>NC_138766.1:5198365-5565865 GCF_965113315.1 Podarcis vaucheri | reverse complement strand
TTCCCAGTAGGTGGCAGTGCCTCTGACAACCTCTTCTACTGTCTACCTCATACCGTTCAAGATGTCGATTACTGAAACTGTTTTCTGTCTTGGACAAATTCTAAGATACATTAATCCTTCTTACAAAGGCATATTATAAAACACTTAAAAACATACTTACATAGCCCATTCTAGCTTTTCATTTTTTATTGAGTTATACAGTGCCTGCAACAAGAACACAATGCCAGCTCTTAGTTGGTTCTCATAAAATGATTCCCATCTGTGGACGGTGCCCATATCAACCATGATTAAATCTGCATATAATGGTGAAATGTTGTCATAGCTATATTCTATCCCTGACTGATCATAGGAAATGAGCTTGTCCATCTTCATTTTTAATCAAATTATTTGAACAATAAAGGAATAGTTGTTGTTCCTTCTTGGCTTGGTCACACCTGGAGGCATTTGCAAAACTTGTAAGTAATAGCAATAGAGAGTGCTTCTGGATTAGACCAAAGGCCCAGATAGTCCAGAATCCTTTTCCGGCACTGGCCAGCCAGACTCCTGCAAACAGGACCCATCACAGAACAAGGGAACCTTTCACAGCCCTAGGGCTACACCCGCTTTGGGGCTACCTTCCGCCCTGCCTGCCTCAGCCACCATGGCTAGCGGTCAGGGATGATGGGATTTGGAGTGCAGCAATATCTGGAAGGGCCAGGGACCTGCCTGTTCAAATTCTCTCATATAAGCAACGCTTCATCTTTGAAGACGATTAGTGCATCAGACGCAGAAGCCTGGGCTTTAATCTGTCCCCCTTCCATGTTAGCTTTCCAAAGGCAGAGAGTTTTGGCATTCAGTTGTGCCACCCCACAGCTGCAATCTGAAGTGCGGCAGCCTCAAGGAGGTGGAACCACATGTATTTATTTTCTGATCATGACACATAGAAGAGCAGCTCTAAGAATGAAAGTGAAAATAATCACAGCATAGATAGTGGAGCAGAGGCTAGGGTCATTCTTATTGCATGCATGTTCAGCACCTTAGCATAATGGAACTTCAGCCACAGACACTTGGAATTTCCTGCAATAACAATACACCCTATTTCTCCCCCACTTTCCTTTACTAGATATAGGATTACCTTCAACAGATCCTTTGCAAAATCCTTCCCATCATTCAGCCTGTCCAGATTTGCTGTAAACTGTTGGCAGGACATCTTTTTCCCAATATTCTGCAATGCAGAAGAACAGATACTTTATTTTCCCCATAAGTTTTTCATGCTACAGGCAATATATTGAGATAAATGAAGTAAACATATGTCAAATGTACTCTTTCTTTGTAGCTCAAAGTAGAGCAGTGCCAAAGAAAGAAGATGGAATGTTGGTTTTTTTTTGTTTTTGTTTTTTGTTTTTGTTTTTTCTTGTATAAACTGCCAGGCTTTGACTGAACCAGGTAATCAGTGTTTGCCTATGAATGTGAAATGAAATGAATAAGGCACTCTGCTGTGGGCACGCAGGCCGGGCTATGGTCTCCAGTCTTGCTGCAGGGCTTTTTTTGCGGGGGGGGGGGGCTGGGGAATTGTTTCCCCATTGTCATCTCATTGGCTTTTTCTTTCCAGGAAACCTGTTTGAAATGTGTGTGTTAATGTGTGACACTGGAGTTGTATTGTGGGGCACCTGATAAGAAAAACAGAATATAAATGAATGAATGAATGAATGAATGAATGAATGAATAAAGAGTCAAAGGGTGCCTTGCGCAGGTTCAGCCTATCAGTTCTGAATTATGAATGATTGTCAAAGCCAGATTCTCCTCTCCTTGCCACATCTGACACAATGGCTGCTCCTGCACGGTGCCTGGTCCCATAGCTTTTTGGTTGAGCATGGTTGTGCGATTTATCTACAATACTAATATCACACCTCTTGCTAGGGCAGGGGCATCGTTATGAAAAATTAGCCTATTAAGATGCAATACTTCCTAATCAATGGATTCAAAGAAGTGGATGTTGCTGACATGGGAACAATCATGAGACCTGGGGACCCAGTTCGCACATCACAGTAAGCCAAACTATGGTCCGCTGTGGAAGAGAGGGCATGTTGGCACATGCTGCTCCCATTGCACCCACCCGGCTCCTCCCTTTCCAAGCCGGAAGGGGGGAAAGGAAAGACTGACTTAGGTTTATGTGCAAACTAGAGCTTGTGGATTGTTTCTCCGAACCATCATGAGAGCAAGTCAGTTTATTTCTTAACAAAGTTGGGAAGACATGCACATTACACACATTTTCTTTTTTAAAAATGCACCACTTTGGTAGATGTTGCTTTCCTTATTAACACATATATTTTACAATTCCAAGTGCCCAAAATGTACAGAAATGTGGTGCAAATTGTAACGACTGCACTTACCACCTGAGAAAGGGTTAAAGAGCAATAATAAGAGGATCCCGGAGCAGAAGAGAAAGAGAAAGGAGGAGAGAGGAAAGAAGAAATTAATGTCACCATAGCCATTGAGAGTTTACAGCTCTGAGATGCTGCCTTCCAAATACTTATCCTCGCTGAACTTGCTGTATTTACCACACCATTTCACCTACAGAAGAATTTGGGACTTTGAAATTTAATTTCCTGCCCAATTCTCCTCCTCCTTTCTCAGTGGTAACTTAGGCCAGGTTCTCACAAGTAGCAGGTAAACCTCTTTGGCTACTAAACCATTTTAGTTCTGACTGGAGTAGCAGATTTACATGACTGAATGTTCCTCCACAGACAGAAAATAAAATCTGCACACAGGAAATGGGCATGTCAGAGAGAAGAAAGTTCCAAGAAGCAGTTCTTAATGACATTTCTATTTGCAGGTAAATTGTTGCGCGGGGAAGCATGTTGTTACTTGAGCCCCTTGCTCACTTCTGAAGTGGAACAGGGGGGAAATCAGTTCCCCATGACACCCAGGTCCTTTTCATACATTCCTTTGGTACAATCCCCCCTCACTCTCCTCCATGCAGTGAGTGTATTCATGGAAAGATGTGTCAAAAGGCCTCTGCTGCTTGTAAAAAGTGGGCCTTAGAGACAGAAAACAGAGACAAGCATGCAACTGGGTTTGGGTTAACCGGAGCCTGTTCGTCTTGTCAAACAACACTGTAAATGTTCCCTTTAAATGTGCTTAACTTTAAATAAGGGGACGTGGGTGGCACTGTGCTCTAAACCACAGAGCCAGTCCCAGCTCCTGCCAACCTAGCAGTTCAAAAGCACGCCGTTGCAAGTAGATAAATAGGTACCGCTCCGGCGGGAAGGTAAACGGCATTTCTGTGCGCTGCTCTGGTTCTGGGTTTCCGTTGCACCAGAAGCGTTGCGCACATGACCCAGAAAAACTGTCTGCGGACAAACACCGGCTCCCTCAGCCTGTAAAGTGAGATGAGCACTGCAACCCCAGAGTCGTCTGCGACTGGACTTAACTGTCAGGGGTCCTTCACCTTTATCTTTTTAACTTTAAATATGCTTAACTGGCGTACCTAACTCACTATGCAGACTGGCAGCTTCTTTCCACAGCTGCAGACAAGTGTCTTTCTCAGTAGTTGTTAGGGATTGTACCTTGGACAAACGGAGCTTGTGGTCTACCATGGAGCTACAGGACTTCAACCTAAAAGGGTGAGGGCTATTGTCCGAATCAATGTAAGTTGCAGTGTTATTTTCTAAGCAATCAGCAATGCAGCAATCGGGAACAAAGCAGTGGGGTGCACATTTATCTAATTACGCAAATCACAAACATAAATACTTCTTCTGAAAATAAACTCTTATACACGCTTATCTTAGTTTGCCCTCCACAATCCCAGATGGATGAGACTTGAAGGAAGAGGCTTCCATTGCTAAATACTCTCCAACATATCGCAGAGGAAAATCGGGGTGATTGTCTTTTGGGTCCGCGTTCTTGTGGGGAGCCAAAATGGGACATTCCAGGATCCAGTCAGAAGCAGGGATGGCTTGTGTAATTCTGGGATGTGGGACAGTTGAGGGGTATGTTGCTGGAGGCAGCAATTTTGCTGCATATAGAGCACGGAATTGAATGCCCTTCCCTGCCATTGTCTACTACTGCCATGACATCAGTTTTCAAAGGCATTTTCCAGATAGCAACAAATCTACCTGGAGAGCAAGAGCACAATGTACCGTATTTTTCGCTCTATAACACGCACCCGACCATAACACACACATAGTTTTTAGAGGAGGAAAACAAGAAAAAAAATATTCTAAACAAAATAGTGGATATATGATTTTTGTGGTTCATGCTGTGGCCGCAGACATGTGATCTGACAGTGAGTTTGGAGTAGCCCAATGCAAAAATCCTGAGGATCCATGTGGATCCATGCTTTGTAACCACGGAGGAGGGAAGGAAGGGGAACCATGGATCCTCTGCTCACGACTGCAGCAGATCCCCACCACCACCCACAGGCATTCGCTCCATAACACGCACAGACATTTCCCATTACTTTTTAGAAGGAAAAAAGTGAGTGTTATGGTGCAAAAAATACGGTATGTCTTCTTCTGAAAATACTTACATGGCCGTGCAGATCTGTGTTGAGCAGCATGAGGGCACAAGTGAGTGTGTGGATTCCATCTGGAAGAAGCAAGTACGGTAATTTAGCCTGTTTCTAAATTGCACTAACAACAAGATATATTCAGCATATTGTGGCCCTTGCCCTCACAAGGCAGGGGGACATTCAAAAAGCCAAGAACAAAATTTGAGAAGGTCAGCTTCATTTGGCTCCAAATTAAGATATTGTTCCACTTCCACAACAGCCTCACTCCCACTTACTTTTCATCCTAATAACTATTTAGCTATTTGAATTAAATGCAGTTATTAAGCAGGTGGTATTATTCCAGGAAACCATCTAGTCTTTCCTTTCAGTTTGCTTAAAAAGCAAAACTTACCATTATAAAGCTCATTTCAAGGATTCAAAGTGCTGCTCTCAGGAATATGTACAAAGATCCTAAATAGGCCAGTCCAGTATTAGTATTCTCCTGTGGTGCAGTTAGATAATTTTAGGTTCTTATTGATGGAGGGGCGACTCCTCTTTAGATAGTAATGTGCATTTAATGCACTGCGTTATTTCAAAATGCGGGGAGCCAAGTTATTCTGTTTCTGGGAGCCCTTCTGCTCATTCTGCCAAACTCTGCATGTTTTCTGTTAACTTTTAAAGAAGATTTCACTGGCAAGCCTCTCAAAAAGCGAGTTATGTCAAGGTGCTATGTGGGGCAAAAAGGCCCAGTTCTGAACCATAAGGTGGTGTTACCTTCTGATGTGCTCTCTTCTGGATTGCACTGGCAATATCGGTGTGAGAAATGGATGAGGACACGTTCACGTTCCTGTGTCTCTCCCATCAAGGGGAAGGCTTTTAGGAATGTTCTAGACATGGAAAGGTAAGAAAGTTAGCAAATAAATTGAAAGGAGACAAAAGTTGCTGATCATAGGTCGTGAGATACCTAAAATGGATGTGGCTCTGGGACTTCCAAAGTCACAGTTTACTTCAGTGGTACCTCGGGTTACAGACGCTTCAGATTACAGACTCTGCTAACCCAGAAATAGTACCTCGAGTTAAGAACTTTGTTTCAGGATGAGAACAGAAATTGTGCTCTGGCGGCGCAGCGGCAGCAGGAGGCCCCATTAGCTAAAGTGGTGCTTCAGGTTAAGAATAGTTTCAGGTGAAGAACAGACCTCCAGAACAAATTAAATACTTAACCCGAGGTACCATTGCATTTATTATTATACTATTCATTATAAATGTTAAATCTCCACGTAGCTGAGCATGCCAACACCATACCTGGTTTGGGATGAAAAAAGGCACAGGACTGAGGCTTTCGGCGTCATTAACCATGGTGACCTCTGGGAGCAGCTCTGCACAAGGGGGATTTGGGGCACAGGGCGACAGTGGGTCTGCCCCCACATAGGGACTGCGCCTGACTACTCAGACGTGGAGAAAGTTCACATGCGTTGATCTTGTTTTAGCTTTCCAGTGATTTGAATTATCTTTTGAATGTTTTTAGTGGTCCTTTATTGATGCCTTAAAAGTTTTATTCTTTTTGTTAACTACCTGGTGGTTTTATTACAATCAAACAGTATATAAATCTTGTTAGGTGAATGAATGAATGAATGAATGAATGAATGAATGAATCTATCTGACTTGATTCACAACTCCTGGACTAACATGTGAAAGGGGGAAACTTCATATTTACAGTTGAACATACAGTCCATTGCTTTAAAGAATGCATTACAGAATGCATTACAAATGCATATATTCAGATAAAATACATTTAGAAATGTGTACGTTGATAAATAAAATATTATTTAAGTACAAAATATGCAGATTTTATTTTTAAAATGCAGATTAATCCAGAAATAGAATAAATTTATGAATGAGCAAATGTGAAATTGAGAAGACCCATCTGTCCATCTCTGCCTCTGCCTAAACATTTCTATTGCAATCCAGAAGGACTGAGGGCTCTGGCTATGTGAGTGCCATGGATACTTGTCAGATTAAACCTGGAATGCCACTTATAACAACTAGCAAAACTCTTCTCACTGCTTCCCATTTTGTGTGCCTTCATAACCTTAAATAATTACCGTATTTTTTGCTCTATAAGACTCACTTTTTCCCTCCTAAAAAGTAAGGGAAAATGTGTGTGCGTCTTATGGAGCGAA
Organism: Podarcis vaucheri; assembly: GCF_965113315.1. Lineage (NCBI taxonomy): Eukaryota > Metazoa > Chordata > Lepidosauria > Squamata > Lacertidae > Podarcis > Podarcis vaucheri. The sequence continues at coordinate 5,559,214 of NC_138766.1, read as the reverse complement.
TGCAGGCTGTGCAGCTATCCTAGAAGCCAGAACAGCAAGAGAGATTGCTGCTTTCGCTGCGCAGCGATCCCTCTTGCTGTTCTGGCTTCTGAGATTCAGAATATTTTTTCCCTTGTTTTCCTCCTCCAAAAACTAGGTGCGTCTTGTGGTCTGGTGCGTCTTATAGAGCGAAAAATACGGTAGTTTTATAGCCTGTGTAACCCTGAGGAGCTGAGGTGGACACCAAAGGCAGGAAGTTTCCAGCAAAACAAGGGGAAAATGTTTCTATGTTATAAGAATATACACATTAAAATTCCTTCTGTCTTTGCCAGCCTGAGACCCAGGGAGGGGCCACAGCACATGCTTTGTGTGCCGAAGGCCCAGTTCAATCTGCACCTACAGTTTAAAGGATCTGATTGCACATGATGGAAAAGACCATAGGCTGAGGATTTGGAGTACTACGGCTGCCGGTCAGTGCTCGCCCACACCTTGCTTATCCCATGCCTAGAAAGCACGGGTCCAAGAGGTTTTCCACTTGTCCTGTGCTTGCTGTCCAAGCGGTCTTCTGTTTGCCCCACTGCTTTCCCCAGGAAAACCCTCTTTCAACGCTGAATTGTAACAAACGTCCATCTGTGGAAAACCTGATTGACATTTGCCTCAATTCGGCTGGAAAGTGTGGGTTTCTCTGGGTGGGGGTGGGGGGAGGTGCTGAACAAGCAGAAGTGTGGACAAGCACTCAGAGTTTTACTTTTTTATTATTATTTATTAAATTTGTACCCCACCCTATATCCACAGGTCTCAGGACGAGAACGGTCTAAATGGGCAAACAACCTGGTAAAAGGCAGCTTCGTATGTCCCTATGACCCAAAAAGTCTTACAACACATCTGGAAGATGGTTAGGTTTATACTCCCAAATGTGACTCTCTAGTGAGAGAAAGTCTCTCCTCATGTTCTTGCTGTCTTCATCTGTTGCACAAACTGTAAAAACAAGCTCCTAATCTCAGATGTTGCAAAGGGATGTGTGAGTGGAGATGTCTCCAAAGTACATTGAAGCTCTTCAGAGCCATGTAGTTTAAAGCCACCTTCTGGAACTGTATCTGGAAGAGAACAAGGAGCCAATGCGGACATCCTAGTACAGGCGTGATGTGCTCCCAGCAGCTTTCATTCATCAGATGGCGTGGGGTTGTGTACACTGAGTGTAGCTGAAGCTTCCAGGCAGTCTCATTTGGCAGTTCAACACAGCAATTTTGAAAATATTTAGACGCTAAGCAGGGAAATGCTCTCCCAGATATAGAAACAGTCTGACCTGCTATTTCAGTGGGGAAATGTATGCTTGTATTAGATGACATCCAAATATACAGAAAGTAACCATTTGGACCAAGCCCAGGACCTAGCAGGAGGAGGAAGGGAGAAGCACAGCGGAGAGAAACAGATGGGAATAGAGACTGAGAAGAAATGTACTCTGGCTAAACAGGCTGGGTGTCCTAAATGAAAGGACTCAAAGTCTGAAACGGAATCTGACTAAATGTTGTGGAGAATCATGTATACTGAAACCAGATGTCTTTTTGCTTTGTGAAGGGCTTTTCCCAATGGAGAAATGTATTCCTACCCCTCTTCTCCTTCTGGAACTACCCTCTACTGGCAAACATAAATTTGGAACTTCTGTGAGAAATCACCCTTAAGTGACTTCTCTTTTGAAAGAGCTATCAGGCTATCATCACACATATTTGCCCATAATGTTTCATTAAGCCCTAAGGATTTTCAAAGGGAACAGAAAGGTAACAAAAAGGCAATGCTACTCTTCAGCTTTGATCGTTATTTCAGTGAGGCAACATATGAGCCAGCTCTGGGACTTTTGTTGATCCAACAGCCCTTTCCCACTTCCCAGCCTTCATACAAAACTCAAAGCACCCTGCCTGTAGATGGGAAGTGAAAGCATCACAATATGAAACTGTGTTATTGCTGCACTCGGCCTGCCACCCAGTCGCCTGCCCTTTACCTGATGACCCAAAATGCGGCTGATAAAACTAACCTATTTAAAGGCAAAATAAAAAAATTCCTTCCAGTAGCACCTTAAAGACCAACTAAGTTAGTTCTTGGTATGAGCTTTCGTGTGCATGCACACTTCTTCAGATATTTAAAGGCAGTATTTGTAAACAAAGAGGAATCCAGACATAAGAGACAGGCAGTTGAGTTGAAAGTGCTTGATTTTTGTTAGACTCCTGAGATGTCTGAAATTAAATGATGGCAACAGAAATGGATAGTGTGGGGCCTTACCTCTAACTCACGCATTTGAGATCCCTGCCCATGCAGCTCACCTGAGTGCTTTATCCAAGGTCAGTCCAGTGAAGTCAAAGAAACGGAGATATTCTTCTGCTACCAGTTTGCTAAATTCATTACTGTAATTAAAGAGGCCACAGTCAGTGTACTTCTGCATACTCTTCACCAGAGAATCTAATTCCACAATCCACTGAACATGGGTTTGTGTTCCTACATTAGATACTTGTCCCAGCACATCCTCCATCTGTAGTGAAATTGATCCAGCCAAATATGAGCTCTTTCCAGCCCCATTGGTTTTCAACTGTAGAGCCAAGCCATCCCACTGGACTGAAAAATATCCATGCTCCAAGTTCACTATGTAAATGTATGTATTTTTGACTCATTGTGTGACTTGGACATCCTTCCCCCTTTTAATGTTTGCTTCATTATTGCATTAATGAAGCAGACACTAGAATTCTCAGTGACCGGTGAACAGCAGAACTGTCAGGACTTGGGAGCTAGCCAGGAGAACTGCTAGCAATGAAGGCTTTATACAGACCAAAGAACCAGAGCTGATGTGGTAAGCAAGGATATGGAATATTTTGTTGCAATAATGGTAACTCTCACAACAAGCTTGCCTGGGTAAATTACCAGATTTTGTTCTCATTTCTGGTGCCACTCACTGGTGCAGGTTGAAATCCGCCACATCCAGATTGCTCTTTGCACATATCTACCGGCACTGATTTGTTGCAATAAATGAATTTTCAGATGGGTAGGTCTTGCAGCAAAAAGAACAGAGTCTTATGGCACCTGATAGACTGTTGTCTTTCTGTCTAACCTGGTAGACTGTCGTCTACGACAGCTTATGAAAGCTTACGTTTTAGTTTTTAAGGTGTCCCATCACTGTTGCTTTTAACAAATGCATTTATTAGTATATATTCAATTCATATGGAGAAGCATTATATGTAACAAAAGCACATTAATTTCCACAATTTCCCAGCATTGCTGGTGAATGTGGGATTTACCAGTACTGTAAGTGATAGAGATGAGAGTAAAAGTGAGTCATTTGTTGCCATGCTAAATGCCTGTGAATAATCAAAGCATCTTGACCACTGTTCCCCAGGCTATGCCAAGCAAACAAGAAGAACAAAAAGAAAACATTGTGATTGATGGGAGTGTGTTTTTACATGAAACTCCAATTCACATGTTATGTATACTTGAAATCATGTTTGTTAACTCTAGTATTCCAAAAGGAGTAAGAATAAAAATAACTAAAAGTCTTTTAAAAAACATACCTTCCCAAAGAAAAAACATTTCCATTCCTTTGAGTTATTAAATTTTCATATTGCCTTTCTGAAACAGCATAAATGCTGGAACAATAATTCTCCTAGGATATTTATTCATATAGCATAATAGGTTATCCAGGCCAGCTCTCTCAAGACCACCATGGGGATTATGGTCAGGAGGACAACAGTACATTCCTAGGCAGAGTGGGGCTGCTATCTCCAGCCACAGTACTTTTTCCTGTGGAACAGTCTGCCCAACCTCCTAGATGTTCAGAGTGACACCCTTGCCTGTCCTTCCTAAAGCGTTTGTTTCCAGACATAAGCACCCCACTGGTTCTCTCTCTACATCAGACTGCTGAGTGGGGTCAGCCAGAGTTTTGGAGTGTATCGTCAGCAATATTCTGATGACACACAGCTCTTCTGTGACCCTCAGATGAAGGCTCTTGGGCCAGAATTAGCCAACCCTGGATCAAGCCATCTCATTTACCAGTCATATTGTGAAGTGTTTAAAGACAAGCAGTAAAAGCAGAAAGAAATTAGGCTCAGAAAGCGCAAACACAGCAGAGATGTCTCCGCTGCAGAGCAAGGCGATATCCTTTTCTCCTTGATCTAGTCATTTGGCATCTTTTGGTCATCTCGTGAGCAGCTCAGTTGCTATATTTCCCTTTCCAGAGAGCAACTAGAGAAAGTCATGATGGGAACCGATGTCTGCAGGGAAATCAGGACCGGCCAACCCCTGAGGCAGGCTGAAACAGCCACCTTGGGTGGCAGAATCCTACAGGGTAGTGCCTCCACGAGTGCCACACCTGCCCCTGCTGCCACTGGAAAGAAGAAGAGTTTGGATTTTATATCCCGGTTTATCACTACCTGAAGAAGTCTCAAAGCGGCTAACATTCTCCTTTCCCTTCCTCCCCCACAACAAACACTCTGGGAGGTGAGTGGGGCTGAGAGACTTCAGAGAAGTGTGACTGGCCCAAGGTCACCCAGCAGCTGCATGTGGAGGAGCGGAGACGCGAACCCGGTTCACCAGATTACAAGTCCACCGCTCTTAACCACTACACCACACTGGCTCTGGGGTCTACTGGGGTTGTGTGGCTGCAGCTTCTTCTGTTGAGATCTGTGTGACCCCAGTAAGCGAGGCTGGGGTGAGGAGGCAGAACCTTCCTGTTTCACCTCAGGTGGCCCAGTGCGTGGGGACACCCGTGAGGAAAATTTAATTGATTTTTTTTTTTTTAGTGCAACTGCAAAAAAGATAATGCTATTCTAGGCTGCATCAACAGAAGTATAGTACTGCTCGATCCTGCCTTAAGGGACGCGGGTAGCGCTGTGGTCTAAACCACAGAGCCTAGGGCTTGCCAATCAGAAGGTTGGCAGTTCGAATCCCCACGACGGGGCGAGCTCCTGTTGCTCAGTCCCTGCTCCTGCCAACCTAGCAGTTCTAAAGCATGTCAAAGTGCAAGTAGATAAATAGGTACCACTCCGGAGGGGAAGGTAAATGGCGTTTCCATGCGCTGTTCTGGTTTGCCAGAAGCGGCTTAGTCATGCTGGCCACATGACCTGGAAGCTGTACGCCGGCTCCCTCGGCCAATAAAGTGAGATGAGCGCTGCAACCCCAGAGTCGGCCACGACTGGAACTAACAGTCAGGGGTCCCTTTACCTTTATCCTGCCTTGGTCATACCACACCTGGAGTGCTGTGTCCAGTTCGGGCCCCACAATTTAAGATGGATATTGGCAAGTTGGAACGTGTGTTGAGGAGGGTGACCAAGATAATAAAGGGTCTGGAAACTAAGCCTTATGAGGAATGGTTGAGGGAATTGGGTATGTTTAGCCTGGAGAAGTGGAGACCAAGAGGATATAAGGTAGCCATCTTCTAATATATCAAGGGCTGTCACATCGAAAAGGAGCAAGCCAAACTAACAGCTCCAAGTTACAAGAAAGGAGATTCTGATGAAACATCAAGAAGAGCTTTCTGACAGCAAGAGCTGTTTGACAGCGGAACGGTCTCCCTTGGGAGGTGGTGGGCTCTCCCTCCTGGGAGGTGTTTAAGGAGAGGTTGGGAGGCCATCTATCATGGATGCTTTAGATGAGATTCCTGCATTGCAGGGTGTTGGGCTTGGTGAGGCAGTGGATGAGCTAGACTGTTGCCTTGCTTTGGTAGTGGACTGGAAGAGAGCCAACAAACTGAAGCTGAATCCAAATAAGACTATGGCACTATCAGTGGGCAGTTGCCTAGACCTGAAGGAGTGGGAATGCAGCTTGGGGGGTCCTTCAGGATCCTTTGCTGTTACTTGAGCCTCAGGTGGTCTCCGTGGCACTGATTGCCTCCCATCAGCCTCAGCTGGTGGCCTTGCTGCACCCCTATCTGGACAGGGACACCCTAACTTCTGTTGTCTGTGCTCTGGTAGCCTCTCTAGATTAAATTACTGCAACACGTTATATGTGGGACTGGCTCTGACGCTGGTTCAGAAACTTCAGCGGGTGTAGGAATCAGCAGCCAGGGTGCTCATCGGGGAAGACTGCTTCTGCTGCAACTGTGTGGGCTGCCAAGTCTGGGCCCAAGAGACACTGCTGGTTTTAAACAATCTATTAAACTATTGGGGTTATTGGGTTTGCCTGTTGCTCTGTTGTGCATTTTTGCATTTTTATATGGTAAACCACCCTGTGATCCTCAGATGAAGGGCTGTATAGAAAGGTGGAGTTCATATTTGAAGACTTAACTGGCCCTAGTAGATTTGAAATCTCTACCATATGCCTTTTCCTTTTTAAGCATCAATCCTTTGCTTGTCTCTGGGGAATGCTTCTCCAGCCCTCTTCCCCATCATCTCTCTCCTTTCTCTCTTTAAACTTTAAATTAGACACAAAAATGGAAAGCAGGAACACAATGTCAGGAGAAGCTGTCACTTAGAAAATCAGGTTCCTCTTTTTTCAGCAAATGAGGTCAATGTGCCCTTCGGGAGACATTGTAATAAAGCTATTTTCATGCTGTTTGGGACTTTAAATTAGTAGGTGCCCCTTTCTCTCAGAAAATTAGTAGGTGCCCCTCCTCTCAGTGTTCTGATGGGAAACTGCCCCATTTAGTTTCAAGACATAACATTTGGGTGCAAAATATATTTAAATATGAATGCTAATATTGTGGGATGGGGACAAGAACTATTAACCCGTTTCAGATTTGCCATACAGCAAGCCTTAAGAGCAGAAGTATAACAAGAAACATGGGCTCAGTTTCCCCACATAATAAAATATTAGAGAGAGGGAGGGAGAGAGGGAGGGAGTGGTGCTGATTTGAAGCAAGCCCTGAAAGACACACTCTGTCTCTAATCTCTGACCGCAGTTTACTGTTGGTGGAAGTTGACTCTATAGGTGCTCAGGGAAAAGGTGCATATGAATGTGTCCCAGGGCTAAGACCTCAAATGGAAAAGATTCCAAGATAAAGCCTTGCGTGAGCCCTGACACAATTAAACCCTATGCAAAGCGGTGAAGCTTTCCATGGAGGAACTGAATTTGGGGAAACTTAAACTTTTTTTTTTTACTGTGGAGATTGTCTAGATGATAATGGTGGTGGAGAAATGTTAGCGGGGAAACCTTTTATGTTATAAATTCAACAAAGTTTCTCCATACCCTTTTCAACCACTGTTTCTCCAATCTACTGCTGCTTGGGTGACTTTTTTTAAAAAAAAAGTTTTTCTAAAGCCACTCAGAAACCACATAGAGAGCATGGCAATGTCACATTGCAACCAGAGGTGGCTATGTTTTTCGACAGAGTAGATCCACTGAAGCTAATGAACATTTATTTATTTAGTTAATTTATTGCATGTATACACTACCTTCATATTCCAGGGATCTCAAGGTGGTTTACCTGCTTCTTCTTCTCCTCCCCATTTCGTCCTCACAACAGCCCTGTGAGGTGGGTTAGGATAGGAGGTGGTGACTGGCCCAAGGTCACCTTCTGCACTTCATGGCTGAGTGCAGATTCAAACCCTGCTCTCCAAGATTCAAACCCTGCTCGTCCAGTACTCTAACCATCCCACCACACTGGCTCTCCTAACATGACCCGGTTAATTCCATTAATTTCAGTGGGTCTGCTCTGAGTATACTGTCTCTCTCCCACTCTGGCCACACTGCATTGGCTATTTAGCAGGCATGACTAGTTGGGACAAAGTGGGTAAGGAGGCACATTCAGATCAATCAAATGGGGATCTTTTTTACCCCTGTTGCATTTCCTTCAGTGAGCATCTCCATTCACATTTTATGTGCAACTGGATCAGGGTAAGGGAACTGAGTTGCTCCAATTGCTACAAAAGCAGGGGCATCTTCTCTCTTCCTCCTCACTTCCAGACCTTTGCAAACGTTTTCATATTCTGTGGCAAATTACGGTAAAGGGGGGGCACCCCTTTCATGAAAAGAAAACACCACTCCCCCTTTGGCTCTGCACTTATCCTGGTTCTTTGATGATGGCACTTACTTCTTTCCCAGCTGGCGGGCTACGTCACAGTGCTTGAAACCTTCAAGGTGATACAGGCGTTTGGCCAGTCGCTTGGCAGCCGCGTTGTCTGCCTTGCAGCCATTGACAAGGGTGTCTGTGCTTCCCTGGTCAAGTTGTTCTGTGCTGCCCATATCAGAGTCTGAGTCAGAAAGGGCATCTTTTATGCTGGCATCACTGCAAGGACAAAACAACAACAACAACACACAGCTAAATAAGCAAAAGTTTAACAGGGTAGTGAAGCTATCAGGCATAACAATACCCCCATCAATTAAACCATGTTGTTTTTACAAAGTACTATATTTTTGCCCCAAATCTACATTGATAAGTTGTTCAAATAGATATGAGAGTAGTTTTCCACAAGCGGATGCCACATTGGCAGACACTGGTTTAAATGTATTTTTTCTTACATTTCTTACATGTTATATGTTCGGATCATCAAAACAGGATTTTTCTGCCTTATCTTAAAACATGGGTCAGCAACCTTATTCAGCCATGGGCCGGTCCACCACCCCTCAGACCATGTGGGGGGCCAGACTATATTTTTTTTTTGGGGGGTGAACGAATTCCTATGCCCCACAAATAACCCAGAGATGCATTTTAAATAAAAATACACGCTTTACTCATGTAAAAACACGCTGATTCCTGGACCGTCCGCGGGCCGGATTGAGAAGGCGAATGGGCCGCATCCGGCCCCCAGGACTTAGGCTGCCCACCCCTGTCTTAAAATGTCTGACAAGGACCTCAGCGTTCCACATATAGGATGTTTGGAATACAGGGGTCACACTTCACAATATACCAGGATTTGGGGTAAGTGAGGAGCACAGCTTCAGTCTGTACAAAACAATTCAAATGATATGTAACCATTGTTTCTGTGGTCTCTCAAGAAGCCAAAGATCATCAATTAAGACTTCCAGATTAATGAGTTGATAGGATCGTTTTATTATGAAGACAGCTGTCGAGATTCATACTACTTTGGCCTCATAACAGGTTGCCTTCAGGTACAAAACATACGCACTATGAGTATGGAACACTCAAGTATATTTTTTATAAACGATCACTTAAAATACATGGAAAGAGATGAGAAGCAATGGGCTGAGCTGTCGCTTCCATGCAGAGCAGAAACACAACCGTCTCAACATGTTGCATTTGTCTACCTGAGCACAGATTCTAGTGTGACAATGTTCAGAAGCAGCCTTTAGACCCGAATGTTTAAGGCCCTTTTAGACTGTTATGATTAGAAACCTGTGCTCTGATCTTGACACATTTATAGATATGTCCTCCTTTCCATACATCTTATTTATTCCATACATCTGGGATTTAACCTGGTTTCTGTCTTGGGACCGTGCACTGGCCTTATAGCACCTTTAGAATATATGGCATTTTGCAAATGAAAAAATGAAAAAAAAATGTACCTATCCCAAAGAACTTCAATATAACTTTACTATAAGATAAAGATGTAGCCTTTTTATGGTCGTTTACTGAAAACTAACATTTTTAATTAACATTTTAAATAGAAAATACAGAAAAACATGAAATCCCATAACAACTTATATTTTAAAAAATATTTCTTATTGCAGTAGCAATAAAACTACACCTTTCCTTTTAAGATGAATCCAGAATTCTCTTTCCTTGTGTAATTTTGATTACATTACATAAATTCATAAGCTTATATAGAACTGTAATATTCCATATTTTATCTATTTTATATAATTTTTTTATATTCCTTTTTTCCAGTGGAATCAAACTGTTGTTACAAATGTTTGCAGTTAACACTTTTGCTGCCATTCAATAGCTACTATCATTTAATACTAGAATCATAGCCATCGTATGTTGATTTTAGGCACCCATCCTTTAGCCCAAACCCCACACAATATGCAACTCCTCTGGCTTCAAAACCAATGGTGTGCCTGAACAGAATCATACGAAGACCCCCAAATGCTACAAATACCCCAAATATCAAATCAGGGAAGCGCAGGGTGTAAAAATCTGATTTCTGCCACTGCAAGCCACCTGCCCTCTCAGCACTGCTACAGTTGTAATTTCTTCAACTTTAGACTATGAATTGTACAGAACATGACATGACCTGCTCTTCCCACCTCACCAGATCTGCAATATACTTCACACCCATCAAGCTTTCTATCGGCCATACCATGCCATAGGAGCTACGTGACCAAACATCTATCGGCCATACCATGCCATAGTCCCTGATTCTGAAGTGGTGTCCCTATGTCACCAAGAAGAAAGCCTCTTAAAAAAATTCTTTTGTACATAGTGCATCAAGGAGTAGGGCTTACTAAAAGCAAGCCCGACATTACCTAGGGAATGATATTGTGCTAATGGGGGGATTGGTTGGTGGGAGACTGACTATATTGGCTGGCGATGGGGAGAGAAAGCAACATTGACTTCCCTGCCGTGGGGACTTCCTTGCTTCTGGAGGGCAGAAAGAAGACAGGCCCTCTGTGGGGCGTAAAGGAAGCCCCTGGCCAAAGTGGACTGGGGCTGATGGGGGATTTCCTCCCAATGCAAACAAGCAGCTTCAGAAAAGGGGCTTCCCTGAGCACTGTAAGGTAAAAAGGGGAAGGACCCCTGGAGGGTTAAGTCCAGTCAAAGGCGATTATGGGGTGCGGCGCTCATCTCACAGTGGAGAAAACGATGACAATTGTCCTCCCTGCTTGTAGCGATCTTGGCAACTATCAGTGCCCACAGTAAACTAGATAATTATTAATTCCCTAAAAACTTGCACATCAGGTGCAAATTAAGGCATTTGATATCACATCTAGCAGAATTCCTGAAGGCAGAGAGCATTTTCTAAAGGTAAATGAACAAGAAGTGGAGTCTATAGAAAGAAACGCTGATAATATATTTCCATCATTTATCTCTTCCCTCCTTCTCTCTCCTATAGTAAAAACTAAGACTGTAAACTCCTTTAGTTGCATGCTGCCTTTTCCTCCCGACCCTGCTTTCTTAAGCACTGAGGCAATATATAAATAATTAGGGTTGTTGGCCAATTGATGCAATTTAAAGTGCAAACCTATATTCAGAAATAAGTACCATTAAGTTTAATGGGCTTTGTTCCCAGGTATGTGGGTCTAGGATTGCCACTTCAGTTTATTAATAATGCAATTAATTAATTATTAATAATACAATTAATAATCTGCCTTTAACCAATTAATATATTAACTAGGGTTATATTAATTAGGAATATATCTGCATGTCATCAGAATCTCAGTACAAGTGCCTTCTGAAGATACTTATGAAAATGTGATAACAATTTAATAAACAAAATCTATGCATCACTCTCTTCAATCAAATTTAGCATCCAACAATTAATAAAGCCTGCAGCTCTATTAATATCGCAACCACATCAAGAATATAATAATAATAATAATAATAATAATAATAATAATAATAAATTTTATTTATATCCCGCCCTCCCCAGCCGAAGCCGGGCTCAGGGCGGCTAACAACAATCAAATAATCAAACAGTAAAATGGTCACACATTCTAAAAATATTTCATTATAAAAATTAATTAAATCAAATCGATGGCAATTTGAAATATGAAATAAAGCTGAGTTTTCAAGTGATTCATTAGTGAATAATTGGTTAAAACAGCACAGTTAATCAACTGCAAATATCCAACTTATTGACAGCTGTTAGTATAAGAGGATCATTTTACCTGATTGAATTAATAAGCCTTGTGGCATCTTCTTCTGGTCTCTCCATGTGGTACCCATTTGGGATGTTTTTCAGAGATACCCTGCTCAGCACATTTTCGGACCGGCTGCTGGTGATGGAATGCTTCAGGGGGCTCCCAGAGTCACCATCTATCGCCCCGGCCATTGCGTCTTCCTGCTTATCTGTTCTTGTGGGCTCCAGGACTTCCTTCCCGTGAGCAAGGAGTTTCTGTTCTAAAAGTTCAGAGCTTTCCTTAGTTCTTTGCTGAATAAGAGGTGTGAGTGGAGCTTCAAAGCTAACACAGCTGTCTGTCTCATCTGTCAGTGAGAGCACATCCAAGGAATCCAGACTGCTATAGTATGTACCCTTCATGAGGTCAGATTCAACAATTTTTTCAAAGGTAGAACTGAATCCGTCCCTGATGTCTTTGAATGCAAAATCTTCCCTGTCATCATCACTGCAACTTAGCTTGCATTCTGCACCAGTGAAGCTGAAATGAAATCATACCACTCAACAATAAAGAAGTTGCACTCACTGAATGTCATTTTTTCCAGAGATAGTATAATTTGTGAATTGGCTTTCAAGAGTAGAGATGAAAATCACAGAATATAGGAAAGCTTTTGCAGTGAAACATACCTGATCCTACAATATAACTTTTGCAATAATCTAGTCAACCGCTGTAGCACAAGATGCTCTCTAAGACCATAAAATATCTAACAGCCTGGTTTTTTCTTAGACACCTCCATGACATGCTGAAGAGGCAAAATGTTTTTGCGTTAATTTTTAAAACAAGAAAAGCAGTTTGCTTCTTTAGCAGAGAAAGGGGTGGAATGAGAACTTCAAAGAATGATAAATTCTTTGATAAGTAGACGGATGATAAATAGAACCAAGAAGACAGAATCTGGCTCCAAAATGGGAAACATTTGAGCAAGGCTGCAAGAAGCTTCTGACATACAAGACATACTGCACAACTCCTCTGAGAATTAATTCCTTTGTGTCTGGATTTTGTGTCAAAGAGGTAACACAGTCACAGAATCCTGGGGCTGGCTCAGGCTATTCAGGTGAGAAATCTGAATCAGCCCACCCACCACCCAAGAAAGTTTACTTGCCTAGGAATTCCTGTTGGAGAAGGCAGAGGGAACAACCCCAGGAGATGGCTCCAAGTTGGAGTACCAGCCCTTTAAATAAAAAGCTGACACACTGGGGAAAGGAGGAACAAAAGGGGCAGCAAAGGAAGGCAACCTCTGAGCCAGCGGCAGCCTTGAAAATGTTTATTTGGTAGTGGCATTCCCAAACCCAGGTCCCAGCTTAAGGCAGCTTTCAGGAGAAACTCAAAGGCATACACACTAATCTGAGTATCAAATGAATGGACTACATTTTTGTTACCTTATCTGTTCTTCTCCATCCTCCGGATCAAACAGCTCTGCAACATCCTGCTGTAGATGCAACCCTGCTTTGCTGAGTGTCTCGCTGAATAGCACCGTGTTCTTTTCCAAAGCAGCAGCACCAGTCCTCTGAGTGGTTTGAGTCTGTGTCAGAGCTTCCCCCTTGCTGTCAAAATCTCTCTGTTCTCCAGACTCAGACTCTGTGTGTAACCCATTTGTCAGCACCAGGCTGCTGATACTGTCCCTGGCACTTCCTGACTGTTCTTGCTCTCCCCTTCCCTGCTGCAGAGCCTTCTCCCTCCTTGTGTCTGCTGCTGCTCCCTGATGTTGGATTGCATTCTCCACACAGGAACCCTGATCTGTGCCTTTGTACATTGATCTGGGTGGCTCGTCAGCATTGTTCCGGACGCTGGATGTGATGCCAGGGGTTTCTGCTGGCTCTGTCGGCCACTTGCTCTCCTTCGAGAGGACTGTGGCTAGCTGCATGCTTGAGGTATGTGGCTCATTATATGCTGCTGGTGACTGTGAAAATGGAATATTTCCATTCATGTTCTGTTGGTTCTGGCTTGACTCGTTGGTTTGAATATTGCCTACAGAGAGAGAGAGAGAGAGAGAGAGAGAGAGAATATCAGAATCTCAACTGATTAATCTTTAAAATTAAATGACAGTTAAATGATGGTAAGGCTTATTAAAACCTGGCATCTCCAGCCAAAAGAAAACCCAAGCACCAAGCACTGCATTGGCACATGTCCACCTTTCTCTCCCTTCCTGCCCCTGATTCCATTGCTCCCCTAACTCCTAAGCCTTTAAACAAAAGCATCATACTGTGTAAAGTGCCTTGTCCATTGGTGGTCCTACATAAATAATTCAGCTGAAAGTATCACTTTATGTGATGTTGGTAAAGCATGGTGAGCTAGCATGTTAAAGTGCTAGTGGATCACTCTGTATATTTGGATCACAACAGCTTTACTTCTACGATCAGAGAATTGTACTTAGTAGAATAGTTCATAATGCACTAGCATCTCTTATGTTAGTGTGTTTATACTTGCCCTTTTGGCTGGGTTCCCCCAGCCACTCTGGACAGCTTACAGCACATATAAAAACATAGTAAAATGTCAAACATTAAAAACTTCCCAACTTCAGGTGTCTTCTAAAAGTTTTTTATCTCCTTGACATCTGATGGGAGGCTGTTCCACACCTTATGCTTTGAGCTGAGCTGTGTGGGCTCTTCTTAACCATGAACTGGGAAATGCTGACAACTAGAGAGCATGCAGACTGTTACGTTCTGCTGGACTACTATCACGTGTGGCAAAATCCAAACTCTTCTTCTTCCCTTGCAGTTAAAAGTGGAATTCTTTATTTACAGCACCTCCTGCCCTAAAGACTCAAGGCAGATTATGGCAATTCCACTCTGGCAGCGTTTATAGTCTTGGCATATGAGAGAATATTTGTAATTTCCGTAACACCTTAAACTACAGCAAAAATGTGCAAATTTGCAGTTTTGTTCCTGCTGACAAGTTAGTTATAAATATCTTTCTCAGTGCAAGAGTAACACCTTTTGCTTCCCATGAATACTGCTGAGATGTATCACACCAGTAGGGTGATTGGAAATGTGAATTTACTGGTGTGTAATGAGGAAATTCCATTTAGATTCAAGGAGGGCTTTTACTGGCTGGAACCAAAAGAAGGACCATACTTTTGGTATACATACTGTTTTGAGGTGTTTTTTGGGGGGTGGGGTGGGGGTAGGCTGTATGCTTGAGTCTTATATCCAACAAGGATCCAGTTGCTGGAATAGGCATACAAGTTTCTTGCTAATGGCCCCTAAGCATGGGTCATTAGATACCAAAAGAAATGGCTCTCTGCCAGAGGACAAATGGGGGAGCCCCCCCACAACTGTCAAAGCTAGAGTAGAGATGTGTGAACTAGAAGCAGGAAGCAGGCTGCGCAGCTGAGAGACAGAGGACTCGGCTACCCTAGAAAAGAAAAAGCGCTTTATATGAGTTACAACACTGTGACACCAGATGGCACTGTGGAGTCCCGTCGTTTGCCAATGGGATTTCCCTTTAAGAAGTTTACAACACGTTTAACAGAATCATGTTATTTTTGCTGTGTCTAGATCCAGCCAGAGTGAGGCCTGATTTCTGTTGGAATTGAACAATATTAACTACCTGTAAGAAAGAACTGGTGTGACAACCATAGAGAGAATATGGGGCACAACACAAACTGAGAAATAAGAAGAAGTGTGCATGCACACGAAAGCTCATACCAAGAACTAACTTAGTTGGTCTTTAAGGTGCTACTGGAAGGAATTTTTTTATTTTGAGAAATAAGAGGTAAAGCCAAGACTTTATGTGGGGATTCATGAGTACTCTGTAGTTTGCTCCAAAAGAAGCTGATCTTTTGAAGGTGCTCAGTTTGAGCTGCTACAACTTACCTGACACCTTTCTTACCTTCTCTTCCAATCATCCCCCCCAATCTAACAACTTACCTTTGGGGTAGGGGCGATGGCAGCAGAGGTAGCAGTGGGCACTTCAAGGACCCTGGGATGGGCTTAGAGGACTAAAGATGCTCTGCTGGGGCTTGCAAACATCTGCCACCACTCCAGATTTTGAGTTTGGGGGTCAGTGAAGAGGGTGGCAGCTGTAGAGGCAAGATTTACATGAACAGAGCTGTGCTTGCCTTGACCCTGGTTTTTTTGAGTGCCCTGTTTGAATGAACATAACATCCCTACTTTTATGCCTGGCTGTCATAGGTGATGGCAATGTCATCAAGGAGATGGAAATGGAAATGGAGTAAGTAGTTTAGTTCAGTAGTTAGACCTATTCATTCATTTTAAAGCAACATCTCTTCCTACAAATTTATGGAACACAGTTGCTCCTCATGTCCTCACTTTCAGCTTGCCTCAAGAGAAGGATGGGTTTATCACCATCTCATAAGGTAAAGGTAAAGGTACCCCTGACCATTAGGTCCAGTCGCGGACGACCCTGGGGTTGCGGCGCTCATCTCGCTTTACTGGCCAAGGGAGCTGGTGTACAGCTTCCGGGTCATGTGGCCAGCATGACTAAGCCGCTTCTGGCAAACCAGAGCAGTGCATAGAAATGCCGTTTACCTTCCCGCTATAAAGCGGTACCTATTGATCTACTTGCACTTTGCCGTGCTTTCGAACTGCTAGGTGGGCAGGAGCAGGGACCGAGCAACGGGAGCTCACCCCGTTGTGGGGATTTGAACCACCGACCTTCTGATTGGCAAGTCCTAGGCTCTGTGGTTCAACCCACAGCGCCACCAGCATCCCATCTCATAGAACCCTATAATTGTAGAGTTGGAAGGGACCCTGAGGGTCATCTAGCCCAATGCAGGAATTTCAACCTCAACATGCTGGAAACTGAACTGTTCGTGTTTCATCAAAGTCTTCCTCACTTTGATTATGCTCCAAATCTTCTAAGATTGTCATACATTTTGTCACCTGAACATGATATATTGGTTTTCTATCAGTGCTGTTAAAAAATACAGAGTTTGGTCTTTTTCTTTCTCTCCAGTTTTCAAACACAGAGACACTTGAACATCTAAACAAAAGTTCTCAAGAACAATATTATAAATCGTTTTCACTAATTTGTGTATTTTTGTTAACCCTAGTAAAAGGTCTTGCATTTTCTTCTTTACTGGCCCAACACAACTTTTGTCTAACATACACTTCATCCACAACAAATCACCTGCTGATCTATATCTGTTGTCTGCTATGTTCTTTGCTGTATCTTATTTTTCTCCTGTGTAAAAGATTGCTGCACATCAATAACATGGCAACTCCCACAGGAAAGTATTCCAGAACATTTCTACCAGTTCTTCCCATCCCCATTTTGCCTTGTGGTCAAATTGGGTCAGCTCTGCTACTTTTTTCATTATTGTGATCAGGACATGGCAAGAACGTCCACCAAAGAAGCACGAATTTGGCCTTGCTTTGCTTGTAATTGGAAACAAGGCTGTTGTTGCTTTAGGAGCCTGATTTGGTACCAGACCAGTTTTTCATTAAAACTGAATAGGCAGCAAAAAGGATTTACTTGGTAATTTTATTGCTGTGCTATTGGAAGGATTCCCACTGCTGGTCTGGACGTTGCACTAGAGCAGGGGGCAGGGATGACTTTGAATTGCCACTGCAACTGGTTCTGATCTTGTTAGCAGTGAAATGGGAGGAGGCTGCAAGGACAGTAAAAGCCTTTCTTTCAAAGACTTCTGCATCAAGCCCTTAAATTCTCCTTCTTCTGGCAATGGAATATCATTTGTTCCTTGCTAGAAAGGACAACATCATCAACAGCAGCAAAGTAGAATCCATAGGTACAAAATCAATAGGGATTACTCAGAGAACAGAATTACCTATTGAAGATTACAAGTTGAATTTGGGATGATTTATTATTATTATTATTATTATTATTATTATTATTATTATTATCATCATCATTACTACTACTACTACTACTACAATTACATTCCTTCCTTCCTTCCTTCCTTCCTTCCTTCCTTCCTTCCTTCCTTCCTTCCTTCCTTCCTTCCTTCCTTCCCTGACAGGACTCAAGGTAGCTTACAGATAAAATAAGAGTAGCTAAAAACTTAAAGCTTAAAGTTAAAGCTATGGTTTTCCCAGTAGTGATGTATGGAATTGAGAGCTGGACCATAAAGAAATCGCCGAAGAATTGATGCTTTTGAATTCTGGTGCTGGAGGAGACTCTTGAGAGTCCCATGGACTGCAAGAAGATCAAACGTATCCATTCTTAAGGAAATAAGCCCTGGGTGCTCACCGGAAGGACAGATCGTGAAGCTGAGGCTCCAGTACTTTGGCCACCTCATGAGAAGAGAAGACTCCCTGGAAAAGACCCTGATGTTGGGAAAGATGGAGGGCACAAGAAGAAGGGGACGATAGAGGATGAGATGGTTGGACAGTGTTCTCGAAGCTACAAACATGAGTCTGACCAAACTGCGGGAGGCAGTGGAAGACAGAAGTGCCTGGCGTGCTCTGGTCCATGGGGTCACGAAGAGTCGGACACGACTAAATGGCTAAACAACAAGCTAAAAACTTAGGGAAAAACAATAACTTGAAAACAATTAAATATCCACATGCACTGCTAGCTCCCCTATGACACACTTGCTATTTTTAATAACAATTTTATTGAAAGTTTTTTAAAAACATTAAACAATAAAACTAAAAGTCATTTATAAGAAAATATGAAACACAATTGTATAGGGGAAAGAAAAAGAAAAAAGAATAGAGAAAGACTAACTTAAAAGACAATTTATCACATGCATGTTGTGCATATACATGTATCCGCATATAGCAAGGCAGATCCCCCAGTTCTCACCTCTTCGCCCCCTCTGAGAGATCCTTCCTGCCCTGTCTTTCTTGCAGGTACCTCCCACCTCCACATGTCCCCTTCCTGTGTGTGTCCTCCTTGATTCATAATAAAGGAATCTTGATATAAAAGATACCAAAAGATATAAAAAGAAAAAGGAATTCCCGCCTTGCTGTCTGACAGTCATCTATAACAACTATTCTGAATATTAAACATATGCACTCCAGAATAAAATCTAGCCAGCTTCCCCTTCAGCAAGATGCCAATTTCCTAGATTCCCAAGTTGAGCCCTAAAATTTTAACCACTCAGACAGCACAATATGACCCTTATAATAATTTTCTAATAATCCAAATTAGCATTCCTCCAGTTTCTATATCTAATTTCTTATAAAGCCTCTTTAAAAGAGTTCCAACAAATCTCAGCCAAGTCATGATCCAAAATTATTGTCTATTTTAATGTTCATCCAATCATGCTGCTGCTGCTGCTTCTCCTTCTCCTTCTCCTTCTCCTCCTCCTTCTTCTTCTTCTTTTCCCCATTCCCCCTAAAATATTTGAACACTTTAATCCACTGTGGCGGGGCAGGAGGCACCTTAGTTCACTTTTCTCAAAGTTACCCTCCTAGGGAAACATGACTTGTGTCGTCAACAGTTTCAGGAAACTCTTCCATGCCAAGATCTCCCACGCCAGTTTAGCCAAACTGAGCATTTCCATAGAGCTATTTCTCTCTTGCTCCATTGCTCATGCTGGCCACCCATTCCTCTCTGCTGGAAGTTCCCACTCACCCCCAACAGAACTTTCTGCCACCTCCATCGAGTCATCCACAACCACTCCCAGTTCATGATCTCACAGTCCACTTGTTCTATTTTTTGCCTTATCTCTTGGGTCTCCTGTTTAGTTTCTTCTTCCTCCTCCTCACCATGTAATTCCAATATCTCTCATCCTCCTTGTCCATTCTCCAGCGCTGCTACAAGCTGCCCAAGGAAGGAGGCCGGCAGTGGTGGCCATGGGATGCTCTCTCGCAGCTGCCACTGCTGCCGCTGCTCAGGACCATCTCCAGCCTATCCTCCTCCCTGAGCTCAGTGGTGCTGGTGGGAGAAATGGGGACATTCCAGGATCAAATCAGAAGCTAGGATGGCTTTCATAATTCCAGGACTGTCCCTGGAAAATAGGACACTTGGAGGGTCTGCTGTCCTGCTGTAAATATTCCCACCTGCTGGTCCATGGAGCTAACTAATAAGTCATGGACGTCTGGAAGAGGCAAGTGGGTGAAGGTTAAGCTGTGTGTGATAGCTACTTTCACACATACCAACTTACAATTTTCAAAGATCCCTATTGGCAAAATATTTATTTTAAAATCCAGTCAATGCTTATAGGGTGGGGGGAGAGGCCATCAGTTTCAGAACAATTTCTTGTCATAAAATTGCCATGTCTGACCTTGGACATCTGACTGTCCTTCGTCTTCCCATCTATGTCAAAGAGATTCTTTTTGTACTTGCTAGCTAAGTTGTTGCATTCTGTCAATCAGAGGCAATTATTAAGACAGATTGGGTTGTTTCCCGTCCATCTTTGTAGGCCCAGATGTAAAAGGAAGAAGCGGTGTGAGATATTCACAGTCTTCCATGCCATGCCTCATAGCTTTTTATCCACCTTCATTTTTTGTGTTGCTCTGTGAGGTTCCTCTTCTTGAATCCTTCCTCTTTAGCCCTTTCTATCTTCAAATCCCTGTCTGCTTTCCTTGTTTTGTTGTCTTCTAGCTACTCTTCCACCACTCTGTTCCAGGGGTACATACTCCATGGATTCAGTGACTACTTATCCCCCAGATCCTATTACTGAGAGAGCCAGTGTGGTGTAGTGCAGTGTTTCCCAACCACTGTTCTGCGGCACACTAGTGTGCCGCGAGATGTTGCCTGGTGTTCCGCGGGGAAAATTAAAAAATTCGAAAGATTTTTTTTTAAAAAAAGTCAAATTTTCGATTGGGGCGCCGTCACTAGATGACCCCTGGGGTTCCCTCCCTCCCGCTGTGCGCCTCCCTCCTCCTCCTCCTCCTCCTCCGGGGAGGCCCTTCCTGGCTCTCGGCCAAGGCTTGGCGGCTGCCACTCACTCACTCGCTTGCCCACCCGTCCCTCCATCCCTGCACCCGGCCTCTCCCCCTCCATCCCCGGCACGGGGGCTGCCGGGATCCGTAGTCCCCTCGCCCTTGGGCTCCGCGCCCGCGCGGGGTGCGCAAACTACATTTCCCAGCGTGGCCTGGCGGGCCGGGCATTTTGTTTGAAGCGCTCTTCTCCCGGCCATGGAATGAGCGCGGCGGCGGCGGCCGGGCGGGCAGGGGCTCTTCCGCGCAGACCCCGCGCAGCCTGCCTGTGCCCCCGCGGAGATCGGGCGGCAGGATGGAGCCCGGGGATCCCCGCGGAGGCGGAGCGGCGGAGGCGGAGGCTGCCTCCCAGGTAGGGCTGCGTCGGGGGGGTGTTTATTTTTGCAATGCTGCATCCGCGCCGGAGGGGACGCATCGGACCGCGAGGAGACCCCTTGGCGGGCGTGCAAGGCAATGCATGCGTGCAGGCGTTGCATGGAGTGCAGTGCAATGCAATGGTAACGCGGCGCCCTGCATGCATGCATGCAACTTCCACCGGCGCTCCGGACTTGGCAGGTGAGGGGGGTCCCCAGTGGGCGGCAGAGAGAGCCGGGAGGGTGAAGGGGAGCCGGGGGGGAGCAGCGCTGCTCCCCGAGCCGAGCCCGGGGGGAAACTTAGGCGTCGTTGCACCGGGTGTTGGAAGCGGAGGCTGGCGGGGGCCCCTCACCTGCAAAACCTGGTCGCCTCTCATATATTTCGTGCATTGCATTCATCGCCCGCTTTCTCCTCCAAGGAGCTCCCGGGGGCGCGCGTGGTTCTCCCCGTGTTATCCTCGCAACAGCCCTGCGAGGTGGGTCAGGCGAGTGGCCCAAGGGAGCACCCAGGGATTGTCCTGGCCAGGTGGGGTGATTTGAACCCTGCTCTCTGCCCGGTCTTCGTCCTCATTTAGCCCCCACATGTGCATGACTGTGCATGACTGAGGTTTCCCCCCCTCGTCTTGGCTATGGTGTGAGTCTGTGCTGTTAATTAATGGGGTTCTGCCTTCGGAGAAGATGAGCCAGCCCTCAAGGAGGTGATTATGTACAGTGGTGCCTCGCAAGACGAAATTAATTTGTTCCGCAAGTCTCTTCGTCTTGCGAATTTTTCGTCTTGCGATGCACGGTTTCCCATAGGAATGCATTGAAAATCAATTAATGCGTTCCTAGGGAAACCGCCTTCAGACCAGGTCCGGGGACAGTCTGTCCCCGGACCTATTCTGAAGGCTGGGGGGGGAGGGCTTTTCTTCCCACCCCCAGCATTTTAAAAAACCCCGGGACAGCGGAGGACTTCTCCGCTGTCCGGGCGATCTTAAAATGCTGGCGGGCGGCATTTTAAAATCGCCCCGGGACAGCGGAGGACTTCTCCGCTGTCTGGGGCGATTTAAAAGCCCCTGGGAAGGCAGGCAGGGGGGACAAAGACTTTCGCCCCCCGCCCGCCTTCAGAAGGTGTTCCCGCCCCGCCGCCCGGCTTCGGAGCATTGTTCCGAAGCCCGCCGGCGGCGGGAGGAGGCATTCCCGCCCCACCGCCCGGCTTCGGAGGAGGTCCGAGGACAGTGGGGAAGACGCGCTGTGCTTCCCCGCTGTCCCGGATATTTCCCTATGGGCTGTCGTCTTGCGAAGCAAGCCCATAGGGAAATTTGTCTTGCGAAGCGCCTCCAAAATGGAAAACCCTTTCGTCTAGCGGGTTTTCCGTCTTGCGAGGCGTTCGTCTTGCGAGGTACCACTGTAATTTGCTACCAATTCATGTCCCTCCCGGCGTGACGCTGCGCGCTGACGTCACGGGGCTGTAATGGTGGTGTGCCTCAAGGTTTTTTTCATGAAACAAGTGTGCCTTTGCCCAAAAAAGGTTGGGAAACACTGGTGTAGTGGTTAAGAGCGGTGGACTCATAATCTGGTGAACCGGGTTCGATTCCCTGCTCCTGCACATGCAGCTGCTGGGTGACCTTGGGCTAGTCACACTTCTTTGAAGTCTCTCAGCCCCACTCACCTCACAGAGTGTTTGTTGTAGGGGAGGAAGGGAAAGGAGAATGTTAGCCGCTTTGAGACTCCTTCAGGTAGTGATAAACCGGGATATCAAATCCAAACTCTTCTTCTTCTCTTCTTCTCTTCCATCCCTTGGATCACATACAGCTAAGATATTCAGTGGTGCTTAGTAACTTAAAACTAAATTTTCCTGGTTTGAGACGCCTACTTCCATCAGAAAAAGACTTTTCAGTTTAGGGTTGCCATACATCTGGAATTTCCCGGACACATCAGGAACACTGCTCAACAACTTTTCACTGTTTGAAATACGGCAACCCTATTTTCAGTTCCTTTACAGGACCTGCACTGTTAATCAACATGCTACCACTGCAAAGTGTGCAGTTAGTTGTAGCATTCAAGAACTGCTGTTGCAGAGAAACCACTCATGACTCCTTTGCAAAATACTCCTTAGAGCAAAGATGGGGAGTTTGTGACCTTCCAGATGTTGGACTGCAACTCCCATCATCCTGACCATTGTACACACTGGCGGGGGCTGATGGAAGTTGGGAGTCTAACAACATATAGGAGATCAACAATTCCCCATGCCTGCCCTAGAAACTCATTCATAAAAGGTATTGACTTCCACTGAATTGGGCCATTGGCTCATTAAGCTCAGTATTATTTATCTACACTGACTAGCAAAAAGCTTTCCAGGGTTTCAGGCAGGGGTCCCAAATAAAATAAGTTGGGGAAAATCAGGCTCCAAACTGCTCCATATGGAGTTGCAGACACGGCATCTTGACGTTTTTGGGCAGGTGGCTCAATTGTCCCCTTTCCATGCCCACTACTTCCTCAATGATTGCATTTCTTTTCCAGGTTGTAACTATTTTCAGTGCACTCTAGAATGGTGGAGCTTTTCTGTTTTCTTTAATCTATCAGATTTTCACAAAACCAGAAAACAGCGCAAGCAAATCTTTTGCACACTTCTTGGGTCTAATTCAAATGGAGGGAAAGTGGATTAACAGCTAAATGATGTTCAAATGTAGAGAAGCCCGTAGTCTCCTGCACAACTTTAAAGGCAAGCAATGATGAGAGTATTTGAAGTAAGGAAGGACTACAGGTCAGTGAGTCATGGCTTGACTCTGGCTACCTAGCAGTCCTCAGAGGTACCAAGTTCCACCCAACATTGGGGGGGGGCACCATGTGTGCAGCCCCAGCCCCTCAAGATTGGGAGGGTTGGGTGAAGACACCTCAGCTCTATGGAGTTGGCGCCTATGGCGGGACTGCAGCTGAGGTGACGTTTGAACCAAGGACTTTCCAGGTCATAACTTGAACTCTTAAGTAAGGCTGGACTGAATGCTGTTAGATGGGGACAGGGTTCTATCCAGCACTGGTTCACCACAGCAGGGGTGCCCCACCCAGGACTGGCCCAAGACATTATGGCATCTGAGGTGAACCACAAAATGGTACCCCTCCCCACAGGAAGAAGTGGTGAGTGAAGATCTACATAGGAATAAGGAGGGGATAAAGTTTTGCATCAGGATCAAGGGAGAAGGGAAGCTCTACACCGGGAACAAGGTGGGGAATCAAATCAACCTTACTCAACAGTTGAAATGGGAATCAAAGGCTGTTGCGAAGTTGGGGAGGGGCCTGCTCTGAATGTTGCTGGGGGGGTGCAGAGCCCACAAGACCCCAGTGGGCCAGCGCTGGCACCACCTCATGCAATATATCTGAAAAAGCTCAGGCCTATTCTTAGCTATTATGCAGCTTTGTTATGCGGGAAGTCTAGTTGTGAACAGCTGAGATGTGTGAATAGAGATAAAATTAAGAAAGAGAAAGGAGAGGTGAAGTTTATTGAATATCATTCTTACATGGAATCACAAAGCCAAGCTAAGTCACATGTCCATTTATGCAAGGTGATGAATGAACAAAGTTGCATTTTGTGGTCAAGGCTTCCCAGCAATGGAGGCTCTTAATTCCAAGCCAAGAAACAAAGTGGCTGGAAATGACTGAGCTTTGTGGAGCTCTTCTAAATTAAATGTAATTTGGAATGCAGTTCCAAGTATAATTATCCATTGAAAGGGATGGGTCATGTCAGGAAGTTAAAGAATGGTTGCTCTGGCAGCAAACTTCATATGACGCCTGGAAAAAGGAGGAGGGTTCGGGCAGGAATGCCGTGGACACGGAAGAGATGCCCAGAGAGGGCTCCTGTGCCTTTAAATCTTAAGGGCTCCCAGGGGATTGGTAACAGTGGCCTTCAGCCAAAAAAGGTTAGCCACTCCTGCTTTTAAGGACACATAGAAGGGGGAAATCCAGCCTTCAACCAATGCAACAGTATAAGGGTGGAGGGGTGCTTTCGGTGACGCCTCCCTTTCCATGGGATTTTTACAATTTAGGGTCTGGAGGTAGAAGCCCCGATATGATCAGTGAGAGGGGAAATGAAACAAATCCATTCCTAGGAGAGATGAAAACCAAATCCTCTACGAAGGAGGGAAAGATGGAACAAGCCCTGGACCACGTTGAGCCAGATTCTCTCTAGGGAGACTCCCTCTCACTGCAGAATGTGAGCAGCTGAGCTGTAGCTGGTGGCCCTGAGTCTTTGTGCCTCGACCCACTCTGTTAGTGGCACCTCCACCCCTTGAGTGAAACAAGGGGCGCCAGGGCAGAAGGATGCTGGCAAGGTGAGAGGAAAAGCTCTGGCTCTGCTGAGGTCTCCCTTCACCTCTCTTTCTGTTTCTGGGCTACTGGCAGCCCCTACAGGATGGGGCACAATGTTAGCCCTAATTCTTTTGTTTCTCATTTATTTATACATCCATTTAAATGTTTCTTAACTTTCTTTGCTTTTTTAAAATAAAAAACGGCTAACAATATAATGACAACATGGTTGCCATATTTCAAAAAGTATTAACCAGGACACTGTGAACGTTGTTGCCTTTTTTTAAAGACGTCAGTTCCGCCTTTGAAATCCTGGCAATGTCCAGGAAAATCAAGACATGTGGCAGCCCTAAATAATCAAAACAACCATTGCATCAACAACATAGTGAGCATAGTGGTGCAAGTGGAAAATGTAGACCAGTCAGTGTCGTGTCTGAAATTGCAATGTCTTGACTTGGCAGAGAAATTAAACTGGAGATAAGGCCATGACTGAAAAGGCCCTGCTCCCTCTGCGCATCTACTGCGCCTGAATCAATGGTGGAAGCTGGAGCAGGCTCTCTTCTGTTGCTCAGAGTGCATGGAGTGGAGGGTGGGCCTTAGGGAAGAAGCAGTCCTTCAGATACCTAAATCCCAAGCTATTTAGGGTTTCAAAGGTAAGAACTGGCACCTTTAATTGAGGCCAGAAACAGATGGGCAGTCAATGTTGATCAAAGATACTCAGAGTAATACGCTCCAACTAGCCAGCACCAGAAAATCTACCAGTGGCACTGTGCA
The DNA here is from genome assembly GCF_965113315.1 of Podarcis vaucheri. Taxonomy (NCBI): domain Eukaryota; kingdom Metazoa; phylum Chordata; class Lepidosauria; order Squamata; family Lacertidae; genus Podarcis; species Podarcis vaucheri. The sequence goes on along the minus strand of NC_138766.1, from coordinate 5,533,302 downwards.
CCAGTTGAAGTTTCCAGACACTTCTCAAGCGCAACACTAGGGAGAATATTTTACAGTATTCCAGGCTAGAGGTTACTTAAACTCAGATGGATATAGGCAGGTCTGTTTTCTCCAGAATATAATACAGCTAGCTGAAGCTGATCACCCAAAAGCAGTGTCAGATCCAAGAGTACCCAAGCTACAAACCTGCATCTTCAGGGACAGTGCAGGCTATAGACCTATCCCTGGACCAACTCGTAACAAGAGTGTTTCTATCTTAACTGGATTAAGTTTCACTTTGATCACCCATATCCAGTCCCTCACTGTTCCATTTTCCTACCACTGCCCTATAATCTTATAAATATGAGGTACAGTTGACTATCACTAACATGCTGACATAAGTGCCAGATCCAGAAGGGCCCTGGGTGTTCTAGACCCCACAAAATTCCTGCTGAGGGAGCTGGGCACCCACAAATTATGGCAGCAGATGCCCAGGGCACACGTATCTGACATGAGCACACCTGGTGGCATGGGGCGGGTGGGTGCTGACGTCACTCCTGCACACTGCCAGGTGTGCTGACATCACCACACTTGTCCCCACGGGGTTTGGCCCCGGGCACCCAGGGTCATGTGGGCAAGCTGGCGTTGCTGCATGCTGATCAGTCCAAATTCTGAATAATTTCACTCAGTGGTTTTGTCTGGATGATTTGAAAAAACGCTGAGCAGAGTCACACTCACTCTCTCTGTCTCCTGATGCAATTGTCCCCAAGGCTAATGTTGACCCACAACTGGGCCAGAAACCACGGAAAGAGATCTAGATGGAAAGGTCCAAGGTAATTTTTCCATAGAGTGTGTACTGCTGCTGGTTTCAGTACAGTTGAAGGTATTGCTGCCCATGTAGACAGGCCCAACCAGGTTATCTTAATTTATTAATTTGGAGGCACAAGGGTCAAGCACACACATGATCAGCCTCATCTCTGAATGAATCCTGTTCACATACTCAACTAGTATCCAGCTAGAGTGCAGATTGGCACCTGACCTATCATGAAAACATAAAACACCATCTTAGGTGAATTGCTTCGCCACAACTCAGGGGTCTGCTAGCAAATTATTTTTCCCAGTCTTGCAGATATTACTTACATTAAAATCTCCTTCCTAACGCAATCCTTTTGCCATTCCATTGTATTTGACATGCTGCTGATAGGATAGGAACATTAAAAATAAAGGTTGAAATTGTATTTTACAGAGACAATGGAGATGCCTTCCTACTGCATTTCTCAGATGCCTTCAAATTACACATTCATTTTATGAGCACATAATGAGACCAGATTAAATCATAGGCAAAATTTGTGTGCCTATATAAAGAGGAGTCTGGTGGAGTTCCAGCTACAACAGAAGCATAACATGTCTGTGACATGAAACTGAATGCATTTCTTGAACAACATGAATACAGTTTTCAGGAAAAATCCTTTGTAGCGCATTTTGCCTTAGGCAGGAGAAATTCTGCCGTATACATTATTCATTTCCTTCAGTAGCTGACAGATTTCCTTTTACCACTTGCAAAATGTCACCGTCTGGTTTGTAAAGGTGAAACGAGCAGATACTGAATCTGTACTGTTAAGATTCAGAGAAGGGTGGGTGGGTGGGTGGAGTTGGACTCAAGTATGGCTAAAGCAATTAAAATATTCTTTTGTTACAAAATAATACATCTGCATTGCTGCTTATAGAGACATCTCTTAAAGATGTATTTGAATGCCAGCCCTATAGCTGCAGAACTGCCCTTCCTGTGTCATCTCCATTTCCAGTCTGACAAAAAAATAACAGCCAGATGTAAATGTTAATGTAGCAATTAAAATTATGATGTGATGTCAAAGCAGCCACATCCATTTAAGGTCATAACCCTTTAAATCCTGTAAAATTGCACTGGATCTTTCTAAAGTGGGGGGAACCTGTAACTTAGCACAGCCTTTTTTAATGCACTAGACTAAAACAACACACACACACATGCACACACACACCCCACTACCACAGATCAGGGCGCAGCATCAGAATCTTCCATGGTCCAGCTGCAGTCATATTGCTTCACCTTCCTTGCACATCTCCATGACAACCATGTAATTTGGATGCTATACTACTGAACTGATGCTGAAATACAGTTGTGCTATAAAATACAGAATGCATCAGAGTTCTTGTAAAGGAAGACAGCCCTATTCATGATGGCTGGTAACTTAAGATTTATTGGGTGTGGGTGTTTTTTAAAAAACAAAGCTGGTAAAGTGATTTGATTGTGTGTTTCTAATTGTTACCCACCCAAAGCCTTTGAGGACAGAGTGCGCTAAGCAGCCACATAATTACATGAACATAATTTCCAGGCTTCCTTCCCAGAATTCAGATATATAAATAATAATTAATCTCATCCCTGGATGATTCAAGGATTGTGAAATCAATTAGAATGAAATACAATTGTGCTTGATTAGGACAATGATCTTCACATTCCACATTCTCTCTCTAGGAACACACTCAGGAAATGCTTACCTCGGGACCCAAGGATGCACACTAGAGACATCCATCAAGAGATAAATCAAATCCTAGTGATTGCAGCTTTAAGCCAATACATCACATATGAATGACCATAACACTAGCAAAATGCCATTCCAAGAACAATATTGCATAGGATGCCACAGAGATGCAGGGATATAGGATGAAAAGGAACACACTGTGATTCTACTTACCAGAGCTAAAAGGTTTCCCTCACAAGCGCAGCTTGTTTTCCCCTCAACAATCCATGCAAAATCGCCAGCAGCTACATATAAGGAGACATTCCAGCCCCATGCCTTCTCAGACTTCCCTTTATTGTCTCCCCCCTCGCCACTTGCAATGGGTTACGCCTCCCCAGCTTTCCTTCAGGTGTCAAAAGATTGCTAGGAAGCAGGTTGCAGGAAAGAAGGGAGGGGAGAAAGAGGAGGGGGTCGAGAGAGGAGCCTGAGCAGGAATGATGGAGCCTGCCTTCAGCGAAAGAGCAGGGGAGAGACCTGATGCTCAAGCCGTTGGATGAATGTGTGCCGAAAGGCCAGCTAACACTTTAGAAAGAAGATGCTCCAGCCACTGTGAGCAAATTGCTAAGCATATTTAACATTTTCCTCAAAGATCTGAGAGCTGGCTCTCCTTCTGCCAGCCAATCAGATACATTGAAACTGGACCTTGGAAATCCCTGCCAAACAGGCAGGCTGTCTTTAAGAAAATGGGATGCATACAAACCAACAACCTCAATAAAACTCCCAAGAATATCTTTAGGTGGCCTTTCCATCCTCTTTCCTACCCACCCTAACCACAAAAGAAAGCTTTCACTTAGGTTTTAAGGCTTTGTTTTCCCTTTGTGTTGCTGTTTCATGTTAGGTTGTCTTTGTGAGCTGAACTGCGAACCTTTTCACCTGTTTTTGAACACAGAACATTCATGTCCAGTGCATTTTCATCTGCACAAGATGCTGTGCATGCTAATATTTTGCCTCACCTTGCGTACAGGGAAGAGAAAAGGTGGTCACAAGAAGCATCCAGACTGTGTGAATTGGGTGTTCATTGTAGTATGCATGAAATGTGCACACTGAGAGTGACACTGGACTGGAGAAGACTTTTTCCAAGAGGTAGAAAGGAACAGAGTCCTGAACGTGAGCACAGCAGAGGAGCAAAACACTTCAGAACACAGTTTTGCTTCTTCAAAGTATTTCTTTATCAATGGCTCCATTTTGTCTTATCTCCACCTCAAAGTCAATTGGCTCAGTTGGATGTGATATTAAGGAATAGGGTCAATTTGGGCAGATTTTGTTATGTGTAAAAACATTTAGATGGTCTCTTCTTCTTCTTCTTCTTCTTCTTCTTCTTCTTCTTCTTCTTCTTCTTCTTCATCTGAAGTGACCTTTGAGTTATCAGAGGTCTTAGAGGCTTCCAAGTCACCCTATCTGTACCTCCCAGGCCTTTGGGCTTGTCCAAACTGCTGCTTGTCCCATGCCTAAAAAGCATGGGTCCGAGTGGTTTTCCACTTGTCACGCACTTTCTAGGCATGAGTGGCTTTGCCTTTGCCCCACCTCTTTCCCCCAGAACACCTGCTCTTTAGTGCTAATCGGAACAAACAGCAATCTGCAGAAAACCCAACAGCCATTCAGTGCTTATCTGCAGGTTTTCTTGGGGCAAATGGAGGCATGAATAACCCCTTCCACTTCATGAAGTGAGAGACACCCTCCCTATATCCATCCCAGTGAGCTACCCCACCCCCATCCTTTGGCCCTCCTTTCCAGCCTTGCCACTTTCTCTTCCTCATTTCCTCATTTCCAAGTTGCAGCATGCATTCTGTTTATATTAAAATCATTCTCATATATTTGAGGAAAGAATGCATAACAACTGCTCAGTGGATATTTTTTTCTCACTAGAAAACCTTGGTCTCAGATGGCAGCGGGCACCTCGAATGCACCATGTGGCAGCATATCTATCCACAAGCCCATTGTGGAAACCACTGAGGCAGGGGCCAAGAATTGGGAATGGGATACATATGTGAAGTATTGGCATGTCAAAGATTGTGTGTATGGGCTTCGTTTCACACCCAGAAACCTGATCAGTGAAGAGATGATATCAAGAACCAATTTTGAAGAATCACAGTTTGGAAATCCTCTTATTCATTCATTCATTCATTCATTCATTCATAATAAAATCCAAAACATTGTCCCTAGAATGCTGTTTGTTTGTTTGTTTGTTTGTTTGTTTGTTTGTTTGTTTGTTTATTCAGTCAGTCAGTAACTGAGTCATGCTTTGGGGGGACAGGGGGCAGTTGGGTGTGGGGGACTCCCTGGTCCTGAACAAGGTAACTGTGCCCCTGAAGAACCAGGTGTGCAGCCTGGTTAGTCATTTTGGACAGCTGTTCATGGAGGCACAGGTCAGTTCTGTGTCCAGGGCAGCTGTCTACCATACCTGCCTGCAGACAGTCTTACCAGAGTGGTGCATGCTCTGGTTATCTCCTGTTTGGACTACTGCAATGTACTCTGTGCAGGGCTACCTTGGATGGTGACTCAAAAACTACAACTAATCTTTGGTCAGGTTGCAGGATTTAAACTGAAGTTAAAAACAAAGGTTTTAGAGAAAAATTTAACTGTGATGGAGAAAGAGAGGTTTCAGAATGAGACAGGTTTAACAGTGGTTAAGAAAGTGAAATACCTGGGGATTAACATGACAGCTAAAAATGGGAATTTATTTAAAGACAATTATGAAAAATGTTGGACTGAAGTGAAAAAAGACTTAGAAATCTGGTCAAATATAAAGCTTTCACTGCTAGGCCGTATTGCTGCAATAAAAATGAATGTATTGCCTAGAATGTTGTTTTTGTTTCAAACATTGCAAATTTTGGACAAAATGGACTGTTTTAAGAAGTGGCAGAGAGATATCTCTAGATTTGTCTGGCAGGGCAAGAAGCCTAGAATAAAATTTAAAATACTAACAGAGGTAAAAGAAAGAAGTGGATTTGCCCTGCCAGACCTTAAACTCTATTATGAATCAGCAGCTTTGTGCTGGTTGAAAGAATGGCTACTTCTGGAAAACGCAGACATTTTGGATTTAGAAGGTTTTAATAATGTATTTGGATGGCATGCATACTTGTGGTATGATAAGGTCAAAGCACATAAAGCATTTAAAAACCATATTGTCAGGAAAGCATTGTTTAATGTTTGGATAAGATATAAGGACCTATTGGAAAATAAAACCCCAAGGTGGCTGTCACCGATGGAAGTGAAGGCTCAGAAAAAGCTCAATATGGAGGTCAAATGGCCAAAATATTGGGAAATTTTGGAACAAGAGGGAGATAGACTGAAATTGCAGAGTTTTGAAAAACTAAAAAACAAAGTGCGAGACTGGCTTCATTATTATCAGATAATGGAGGCATACAATTTGGACAAGAAAATTGGCTTCCAGGTGGAAAAATCAAAATTAGAAACAGAACTGTTAGAACCCAAAACTAAGATTTTGTCAAAGATGTATAACTTGCTGTTGAAATGGAATACACAGGATGAAACGGTGAAATCTGCTATGATTAAATGGGCACAAGATGTTGGACATAACATAATGATGGCTCACTGGGAACAGTTAGGGACCACAGGTATGAAGTTTACGGCATGCAATGCCTTAAGAGAGAATATTATGAAAATGATATACAGGTGGTACATGACCCCAGTCAAGCTTGCAAAAATCTATCATTTACCCAATAATAAATGTTGGAAATGTAAAGAAACTGAAGGTACATTCTTTCACCTTTGGTGGACGTGCCCAAGGATTATGGCTTTCTGGGAGATGATTTATAATGAAATGAAAAGAGTATTTAAATATACCTTTCTGAAGAAACCAGAGGCCTTTCTCCTGGGCATGGTCGCCAAATGGTGCCAAAGGACAGAACTTTTTTTATGTATGCCACAACAGCAGCAAGGATACTTATTGCAAAGTATTGGAAGACACAAGATCTACCCACACTGGAAGAATGGCAGATGAAGGTGATGGATTACATGGAATTGGCGGAAATGACTGGCAGAATCTGAGACCAGGGAGAAGAGTCGGTGGAAGAAGACTGGAAGAAATTGAAAGACTATTTACAGAAATATTGCAAAATTAATGAATGTTAGAATGATGTCAGAATGAAGTTAAGTGGTTTAAGCAGCAATGTTATAAAGGTGTATGTAAAAATGGATTGTTAACAGGTGAGAATCCAAAGTTATAATATATTATGTTAAAGGACTAAGATAAAAACAAAGAGGGAAAGAAGTTGCTGAATTAACTAACTGAATTGGAATACTAAAAAGGGAGGCGTGAGGAGGTCAGGGAAACAAGGAAATGAATGTAAGGTATGGAAAGACTGATGTATTTTTTTAAAGTGTTTTTTATTTATTTTTGTATTTGTATTTTTCTTTTATTTTTACTTTTGTCTTTCTTTTTCTTCTTTTTTTAATTCATGTGATTCTTTTCTTTGAAACCTTAATAAATATCATTTAAAAAAAAAAAAACTACAACTAATCCAGAATGTGGCAGCTAGGCTGGTGACTGGGAGCAGCCACCGGGACCATATAACACCAATCCTAAAGGATCTTCACTGGCTCCCAGTATGTTTTCCAGCACAATTCACAGTGTTCTTGCTAACCTTTAAAGCCCTGTACATAAGTGTCTCCACCCGCATTGTTCTGCCTGAACAATGAAGTCCAGTTCCAAGGGCCTTCTGGCGGTTCCCTCACTGCGAGAAGTGAAGTTACAGGGAACCAGGCAGAGGGCCTTCTTGGCAGTGGCACCCTCCCTGCGGAACACCCTCCCAGCAGATGTCAAGGAGATAAAGAACTAAACAACTTTTAGAAGACATCTGAAGGCAGCCCTGTATTGGGAAGTTTTTTAATGTTTGATGTTATATTATGTTTTTATATGTGTTTTTATATTTTTTAGGGCAACCCAGCCAGATGGGTGAGGTATAAATAGTAAAGTTGTTGTCTTTCTCTTGAATAAAATATTCTCAAGAGAGTAGAGTAGAAATTAGGCTTGTCTGCCCCTTTACACTGAAGCCAGAGAACGAATCTGGTGTCTCACTCTCAACACCACCTCTTCCACTGTAAGCATTAATGCACATGTCTTCTCACCATTTACTAATGTTGTGAGTAATCACTATGCTTATTTTTATTGTAAATTGCCCTGCGACCCTCGGATGAAAGGTGGTGTAGAAATTAAATAATATATATAAATTAAATTTACACACACACACACACACAATTTAATATATATATATATAATTTAACAGCCACAGATGCCAATCGTAGATACATTTTCTGCTTGGATGTTTTTTTCCGAATCACAATCAAAAATGCCGTCACACAACAGTTACAGATTCCGTTTTGCTCAATTCAAGAACACAAAACTCCTTCTCCACTGCAAACGCAGCCATTTTGCCTGATTAGTCACATGACGCACGCTATCGCCTACGCCCGGAAACTACAACTAATCCAGAATGCGGCAGCTAGACGGGTGACTGGGAGCAGCCGCCGAGACCACATAACACCAGTCTTGAAAGACCTACACTGGCTCCCAGTACGTTTCCGAGCACAATTCAAAGTGTTGGTGCTTACATTTCAAGCCCTAAACGGCCTTGGTCCAGTATATCTGAAGGAGCGTCTCCACCCCCATTGTTCTGCCCGGACACTGAGGTCCAGCTCCGAGGGCCTTCTGGCAGTTCCCTTACTGTGAGAAGCAAAGCTACAGGGAACCAGGCAGAGGGCCTTCTCGGTGGAATGCCCTCCTACCAATGTCAAAGAGCTAAACAACTACAGTGGTGCCCCGCAAGACGAATGCCTCGCAAGACGGAAAACTCACTCGACGAAAGAGTTTTCCGTTTTGGAGGTGCTTCGCAAAACGAATTTCCTATGGGCTTGCTTCGCAAGACGACAATGTCTTGCGAGTTCCTGCTGGTTCCCCTCCCCCCTTTTCCTAAGCCGCTAAGCCGCTTATCAGCTGATCCGATCAGCAGATAAGCCGCTAAAAGCCGCTAAAAGCCGCTAATAGCGCGAATCCGCTGATCCGTCAATGGGCTTGCTTCGCAAGACGAAAAAACCGCTAGACGAAGAGAATCACAGAACGGATTCTTTTCGTCTTGCGAGGCACCACTGTACCTGACATTCAGAATACATCTAAAGATAGCCCTGTTCAGGGAAGCTTTTAATGTGTGACATCTTAGTGTGTTTTTTGTCTTTGTTGGAAGCCGCCCAGAGTGGCTGGGGAAACCCAGCCAGATGGGCGGGGTACAAATATTATTATTATTATTATTATTATTATTATTATTATTATTATTATTAATCACTTCCCTCAGTAAAGGAACCAGGGGTGGAGGAAGGGGGGCAGTGGGGGCAGTTCACCCTGGGTGTCACCACTGAGGGGAGTGGCAAAATGCTGGGCGGCACTCACTCCTGGGAGTGACGCAGTGGCTTGGGGGCTCACAGGCTCCACGCTGCCCAAACGGTCCACCCGCTGCCTCCCCCCAGCTGTAGGGCGGCTGAGTGGGAGGAGGCAGGCAGACTCCTCAGAGGCCCCACAGTGCGCCCTGCCCCTATGGGTGGCTTGCCCTGCCCGCTGCTGAGCAGAACACAAACTTTATAAGTACATCTACCTCACAGTTCGCAGTTATCGCTTGTCTTACAGCATCTGGAAACTGTATACTTCATTATGTATCACCCTGTATGTTTCTTTTATACTGTACTTTAATTGAATTGTCACATACTCTTGCTTTTCCATTCCATTACCATTTCACCCCACAGCTTACAATGCTTTCTTTAGACCTATGTGTGTGTGTGCATATATTCCTGTAAACTGACGATAACACTTCATGCGTCTGATGAAGCGGGCTGCAGTCAACAAAAGTTTATGCCCTAATAAATGAGTTGGTCTTTAAGATGACACAAGACTCTTCATTGCTGCATCTTAAACTGGGTTCACAGCTGAAGTCAAGCCATTGTACTAAAAGAATATGACAAATAAAGTCCTGAATATGAGGCCTCTGTGGGAACAACAGCCTAGACACTGAAAGGAGTTTGCGCAGAAAGGGAAATGGGGAGTAGGCTTTGGGTAAATGGTTGAAGTTCAACTTGAATAAATTAATTCTTCAAAAAATCTGTTATAATTTTGCTCCAGTGGTCTGGTTTCTTTGTTTCATTTTAAATATGTAATTTTTTGTTGGTGTTTAACCTCCTTCATAAATATTGCTTTCAGAACCAGTCTTTTGGGGTTATTAAAGCCATTTCAAAGCACCCATTTGCTCTTTCCATTTTTAGCTGTTGTGACCACCAGGCAGGCAGCATATCACTAGAATACCTGACATGGGACTTCAGTATGGTTCAGGATGTAGATGCCTACAAATTTTCTGAAAGTGCAAATGAACAAATGGGGAACAGCAAGGTTGTGCTTCACACCTGATCTCACTCATACATTATCTTATTTACATGTGTATATTCAGGTGGTGTTAAGCTCCCGCTCTGCAAAACAAGAGTATTGATCAGGTGAAGGGAGCCCAGGCATGCACAAGCCTATGGAAACAGAAAATGTGAAGAGATTGAAAAGGGGACCAGTGGGTCCAATTCCCTCTCCATGCCTTCGTATATATGTATATCCAGGAACCAAGGTTTCTAGTTTTATTCCACTGGTGTGATGATAATGGATAATGACAAGAATGACTTTATGGTTGTTATCCACAGCCTCTAAATGCAGGATCAGTATAAATGACTTTGAAGAAGGAGTGAGAAAATTAATCTCAGACTGATGGGCCTGGGAAAACCTCCTAGAGAGCAACAGTCACAAAAAAGTCAGCATTATCAATGGTTTGTGCAAAACAGGATCTGGTTTCCACAAATAAGCATGATTGGTTGGCCAATGACTTTGGTATGCCGAGAGTATAGAATAGCTATAATTAATGATTCAGATGAATCCTAAAATAATAAGCAAGTCTATAATAGTGCATGCAAATATGGTGTCTGCAGTACCAAGGACTTTCAAGGAGAAGAAGAAACTCCAGGGAACTCAAAAGATTGAGGGGTCAAATAAGCTCCAAACTCAGTGCAAGGGAGGGCAAAACATGCCACACATTCCAATTGAACATGTATTGCTGTTGTAACTAGGGATGGAAGGATGTGCCGAGTTTGATGCTCTCAGTTTCTCATTCCCCCCTGTCTTAAATGCAGTTCTCCATATTTCTGCAGCAATTTGTGATTTATTTATTTTCAAGTCCTCAACATTTTAGTGCACCTAATAAAGACATTTTGGAATGCGGTTTTGACTAATGCACTATTTATTTCCACTAACATGTACATTTTAATGCAAACTTTCCCCTAATGTATGCCTTTTTGTAAACATTGGTTGGTTGGAGAACCTCATTGCAAAATTTGAAAAGCGTGAATTTCATAGAATAGCTGTGTTTCTCACGTTGTTTCGGGAAATTTGATCGTTTCGACTATAAATGGAAATCAAATCAATTTTCTCCCTTGTCTCTAGTAGTCACTAACAGGTTTACTCAGAAGTAGACTGATGGACTCAATTCCACTGAAAGCAATGAGGCCTAATTTAGGTGGGATGCATATGTTCTCTTGGTTTCAGTAGGATGTTGCCACAGCTTATATTAGCTAGAAATATGTCCCCTGGACAGTACACTTAGACTGCAATCCTAACCACACTTACTTGGGAGTAACTCAATAGCACTTACGGTACCTCTTAATAGACAAGGTTAGGACTGCACTGTTAAGGTAGTATAGGAGAACAGAGCAGCAGAAACAGAAACAGCATTGCTTAAAGGCCATGTAGGTAAAATCCATATCCTTATAGTCTGGCGCACATAGGTTATCCCTCCTCCTTTGCTCCCTATTATTTCTCTGTTTAATTTTTATATATGTAACCAATGAAAATATAATGGCTATTGAAGCACAGAATTTTGAATTGTTACTGGTATTATTTGCCTGTGTTCACCAACCTAAACATCATGTGGTATTGTACACCGTACAATAATTATAATTGCTCTGGCATTCATTCTCATAACTCTGTCTACAAGTTAAAAATGATATTACATTCTTTTATCTTATTTAATTGTTATATGTTCATATGCAACCAAATATGTAAGTCTATGCAAATGTATTTATATTATTTAGAATTAAAAAATCAATAAAATATATTTTAGAAATCCATATCCTACTGTGCTGTTTATTAGAAATAAAAAGTGCATGCACTGTTGCAATGAATCAAGACACAGTTTCTGAATGCCAGATGATTACCCTACTGCCATAATGTTTGTGTTTCTCATTGGAAACTTCTCCATGACAGAGAATGACAAGCAAAATTATTCAGGTGGAGCAAACAGTGTTGGCTTTAGGGAGCAAACAGATCACACAGGCCTTTAATTTGAGAAGACAAGCTGAATGGTTTAATGATGGGAGATGGGCTGCATTCATTATCCTTAGGTCCCCTTTGTAGGAGAGACAATGAAGAATATGCACCACTCAATTTGCATCTGAGGCTGCTTCCACACTAGCCCTTTCTTCTGGAATTGCTGCCCTTTGCTCACCCACATTCTGAGAGTCCAGCCCCTGCCCCCCCCCAAAACCCCCAACAAAACTTGATTGTGAAATTGTTGCAGTCCAGTGTTTTCTGTTTTGTTGTCCTGTGTTTTCCCAGATCTAATTTGTCTTGACTTTTGGGGGAGAGCGGGGAAAAGGAACACCAACCATAGGCGCCGACTCCATGGGGCTTGAGGGGGCTTGAGCCCCCTCAAAAAATTTTTTGGGGGGGCTCAGCCCCCCCAATAATCTCGGGCGCCCTTGCCGCCGTCCCCCGCCTCCTCCCCACCTGCTCTCTCCCCAGCCAGCCAGCCAGCCGCGCGCCCTAGCTGGAGAGCCCCGGCCATCCCCCGCAAGAACAGGGGAATCCCCGGGGGCGGGGGCTTCTGCCTCTAGCCCCAGGTTTCCCGCATATCAGCTGTTCCGGAGCTGATTAATAGGCAGCAGCACGCTCTCCCCTATTCGCTCACGAGGGGGCGGCGCCACTTTATTTGCATATTCATGAGCTTATTTGCATATTCATGAGCTTATTTACATTTCACGAGCTTCCCGGGCCCCCCCAATATTTTTTATAAGTCCGCGTCCCTGACACCAACCTGTCTAGTATGCACAGGCAAAGAACTGTTGAAGCTTTTTAGGGCTCCTGTGTCTTTAATGAAACATTTCCTGTTTGCAGGTCCTGCTCAGGTTATTGTTTGAATACTAAGGAAACTATAAATGTAAATATCTTTCTTGCTATGTAACAGATACAACAGGAAGTGCATATAGGCTAAGAATATATAGAAAGCACAAAAAGGTGAATCAGAAATCAAAAGTATGTGTGAAGTTAGATGATGTGTTGTTAGTTAATGTGTAGTTGTTGTTGAGGTACTGTTCTTGTTTGTTTGTTTGTTTGTTTGTTTGTATTGTTTTATGTAAATAGTTTTGCTATAAAGTTAAATAAAAATTTTAAAAGGTTATTGCTTCCTGTTGATAGCAGTTGATGTGATGAATTGCCCCACTTTTGCCCACTGAAAAATCCTCCCCAAAATGCCAGTTCCCATGGGTGGTGGTGGGTTTCTGGGTTTCTTCCCTCTTTTCACACAAACATGGTTCCGTTCCACTATAAAAGAAAAAGGAACCAAGAATGCCAGGGTCCTTGACAGGAAATTATGCACAGAAGGCTCTGTTGGCCAACGGGAAGATGTGGCATCTCCTGTGCTTCCTATGCCTGGCACCTTCTCTCCTTTCCCAAAGATAGGAAATTTTGAGTTGGATGGAGAGGGAACGGTAGGTGTGGAGGATGGGAGCACAAGTCCCATTTTCAGCTTGGTTCAGCTTGAGGGAGAGCTGGACCAAACTCAAAATAGGCTTAACTGGTCATGTCCGCCCCCCCCCCCTGCCACACTTTTACCCTACTCCATCAATTTCAAATACTTGCTCCATTTGTTTGAAGGGTGTCTGCTTTTTTCCCAGTCAAAATTGTCTGTGTGGTCCAGATGATGACCTTGAGCTATTCCTCACCATGTTCAGAAGCAAGAAACATGAGATCAATGAAAAGACTACAGGTCAGTGGCGTAGTATGGTGGCAGTGGGGTACAGGGGGTTTTGCACCAGGTGCAAAATTTTAGGGGCACAAAATACAGCTGCAAGCTTCTGTTGCTGGGTTCCGTTGAAAAATGCTTTTCCATGCAGACTAGGAAGTGACCTCTCCAGACAATGGAACAACTCACATTTTCTCTGTGGCTGCAATCTCCTAGGTGACGTGGACACCATTAGGCAGTTGAATGCGCATGCGTACCCCATCCGTTTCCCTCTCACTCAGCCCCTCCACACGACCCCAGGTGCTGGCAACCCATGCTATGCCACTGTTACAGATATATCGGTTCCTACCTGGATTCTTTAATCAATAAGGCTTGTCTATTTTTTTCAGGTTATACACTTTTAACATGGGGTTTTTCCTTTAGCAGTAGCTCTCATGTGACTGGCTGATTGCGAGTTCTCCTCCTGCTGCTGCAGCTGCCATGGGCCGGGGGCTGCTTCCCCTCCGTGGCAGGGGAAGGAGGAAGCGAAAGAGCGACTGTGCAACGCTTGGGTGCCATGTGCAACCTCACATCCAGGTGTCGCACGATGCCCAGATGAATATTGAGGGGGCCCAGCCCCTCAACAAATATTGGAGGGTGGCTCAAAAGGGTTCAGCCCCTAGGAGTCAGTGCTCCTACTTGTATGAAATGCACTTGTCAAAACTAGCTAAAAAACAGTTCAAAGTTGCTGACTTCCAGGGAGAGTTAAAAATACTGATGAATCAGTACTGGATTTCAACCAGGAATTAAAATGGTTCAGTTCTCTGGTTCAGACACAGAATTCCTTATGTTAAATGCCATCAGGTTTGGACTCATGTAGACTCCTATTTAAGCTTTGGACTTTCAATTAAGCAATTGGAAATAATGTACTGTAGTGGATTGCAGAGAGCTTTACCGTTTCCCAGCCTCCAGTCTCTACCACCAGGTGTGACATAAGAAAGATGATAACTCCAGTACCTGAGACCAGAGAGGCCTAGGGCTCACCCAGACTTCCTTTGGTGCCACTTTTCTAGGCCCAAAAGCTCAATGTCCAAGTGCTCCTCACCCCCACCCCACCTACTTTCCCCAGAAAAATCCACAAATGGTAATCTGGGTTTTCTGTGGATTGTTGCTTGCTCCGAATCAGCAGCAAGGAGCAGGTTTTAATGGGGAAAGAGCCAGGGCAAGACAAGTGGTCAGACATGGAGCTTTAAAGAGCAAAGCTGTGCCTTAAAATGTGGCACAAAAGGAAGATGAGGCCTTACTTTCAAGGAAGCTTTCAAGAAGCTTTGTCTGGTGCCCTCAGCTCCAGTGTCTTTTATAGCCAGGAGAAGAACTTTCCCCTCGGCTGGTATAGAATGTAGTGGCAAAGGCCAATGTGGACGTGAGGACTCCCGGCATTCACTTAAAGAGGCAGAGGCAGGTCTCAGAAGCTCATGAGACCTTTATCACATACACAGCCCAACAAGACAGTGACAATAATCCACCAACAGCATATAAATCAATATGGCTAACCTGATCCAAAACACCCACCCACCCCACTCACACACAAAAACAAAGACCACCACAGCCAACCACAAACAACCACACCCTAGGCCAACCCCAACCTCTCTCACCACCAAAGGAACACAAGTGAACGGCAGAGAACCGGCACGAGCAACGCTGACATGAAACCCTACATACATTAAGCAAAATAGAAACATCGCCACCCGACCCCACCCATCTTCCCCCCTCCACCCCTTTTCTTCCTAATGTCTCAACAAATGAAACTGATTTGCAAAAATGTTACATGGAAAAAATACGAGAGACATTACACATACGGTACTTCTGTAAAACAAGAAAATCTTTAATAAAAACAACAACAACAAAGAAGGTCATGTGACTCATCACAGAAGTGGCATTGCTACAGTTAACAGCTGGTTTGGAATGTATATGGATTCCTACAGCTCATGATGCTTCCTTAACCTTGGCCCTCCAGATGTTTCGAGATTACAATTCCCATCATCCCTGACCACTGGTCCTGCTAGCTAGGGATCATGGGAGTTGTAGGCCAAAAACATCTGGAGGGCCGAGGTTGAGGAAGCCTGTATTACATCTATTGAACATGACAAAGAGAAGAATAAAATAATCAATTAGAGCAGTTTCAAACAGCTACTTAAAACATCCAGGGAATAAGTAAAATCAAAGATAAACTAAAAACATGACAACTTTCTGCATGTCTAGATAGGCTTGCCTAAACAAAAATGCTATTAGCAGGCACTGAAAAGAGAAGGGTGAAGGCAGCTGCCTGGTGTCAACAGGCAGGGAGTTCCAGAGGGCAGCTGTTGCCACACTAAAAGCCAGGCTTCCTACAAATGTGGAATGGCTATCCTGTGACCTGTGTAACAATGCCAGTTCCACAGTTTGAAGTGGTCAAAGGGGCATATTTATTTACTATTGCATTATTAAATTTCTGTACCATCCTTCATCAGAGGATTACAGGGCCGTTTACAATTTAAAAACACAAAAATACGTAACATATTAAGAAACAAAACAGGCGATCTCGCAGGTTGTTAAGGGCTGTATATACTATTATGGCATATGTTTTCATGGATTGCAGTTCGCTTCATCAGATGCAAGGTGCTGTTTTCTCGCCTGTTCTTTGTGGATTAGACCCTTTTAGTCCTTTGAAGGGTCTTTGGCCCCATCTAGTGTCCACACTCCGAACTGGTGCATCTCGCACCTTTCTGCTGTCTCACGCTGCAGCTAACAGGGGCCTGTGGAAATCTGAGGCAAGTCTTTCCCTGAAGGAAACCACAGGCTACGCTGGGGGTTCGGAATACTAGTATTTGGAATACTTCCACAGGATCCTGATCTCACAGCAAGGAAGCTTCCGCTTCCAAGGCACAGCAGGCAGAACAATATTGGGGAGGAGTAACTGATATTGGGGAGGGCCTGGCTAGTAGGAATCACAACAACATGGCACATCAGGTTGTCTGTGTGGCAGGATGGAAACACGGCTTCGACTCAGAACTAACTGTAGAGTTGGAAGGAACCCTGAGGGTCATCTAGTCCAACCCCTTCAATGCAGAATCTTAACACACTGCCCCCCATCCAGACCAGACCCTGCTTAGCTTGGCAAATGGGATCTGATTGCTTTCCACAATGGAGGAGGATTGGAAAAAATTTAAAGACTATTTGCAAAAATATTATAAGTTGTATGAAACATAAGACGTCGTATGATTTGGAACGTTAGCCCCAGCAATGAAATTTAATTATCTATGAAATTGCTAACATTTGTGAAAGAATCAAGGTTTAAATGGGTAAAAATGATATCATGTTATATTCTTAGAGTAAATGGAAAATAAGAGATTTAAACTTAAATTGCAACTGAAAATATAAAGAAACACACGAAATAAGGGTATAATTTGCTGATGACTTTATTATCAAGAATGCATTATGCGGGAGATGTGGGGAAGTCCAATGGAAATTTGAAATAAGCTGTTGAAATGGATGTGATTTTCTGTTCTTTTTTCTTTCTCTCTTCTATTCTGCTTTTCCTTCTGTTTTTTCTGTAATTTGGAAAAATGTAATAAAAATTATTATAAAAAAAAAAATGATTGCTTTCCACAAACAAGAAGCTATGTGCATGCCATCTTCAGGTTTCTCACATCTGCAGTAAGGTCATGCATGGGGAAACTAGGGTGACCAAACATCATTCCCCGTGTAAATCCACGTATCTTCACGACAGGTGGCGGAGTGAGGAGAAAAGACAGCAACAGGGATCAGTCTAGAGTCATTTGTTTAGTACTGGTGTTTTTGTTGCCCACCTGCATCTCAGTGTCGCCTCGGGTCAAGCAGTCTTCGTAGGCTTGGGGGCTCCTAATGATTCCCACCCTGAGTCTTTCTAAATTCTTCTATCGGGACAAATCCTCTGCAAGTTTTGGGGGTGGGTCTGAATGACCTTGCAGTGTCTTTTTATAGCCCCCCCCTTTAGCTTTAAAAGTACTATAGGAACTAGATTGGCAAGAACTGTGCTAGTGCCTGAGTTAAGAGATGGTTATCAACTCAATTGGTAACTTGTGAATAGTCCAGAAAAGTGGGAAGACCATTCATTGTTTTGTCCTGGGCAAAGGGAAGGGCTGAGTGAATTTGCCTTGGGGTGAACCCTGACACAAGGGTTGCAGATATTTACTGCTGTCTAGGTAGCCTGTTGATTGTGCTGGGGAGAACTGAGGAGGGTTGAGTTTGGAACAAACCTTGTCCCTAAAATAAAGGTGAAGGTGAACAAATTATGAGCATTTAAATGGGGGAGAGGTAGAACGAGGCATTGAGAGTGCAGGATAGCAACTCAGAGAGACCAAAGCACCATGGGTTAAGATACAAGCACCAAAAACATTTAGAGAGAGGGTGAATATGTGTGTTTATATGCTAATGAATAAACCAAAACAGGTGAGCGCTCCTTGCCCTGCCCACCTCTTTCCCCAAGAAAACCCACTCTTTAACCCTGAATCGGAACAGCAGTTCAGGTTTCCGGTAGATTGATGGTCACTCCAGTTCAACAGCAAAGAGCAGATCTTCACGGGGAAAGTGCCAGGGCAACAACAACAAGAGATTTGGACACAGCACTTTAAAGCCTGAACTTGTGACTGGAAAAGGAAGGCACAAAAGGAAGTCTGGATGAGCTCTCCGTGGGCATAATAGAAACCTGGGTGGAATCTACACACAAATGTTCTGAAAATACTTTTTTTAAAAGCATTTTTTAAAATACATTGAATTTTCTATGGCTCACCATCTAGCGTCACATTGTATGTTGCACTTAAAACACACTTAACGGATTTATTTGCAGCTGTTTAGTTGAGTTCCTGATGGAATGGAGAGAACTAGAGAGATCCTTTTTTAAAAATAATAATAATAATATTTATTAATAATTTCAAAATTACAGAAAAGAAAGAAAAAAATTAAAAACAACACTACAAATACATAGAAAAAAACAAGGGGGGGAAACAAGACATAAAAACCAATGCAACAATACAGCAAAAAGATAAAAAAGAAGGGGGGGAAAAGACACAAATCCCATATTACATATCTTTAACTTCCATTTGCTTGTTTCATTGACCTCCTCACACCTCCCTTTTTGTATTCTAGTTTAATTGATTATTTCAGCAAATTATTTCCATCTTTCTCAATTTTTACTAAATAATTTATCTTAACAATTTAACCTATTAATTAACACAACAAATCCTTTCCATCCTTTCCCCATATTCTGTTATTCAAATTACCTTAAGTTATTTAACCTTATCTTACCAAAAAAATACTTTAGAGCTTAACGCTTAATACTCGATTATACATAACTCCTGATATCTTTTCTACTAGAGTCATATAGTTTCATTCCAACATTTTCCCTAATGTTCATTAATTTTAGGCTAATTCCCTAGAGAGAGAAAAAATTCTTTATAAATTTTCTTCCAATCTTCATCCAACGTCTCTTCTTCCTGGTCTCGGGTCGTGTCAGTCCTTACTGTCCATTCCATCTAGTCCATCAACCTGGTAATCTAATGTCCAAGGCCCTTAAGTCTCTTCCATGTCCCTTCTGCAGATCTTCTTCTTGTTGTTTATACTTGCACTTTTCCTTGTCTTTTGTTGGTCTCTTTCTTAGTTTTTTTCATTTCCCGTTGAGGAGTAGGTCTCTGGGGGATTCCAACCCAAAATTATCTTCGTCCATTCCCCAGAGTCCCACTCCCCACAGTCATCAATGTAGTCCAAAAAATATTTTAAAACATATTTCGAGGTCTCTCCAAAGTTAAGAACCTCCTCAGCTCCAGACTCCCCCTGGCCGACTCCAACTTCAATCTTCAAAGACAGCGGCTTATGCTCCTAGAGAGATCCTGTCCTACCTATGAACTTCACAGGTATGCTGGAGGTGGTGCACATCAGAGAGGACATGGTCATATCCACACGACACCCTTAAAGCATACTTGGGCTACTTCTTGGCTTTCCCCAAGGAATCCTGGGAAATGTAGTTTGTTAAGGCTGCTATTAATTGTATCCCTGTGAGGGGTAAACTACAGTTCCCAGGGTTCATTGAGGGAAGCAATGACTGCTAAAATGGCATAAATAAAGTAGCCACTGTCCTGTGGTGGGCAGAGTGCTTAAAACCTCTCCACTCAGCCCAGGGCCCTGATGGGCAGTGGCACTGACCCCAGCAGGGCCCGGGGGCCCACCATCGCATGCCACCCACCGCTGCCTTACCTCTGGTGCCCTGGCACTATGGCGGCAACTGGGCCTCCACCATGGGGCCTCTGTTGAGCCCCACTGAGGCCAAGGACATGCTTCTGGTGGGCATCTGTGGCCACAGCAGGACCCAATAGAAGACGCGCAATGGAGGTGCAGGCCCTGGCCCATTCAGTGCTGCGGCACCACAGTACATGCCCCACCTCATGCAGTCATAACATCACGATATCACATGACGTCATGACGTCACAGTGTGCAAGCTGGGCACCCACAGTCTGGGGCTCAAGTCAGCACCATTGCTGATGGGGTTGCGGATTGCCCCTTCCTGTTACTCAGACCGATCATTTGATGAATGGGGAAGAGGAAGTAGCTCCCTCCTCTGCGTGAATCAGCTGGGAAGAGGGGCCTTGTAAATGTATTTAGCATGAAAATGAATACCGCACAAATAAGCAAATCAGTTAATATCAGGTGATGTGGAAATTATAGAAAAATAATCAGTCATAAAATCTGACTACAGGATTGCTATTTTGCATCACGTAACAAATCAGATTATGGTGCATCCTGAGTCTCTCCCTGTGTTTTTCGCTCCACCTCTTTTTCGTCTTTGCTTGCTTGCTTGAGCAGACAGGCGACCTTCCGATTTTGCTAATGGCTGGGGCCTGGGAAGATGTTGCTAAGCAAAGATCTTCACATTCCTATTAGTCCAGGGCTACAAAGGCCTCTTCTGAGATCCTCTTTCTGGAGATGGAAATGAAGGGGGTAGGTATCTGTGCACAGAGCACCACAGGATGTTTTTCCTCTCACCAACAGGCAACTGTGATCCTCATGCGCAGTGCAAACATCTGATAGGCAAGACACATTCTTAGCCTTTTCCTTTTGGGTAAGAGCAGTTGCTAAGCGACAGCATCCCTTGGGAGTCAGTGGTGCCAGCGTGCTGATCCCATTATGTCAGCGAGAGGGGATAAAACCACCCTGCAGCTTTAGGTAGAGATGCCAGGGAGGATGACAGAGAGGAGGGGAAGCAGCTTGGGCCATGAGGCACAGTGCTGAGACAAAGACCATCCTTCGGAGTGCCTTGCGGGGTCCCTGCTTCCCTGATCTGAAAGAGGACGAGGAATCAAATGAGTCTTGTGAGGAGATGGAGGGAGGAATGGACTAAGACCCACCCACAAGACCATTGAGTAGAAAGGGTCAACAGCAACTGTGTGCAAATAAAGTCAAGAGCCACACAACCCACCAGAATGTCCAGGAAGCAATAGCAACGCAATGCACAGAGCATGCATGCACACATGCAGTGCAAAGGGCATGTGTGTAAGTACACACAAGCCAATGCGGCATACTGGTTAGAATGTCTGACTAGAACCTGGGAGACTTGGGTTCAAATCCCCACTCAACCATGAAGCTCACTGGTTGACACTCTCGGTCTAACCCAGGCATCCCCAACCTTCGGGCTCCCCAGATGTTTTGGACTACAGTTCCCATCACCCCTGGCCACTGGTCCTGCTAGCTAGGGATCATGGGAGTTGTAGGCCAAAACATCTGGAGAGCCACAGGTTGGGGATGCCTGGTCTAGCCTACCTCACAAGGCTGTTGTGGAGATTCAGTGAGGAGGAGGAAGGGACCTATGTAAACCACCTCGAGCTCCATGAGGAAAAGGTCAAGGGACCCCTGACCATTAGGTCCAGTCGCGGACGACTCTGGGGTTGAGTACTCATCTCACTCTATAGGCTGTTTGTCCACAGACAGCTTCTGGGTCATGTGGCCAACATGACTAAGCCGCTTCTGGTGAACCAGAGCAGCGCAAGGAAACACTGTTTACCTTCCCGCCAGAGTCAAAAGGCGAAAGATTTATACGATCTGAAGAGAAACCAGAGTATCTACTTGCACTCTGGCATGCTTTTGAACTGCTAGGTTGGAAGACACAAGATCTACCCACCCTGGAAGAGTGGCAGATGAAGGTGATGGACTATATGATACTGGCCGAGATGACTGGCAGAATCCGTGATCAGGGGAAAGAGACGGCGGAAGAAGATTGGAAGAAATTTAAAATTTATCTTAAGAACTATTATAAAATTGATGAATGCTAAAATGTCCAGGTTTTGAGAAAGAAAAGGAGATTACAGCGACATAAGATTAAGTTGAAGAAAAGAATAAGAAGAAATATATTTGATAAAATTATTTAGAATTTGCTGAAATAATTTTTGAAATTGGGATGTAGGAAGGGGAGGTTTGTGGGAGTCCAAGAAGTGAGGGATATGAAAAAAAAGGTTATGAAATTATACATGTTTGTATGTCTTTTTATTTGTTTGTATTGTTTAAAAAACTTTGTAAAACCAATAAAAAATTTATATATATAAAAAAATGAACTGCTAGGTTGGCAGGAGCAGGGACAGAGCAACGGGAGCTCACCTCGTCACAGGGATCCGAACCACCGACCTTCTGATCGGCAAGTCCTAGGCTCTGTGGTTTAACCCACAGTGCCACCAGTGTCCCTCCATGAGGAAAGGTGGGATATAAATTTAATAAAGAAAGAGATGAATGACATATGTGTGGGCAGGAGTCACTCAATACAGATAAGAACAGGCTGCATTGTTACAAAAAGCGAACTGTGTCAGGACACGGCTTGCAATATTGTGTCTCATTTGCGCCATGGGGCAACTGCAAGACCATGTGGAGCTATTTATCTGCTCCATCAGCAATGTCACCAGGCAAGGCTCACCATTTGCCATAACTCCAGGTTGCTCTTTGGCTGTAGGAGTGCAGCAATGCTTGCCTGGTCACATGACTGCCATTGCTTACGTATTCTGACCTTTTATTGCTTCCTCTTGACCACATCTGAGTTTTCCGTTTTTGTTGTTGTTAATGTGCATGTGGGTCACACAGGTCCATTTTTTTCTTTGCATACTTTTGTACAAGTTCATCCACACACAAACCCGATTCATCATCAAATCCATGTGGTCCAACTGTGAACATGCCAAAGAACATTGTGAGGGTGGGCTTTCTCAATGTGCGTGGTGACCTTTGGCTGGGTGCCATTTATCACCTCATTTTCCTGTTGAGAAGGTGCTCCTCCTGGGATGATGGTCAGGCTGATCAGGCACACAGCCAAACCCACAGTTTTGCAACTCTAGTATACTGGAAAGGTGCTTTTTTTTTTTTAAATGGCCACAACCACAGATAAACAAATGGCTGCCCACAATGGACTTCAGTTTTCCAGAATGTATGGGTGGCAGGGAAGTAATGCTTGAGGGGAGGGGACAACAGCGTGCAGGGTGAATATGGCCCATCAACCACCACCCACTACTGTGGACAGGAAACATCAAGGGATATTTTGGAGGCATAAAATTGAAAGCACTCATCTGTGGACAAAGGTGCAGAAATGCACTCACCGAAACAGCAACCCAGATATGCAGGAATACCCTAATTGTGGAAACAGCCTACTTGCTTGCCTGCGCCTCCTCCTTTGCAAACCTCCATCAAAACAATCTCCTCCATTTGAGCTCCTGCTAAAGAAGTCACCCCTGGCCCACACCGTCCATTCCACACTGTGTGTTGTTTCATTTGTGTCCTGATCCCCTGACCTACCTGGCCGGCGGACAGTGTGCCAAGATGAAGTTCCAAGCCCAGAGGCCAATTCACACAAGCAAAGTCCAGAGAGCAGGAAATGCAATCCAGGGTCAGTCCAAGTAAGCCAAGATAGGAGCTCAGCAGTCAGGATACAGGCCAGAGTCAATCCCGAAGTACAGACCCACGAAGGTCTAAGGAGAATCCCAGGTGAGGTCCCTCAGTGTGGGCAGCTGATCAAACACAGCACCTCAGCTCTGCTGCCTTCTGGCACTGGGTCTGCTGACTGCCAGCATCTTGGCCATATGACCTTCACCTGCTCTCCGCTTGCCCCAGCTGAGGAATTACATGCCTCCTTCCCCACCCGCCCAGCTAGGGAACTAGGCTGCAGGCCCTGGCTTGCCTCTTCTTCTTGAAGTGCCCCACGCGCTGTTCCCTTCCTCTCGGGACCCGCCGTGTTTGTGGGGATGGGGGCCTCTTTAGTGCTGGTGAGGGGGTCCCACTGCTCAGCCATCATCCTCTGTCACCCCGTGAGTACACCAACCTCTCCTTCCCCATCCCCAGCTTGGTCTCGTGTGACCCCCAGTTGCACCCCTCACTAGGATCCTTTTCCTCCTCCCTGAAGTCCTGCCAGTTCATGACAATTTGTTTGCATGGACATTTATTTTGACAATAGATCAAAGATCATCTGCCCTTCTTCATGGGAGGGAGCTGGTACACGCACCAACCTTCCATATTTTTAATACTGCAGTCTCGAGCACTTCCAGGCTGTCACTAATTTGGGGTGGGATTCAATCACATAACGGCAAAATGAGGTTTTGATCTGGAGTGTGAACTGAATCGAATTGCTCCTCCATTCCTAGCTGAGGGGGAAGCAGAAGTAGGGGCTGTTGTGGCAACAGTGAACACTCATGGAAACATCACCAGGCACATGACAGACTCCCCACCCAAAAATGTGCTAGTGAGTTTCCACACCAAGCATGCCAACTCCATTCCCTCCAGCATTTCTCTGATGAAAATAGGGATATCCTACTCAACAACAACAACCACAATTTTATTATTTATACCCCGCCTATCCGACTAGGTTACTCTGGGCAGCTTCAAACATATATAAAAGGGGCTGCCTTTAGATGCCTTCTAACGGTTGTATAGTTACTTATTTCCTTGGTTTGGGGTTTACATAACTCCATAGCCTCCAATATTTCTCTGATGAAAATAGGGACGTTCTAAGGAAAAGCAGGACACTCCTGGATCAAATCAGAAACCAAGATGGCTTTTGTAAATCCGGGACTGTCCCTGAAAACTTGGAGGGTCTGCAACTATAGGGGGTGGAGGTGTTGTCAGCCCCCTCAATATTCCTTAGCAGGGGGCTCGGCCCCCCTAATATTGAGGGGGCAGAGGAGCTGAGCAGAGCAGGGCAGCATCAGCGGAAGGAGACACAGCAGGGACTGGCATGTCCTACTCACACTGGCTGCGTAGCGTCTCCTGACATCGCGCAGGCAAATACAGTCTCCGCTAGGCTGTGCCCGTCCGGCCTGCGCAGCGTTGGAAGACGTTGTGATGTCACATGATGTGTGGAAGTATAATGGATTACTTTTGCAGTAGAGGAAAACCTGCATTAAATGTAGCAGAAATGTGGACCTGCATTTTGATTGCTATGTCATGTGGAGAATGCAAAAAAAAATATGTACGCCTGAGCAGCGCCGATTCCACTATAAAGTCCCACCCAGAAGCAGATTGCTTCATATGGGTGAAAGTGGTTGGCAAGGTAACCAGGTCTCAAGCCCTGAAAGTTTTACAGGTTAACACCAGAAATTTAAATTGACTCCCAAAACAAACAGAAAACCAATGCAGTTGATAGAGGATCACCAACATATTCTCTGATCGCCAGACAGCAAACAACTTTCTAACCTCTGCAGTTTGTACCGGCTGTAGTTTCTGGATTGTCTTTAAAAGCAGCTCCACAGAAAGAGCAAACTGTGGTCTTGGTCCTTGGGGGGGGGGAGGGAGGCAAACCCATCTAGACTGGATTGACAGAACCTCTAACCAACAGTCTTTCCATCCTGTCTCGGCTGAGTTTCAGTTTTTGTCACCCAGTCTATCAAAGCTGAGTCCCAACCTGCTGCCTTGATAGAAATACGATGCAGAGTGTCATCTGCAATCCTGCTGGCTCTTCAGCTGAGACCTCCTGAGCAATTATCCTAGCAGTTTCTTGTCCATGTTAAAAAGCACAGAAAGGAAGATGCTTCCTCATGGCAGACGGCTTGCCACAGGGGAGGGCACCACTTTCTGGGAGCAACTCTCCAGAACGGAGCACAGCCCCTGAAAAAGAGGCCTTCATCCCACCAAGGGGGATTCTATGACTGATGATATCAAAATCTGCTGAGAAGGTCAGCAGAATCAGGAGACTCATCTGCCCCTGCCCAACCACCCCATCCGTGGGTCATCCACTAGAGCAACAAGTGTGATTTAGTTCCAGAGCCAAATCTGGAACCCTAAGTAGATTTCAATCCTCCATCTAATCTGTCCATGTCCACAGGCTGATCAAACGGAAAGGTAACCATAGCAACCTGACCAGACAGAGCTATAGCTGCATCCGTCTCCGATTCTGCTATTACTGTGACATCCAAGCTGGGAAGGAGTCAAGTGGTTTTCTTTTCTTTTTCCTTTCCTTTTTGCAAACAGCTCATAGCAGAACAGGCTTTCCTCATTCTCCTTAATCTGATCCCACAAAGAAGAAAGGGGCTGTAATTACCAAGTTCCTCTCTCCTTTCCCCGCCCCTCTCCTTTTTATATTGCTATTTGCTCTTGCTGCGACCTTTGGAGAAGGTGCTCAGAGGAAAGCAGTCTGCCACTTCTTTCCTTGACCTTTGCGCACCTTGCCTCATGATATCCAGCAGGAGAGGGATGGCCAGCTGGGTCCAAGAAGCTACTTAAGTCTCCACTTCGGGTATGGAACAACTTCTTCTTCTTCTTTGGAGATCCCTCATAGCCGAGGAAGATTGTCTTCCATAAACACGGTTTTAACAATGAGTCCGTAAGTGACTGTGGAGGCCAATTCTGGATCCATATAGAATCATAGAATCATAGAATCATAGAATCATAGAGTTGGAAGAGACCACAAGGGCCATCAAGTCCAACCCCCTGCCAAGCAGGAAAATGTCCTGCTTGGCAGGGCATATGTCCTTCCACAGTGGGGACATTGGTTCCCGGGCAGGACTTGAACATGGTGTGGATCTGCCAAGTGAGTTTCTCCCTTGCGTCCTGAGTTCGAGTGCCTTCAAAGCCCATGACACCTTTGGTAAAGGCTGTTCTCCAACTGGAGCGCTCGCAGGCCAGTGTTTCCCAGTTGTCAGTGTTTATACAACATTTTTTAAGATTTGTCTTTAAACCTCTTTTGTTGACCACCAGCATTACACTTTCCATTTTTAAGTTTGGAATAGAGTAGCTGCTTTGGAAGACAATCATCAGGCATCCGCACAACATGACCAGTCCAACGAAGTTGATGTTGAAGAATCATTACTTCAACACTGGCGATCTTTGCTTCTTCCAGTACACTGGTATTAGTTCGCCTGTCTTCCCAAGTGATGTGTGAAAATTTTTAGAGACACCGTTGATAGAATCTTTTGAGGAGTTGGAGATGGCGTTTGTAAGTGGTCCATGTTTCACAAGCATATAGTAAGGTTGGTAGTACAATAGCTTTGTAAACAAGCATTTTGGTTTCCCTGCAAATGTCCCAGTCCTCAAACACTCTGCACTTCAATCGGGAGAAAGCCGCACTTGCGCAGCTCAGGCGATGCTGGATTTCGGCATCAATGTAGCCCCTTGTGGAAAGATAGCTGCTCAGGTAGGAGAAGTGATCAACATTTTCCAACGTTACACCACTGAGTTGGATTTGTGGCGCTGCAGAGGGGTTCTATGCAGAGGTAGTATGGAACTACCTAAGGAGTCTCACCCAGCATAATACAGTATAGGCCACTCCGAAGAAAACCCCCCTTGGCTCTGGCCACTCACAAATATCCCTTTCCCTTGGCTCAGGCTGTGCGGCTGCACAACTTGGATAAGACTTGGCAACAGCACAGTGCCATCTTCAGTGAGACAGACATCTTAGGTTTGCTGTTGTTTAGTCATTTAGTCGTGTCCAACTCTTCGTGACCCCCTGGACCAGAGCACGCCAGGCACTCCTGTCTTCATCTTAGGCTTAGATCTACTCATTTCGACTTTGATCCCTTGGACACCAGTCCCACCAGCTCCCTCCTCTGCAGAAAAGTTTACATTGCACCGAGCAGTCCAGCACTCAGCAGGGGGTTCTTGCACATCCCATGAAAGTGATGTGTTCCTAGGGGGTGGCCAAGGGGTTCTGCTCCCTATCTTTTGCACTGGGCCCCAGACCTCTTGCTCCTTTTCCCCTCTTCCTTTACATTTTGTTCTGTGTTGCTGAGGATGCTTCAAGATGCAGGAGCAAAGTGAGACACCAACCTCTCAGCATCTAATTCGCTCAGAGACTGGAATTTGCATTGACGCACAGCATATATACAAATGGGATGCAGGCGAAGGGTGATCTCACTCAGGCTGCAATACACAGCAGCAACAGGGATCTCTTGGCCATTTCTAAGCAGCTCCCATTCCAGCACAAAGAATCCTTTCCACGAGAGTGCCCAGGAAAATGAGGGGGAGGATTTATGTCAAGGGTTGGCAAACTAAGGCCCAGGGCCAGATCAGGCCCAACTGCCTTCAGGATCCGGCCCACGGGCTGTCCGTGGATCGGCGTGGGGATTCAGTTCGTTCGGCCTGCGCCATTTCCCCCCTGCACCATTCCATTCCCCCCCACACACACACACTGTGGCGGCGCCTCCTCCCTCCCTCCTCCTGGCTTCTCCCCGCCCTGCCTAGAGGAGGAAGGGGGCTGGGCTGAGCTGGCTGAGCGCCATTTTAAGCAGCCCCTCTCTGGAGCCAGCCCTTTCGCGCCGCTCATCTTCCCACCACCGCTGCTGCCCTGGTGCTCCGGTGGGCCAGAGAACGGAGCAGACAAGCTCCCTCTGCCTACCTACGAGAAGCAGCAGTGGCAGCAGCCCCATGGAAGGTAAACGCAGCAGCTGGGGCTGGGGGGCTGGGGAGGACTACTTGCCCCCCTTGCCTCTTCTTCCAGCTCCCCCCCCCCCCCAGTGCCGCTTCTCCGGCCCACCACAAGGTCTGAGGGACAGTGGATCAGCCCACGGTTAATTTTTTTTTGCTGACCCCTGATTTAGGTAATGCTAGAGCCCAGCACTGAGTGAGGTGTCCACAGTCTTCAGCAAACCCAGTGCTGTGTCTCCGTTGCCCTGCCGTGCCTGCAGGAGAGCTGAATCGGGTTTGCGGATCTAATCAATATTGACCATGTGTAGTGCAAATGGAAATGTGCATGACCTCCCGTCAACTGGATCAGGGACAACCTGCCCACCTCTGGATCATTATCTAGCTGAGATTCTTGCAGCGGGGTTGGACTAGATGACCCGTAGGGTCCCTTCTAACTCCACAATTCTATGCTTCTATGGAAACATTAGGGGGAGGCCTGAACAGGAGGCAGGCAGTACTGAAGTCACCAAGAATCAGTTTAACAGGGAATATTCTTGTTAGGTTTCAAAGTTGAATGCTTTGTCTTGTGGGGCCCTTGTAGAACCTGCAGTCAACTTGGAGGGGGGCATTGAGGTGGAATTGTAGAAGACTTGGTTTTACTCTTTACATCCAGGTATTACAGAGTCATATGCTGCCACCATGTGGCCTTTTGTGGTGATGCAATCGCTACTGTAGCTCACGTTCTTTTTCTTGCTTTTACTCTGAAAAATAAAACTCAACGCTTTGTTTCAACTGATCATTTCTCTGCCAAAGCGGTTCTCTGGAATACCACTGGATTTGCAGAAATCTTCTCATCACCAATTCCACTGAAAGCTGCTGTTGTCGGATGAGCAATTGCGTTGGTAACAAGGTCTAGTAGCTTGGCTAGGCTACCGGCGTTTCCAGCTGTATTTTAGGAACAAAATAATTCATTGTATGAGGAAGGACTTATAATAAAATATCTGATTGCTCAGTTTTGTTGGGTGACGCCGTTCTAGTAGGGGAAACATTGATCCCTGTTTCCCTCTTCACATGCTCTTGTCTGGCCTTTCAATATGCTCTTTCAAAGGGAGCTTCAATGTGCTCTAAGTCTGTCAAGGTTATATATTTGGATAAAGAAATAATGAAACTGTCAGTTTTATTCTTTCCTTATAATCCCTAACACTGGCTTTAACGTTCAGATTGTTTCAACTATTGCACTAGATTCAAATGATCTTTCCCACCAGAACCCCACGATCCAGGGTTTGGTTATAGTCCTGGATATGTAAAGCCAAACTCACCAAAGTTCTGTTGCCACCCGGTCTGGAGATATAGTCTTGGAGATCTACACAGCATGTTTGGGATTTCAGAATCCCATATTTGAATGTGATATGCAAAATTCAACACACATGAGCTGGAGTCATTGTCTACCGTGCTCCAGATCATTCTCTATTAGAATCACAGAACTGTAGACTTTGGAAGCCCCAGAAGTGTCATCTAGTTCAACTCTCTGCAATGCAGGAATCCTTTTCCTTGAACCCACAACCCTGAGATGAAGAGTTTCATGCTCTATGGACTGAGTTATACCATGGTCATCACATTTTCTGTTAAGTACATCCTTGAAGGAAGCCACGGTGAAAACTGTCCGTGGCCTGCCACCCTCTCCCACCCAGTCACCCCTGGCACTGTGCCTTCTTCATTCTGGCTGTCAGAAACTCAGATCTGCCAAAGAAGAGAAGCCAATATGGCTGCCCTCAGGCCTGCTCTGGGGGGGGGGGGGCTGCCTCTGTGCATTCCCGCTTCTGTCCTTCTTTATCCTTTTGGTGCTGCTGCCTTCCACCTGTGAATGCAGGGGCTGCCCTTGTCCCTGACTGTGGACTTACTAATACAGAAAGCTCTGAGCAGTTTGGGAGCAGCTTGCTTGCAGGATCGCCCTGGCCACACTGGACTGCTTGGATGTGTGGAACTTGCACTTCTCCAAGGGCCACATAATGTTTGTTCTGCATCTGTTTCTTTCCATGTGGCAGCACTTATACTTAGGCCCCTGCTAAAATAATGTTTTTTCCAGCAAGTCTTGCCCAGACACATTATGCGGTTAAATATACTTGTTTTTAATATTTGCTGATTATATCTCTACATCATGGATCACTGTCGTATATTGTTTAAAGCACACATTGGTGTAGAGTATTAAACAGTTTATACATTTTTCTAAGTTAAATAATTAAGTGGCAGCCATTCAGTTTCTGGAAAAGCTAGGATTCTTGAATTTTGACTTTGCGAACTCCCATCCACTCAACTACTGCTGCCAAGCACCAATAAAGAACTAGGAGGGCTGATCCTGGGTCCGGTATTTACTGAAAAACAGGTGTGATTGCCACCAGCACACTTGAACTCTCCTGCTGCAGATGTTTCATGCAGATGTTGAGCATCAGGTGAGATGAGGGCACAGATGAGGGCTTTGAAGAATTCTGTAGCCCAGCTCCCACTGGGTCTGGGGAACAAATCCTCTAACATGAGCCCTTGAAGTAGGGTTGCCATATCTTGAAGAGCAAAAAGAGGACAGCCCGAGCCAGGGAAAGCAGCACATGGGTGCGCAGGGCTGCCGCCTCCACACCTGCACACCTCTTTCCCTGGCTCGGGCTGGCAGAGGCTGTGGCCTGCAGAGGAGCCCAAGCCCCAGCCACCCGAACCAGAGCCCCCAAAAACTGGACATTTCCTTTAAAATCTGCCTGGATGAGCATGTTGGCCCCAAAAAGAGAACATGTCCGGGTTTTCCCAGACATATGCAACGCTACTTGAAGTTGTCCCATGAGGAAAGAGCAGAGGGAGGGGAAAGTTGTGCCCTGCCTGCCATACTTTGGAGGTAGCATAGTAGGACCTGTTTACTACATTTGTTCTGTGCCTTCCTCAACAAGTTCAGGCTGTCACATTCTGCAGATTTTCCTGATATCTCCAAAGCTGGGCTAAAGTTTCCACTGTGAACTTATTAGTGGAATTCCAAAGGGTCTGGGGAGGAACAAGAGGAGGGCAAGGGGGTGGGGAAAGAATTAGGAGACTTCCAACGGGATGGTGAGAGTTCCTGGGGGAAGAGCAGCAGTGACAAACGCCTCCATTTTTAGCAGGGAGGAGCTTCTCTAGCACTTCCAGGGGTCCCCCATCACCTGCGCTGAGAGACCCCTTCCATCAGGCTCCTTCCTCTATCATCATGCAGCAACCTTCCCCCAACTGTTCATTATAAGCACTACAGTGGTACCTCAGGTTAGGAATTTAATTCATTCTGGAGGTCCATTCTTAACCTGAAACTGTTCTTAACCTGAAGCACCACTTTAGCTAATGGGGCCTCCCACTGTTGCCGCGGTGTGGCAGCGCAATTTCTGTTCTCATCCTGAAGCAAAGTTCTTAACACGAGGTAATATTTCTGGGTTAGTGGAGTCTGTAACCTGAAGTGTCTATAACCCGAGGTACCACTGTACTATGGATCTTTCAGAATTGGCTCCAGGGTTTCCTTGTTTTCCTCTTCCTTCCTCGCCTCTCTTTCCTGCTGTGTGGCATCTTTTAGACTGCAAGCCTTTGGGCAGAGATGAGCCATTTTACTGATCTTGCTAATGAGGTTTTGGCTAAAGAGCAGGCTAAAAACACACACCTTAAATAAATATATAAAAATTAGCGCCCCCCCCCAAGGAATGCTCCCCCCATTGGTGACAATTTTTTTCCCTCTCTCTCTCTCTCTCTCTCCCTCCCTCCCTCTCTCCCTCCCTCCCTCTCTCTCTCTCTCTCTCTCTCTCTCACACACACACACACACACACACACACACCTTAAACTGTAGGCAATTGGTAGCTCTTCTTCATTCTGGAATAAATGTACCATGGTAATACTTCCTTTCTTGAATATCCTGGGTATAATACTTGTTCTTCACAGGGGTTCAAAGATGCCAGGACCTTTTGCTACTAAATCTGCAGCCTTTTCTGACAGCAGTTTTTTCCACCTTCCTCCTAGGGCTGCAAGCTGCTGGTGGCAGGTCTCTTGCTTATGATCTGAAGCTTCCCTGCTTAAATTTGCATCCGTTCACGTACCATTTCTTCAAGCTGTCCTAGATCAAACAGCACCCTCATTCAGACTGCAGTCTCATCCATGGCACATAATCAATTCCCTAGCCCAAATGGCAGCAGTGGTTCTCTTTTTTTATGAGCCATACCTTGGGACATAATTAAGGCAATTAATCAAACTTTTACATTGGTAGGTGTCCCTTCATTTGTCCACTGGCTGCCTGAAGTGCCTTTCTGCTGCACAGTTTTAATCCTCCTCCTGGATCCTGGAGTATAGGACTGGAAACATGGAAGCTGGGGCAGCCAATGTTCCTCCCACTATTGTTGCATGAGTTTACCAGGTTATGGGGAAAGGTGGAAAGGTAACCCTTAAACACCACCCGGAAACCCAAATGCTGGGTGCAGCAGAACTGAAACAAAGCACAGCCTCTCGCACTCTTCACCTTGCCCAGTTGACCAATGGGTCCTTATATCTCTGTGCCACCAGAAGCAGCTTTAAGGGCAGGCTCAGAAAAGTTAGGAAATCCAAGAAGAAGGTTAGGCAGGGCAAATGGGATCTGGAAGACAAGATATTGCAATGCATTGTCAGGCCTCAAGAGTCCTTTATTTAACTAAGTTAAAAAAATAAAAGAAGTGAAGAAGTGTGCATGCACACGAAAGCTCATACCAAGAACTAACTTAGTTGGTCTTTAAGGTGCTACTGGAAGGAATTTTTTTATTTTGACTATGGCAGACCAACACGGCTACCTATCTGTAACTTAAAAAAATAAAGTTTATATACTGCTTCATTGTAACCTAACCTCTGTGCTATTTACATGAAACAGTAAAGATATCAATATAAACAGGTAAATCAGCAATAAACTGAAAAGGAATCAAAACATGTCAGCATCTACATGTCTGGATAGCCTTGCCTTAAACAGAAATTATTTTGCTTTGTATTTGTATTTAATGATGCTTTCATTAATACTGTGTTTCAATACACCACCACAAACCCAGCAATGCCTCGCATATTTTGCACCATTACAATTGCCAAAAAGTGTCTTTTAAACTCAGCATGTTGCCCACCAATTTATTGATGAGGCTACTGGGTTGCTGTGGATTTTTTTGAGAGCGGAAGAGAGAATGAGCTCTTTGTTTTCATCATGAAACAAAATGGAGAATGCACGGTTCTTTTTTCCTTGCAGTGCCACACAACGATGGACCGCAAATTTGCTTTCTGCAGGACAGCATCACCCTGGATTTCCTCCTGTGATCCCTTCTGGAGGAAGGCCCCACCCAACACCTCCATGCCCAACAGGGGGCTTGGGCCACGGATATGCTGTCTGGGGAAACGGCTCCGGCCTCTGCAGTCTGGCAGAGAAGCAGGGCTGAAACCGGTGTCTGCCTGACACCGGCTGCTGCTCTGCTTGTCCTGACCCGAGGAAAGTTAAAAATAGAAAGGTCACTGCGGGGCTGATGAAACCGCCTGACAGCAGCTCTGGGCGAAGGCTGGAACTAATATCTCTCCCCTATTAGTATTCTACCAGCTGCCGTGTGACGCAGCAGAGAAGCGTCGCCTTCATAAACTTAATGAGGAGAGGAGACGAAAGCCCTGCGCGTGGGACATCCGTGCCTCTGGCTCAGGTGCCTGCTTCTTCCTCTTCTCCGCCTCTCTCCCAACTCTGCAGCTGGCCATGCGGCACTTTGCAGCCTATCACAGCCCTTCCTGGGGAAAAGCTGCTCCGCCTGATTGGCACTGCCACCGGCTCCACAAAGGTTAATTGATGCTCTAACACTCCAGAAGTCCCACAGTCAGCACTCTGCCACAGCAGCCTCCCTCTGCCTGCTCAGTCTTCCCTGCCAGGAAGTTTTCTCTCCTGATAACCTCTCCCCCACCCACCCCACCTCCCCTGAGCTCTCCCACCAGCAGATGGTTCCTCGCTCTGCGCTTCTGAAAGGCAACAGGTTTGCAGGCCCTTCTCCTCCTGGGCAGCAGGAGGGTTCTCCCAGCAGCAACTGCTGCCTCCTGTCAGCCTGGAATCACCCTTCTTTGTTTCCATGCCTCGTCTTCAGCAGCAGGAGAAATGAGGCTTTCGCTTTTCTTTCCCTCTCTTTGTCCCCATACATACGAAATGCTGAGGGCTAGAACCAAGGCCAGAGAGAGAGAGAGAGAGAGAGAGAGAGAGAGAGAGAGAGGTACACACACACACATACACACACACACACTCAGAAGAGTTATACACACAAGTTCAATCACGTGAAGCTTGCATTCTCCATGCACAGATGCACGTTCCTGGCTGCTACTGGAAAGCCCCTCCCCTTTTGCCAAATCCAACTCCCAGGTTGGGCTCCTATGTGTGGCTTGGTCCTGGGATGCTGATCCCTATAATGGAAACTTAGTGCCCCTTGCTTCTACTATCAGGTGCCCAAATGCACTGTTTTCCGACACCAGTGCGTCTTGGGTACCAAAGGGTGGGTGCCCTGTGGTCAAGTTGGAGTACAGCTGTTGCCTTCCAGTTCATGTAGCTGCCTCTCTGCCAGAACTCCTCAGCCCTGCTCCCTTGCCACCCACATATCCAGCACAAGCTGCCTGGAAAGGGGCAGAGATGCGGGAGGCTTTTGCTACTGTGCCGATTTTCCATAGAGCAGCCTCATAAGCAAGAATGTGGAGCCCCCTGGCAGGGGCAAAAGCAGCTGGGAGAGAGTTTGGAGAGGAAAACAGCCGGCAAGAGGGCAGGCTAAGTGCAAAGTGCCCCAGCATGCACAGTGCAGTCCTTAGCAAACTAATTTATGTATGCATATCTATCTAAGGCAATTTTAAGACATGCTAAAGCATATCAAATTTAAAAGGCTGATGCTGAAGGAATAATCCTTCTGGTAACGAGAACAACATCCAATGGTCGCTTGACTCGTTAAAACCACTGTTTATTGTACCCTGAAATAAAGAGCAGAGCAAAGGTGCTGTTTTCCTTTTAATGAAATGCTAGCAGCCACCTCATGGATTCCTTGAAGATAAGTATAAGGGAAGCTATCAGTTGCAGAGCATTTGTTGTGATTACTTTCCATTTTAATAGCTAATCACAGGAACAGTCAAGTAGTCAAGAATTCTTCAAAATGCACCTTTGGAGATAATTCAAGGTGAAGAAACATCGCAGCCCAGAATACACTGAGGTCATATAAAGACTCCGACAAATGCTACTTACTGCAACCCTTATGGGGCAGTTGTGTGGTGCAGTTTTTGATGGGCTGGAAGTAGACAATCGTATGCTTGAATCACATGAAAACTCTCCAGACATATTGGGGAGAAGGCTAAGTTACCTGGTCAGAAGAACCTCTTTCCCTGGGCAGTTTTTGTTTTGTGTGAAAACTTTGCTTTAAAGCAGAAGCATTAGAAATATTGGGTGCCGACTTGTTCCCCTCTGACCCTGGACCATCAAGCTCAGTCTTGTCTACATTGACTGGCAAAGGTCCTCCAAGGTTTCAAGCAGGGAGACTTTCCCAGCAGCCCTAACGGTAAAGGTAAAGGGACCCCTGACCATTAGGTCCAGTCGTGACCGACTCAGGGGTTGCGGCGCTCATCTCGCTTTATTGGCCGAGGGAGCCGGCGTACAGCTTCCGGGTCATGTGGCCGAACCAGAGTAGGGGCCAGGAATTGAAGCTGCAGCCTTCAAGCATGGTATGCCCCACACCCACCTGCAATCTGAAATGGTGCAGCCCTGCAAACTCTCCTACTGGTGTGCGCAGAAACTGCTCTCAAGGGTCAGACTCTTTGCACTGGCATGAATCATTATTATTACTACAGTAAATAAAAGAAACATTGCACATTGCAGCCTCTGGGGGGCCTAAAGGTTTAACCATTTCCTTGCACACCACAGTCCTGGTGAAAATCTCCCTCCACCAGGAGTAAACTAGTTTGCTAAGCTCTCACAGTTTGACCCCATCCTTGTGCACCAGGGACCTGAGCCTTATGCCCCATCTCCTATGGGGGGGGGCTGGGGGAGGGATGTAATGTGGAGTCTGACTCTCTGTTGTGGCTGTCTGGAAGCCACTATGAGCCAGAATTTGAGCTTCTGGTTTTGGTGCTGAAGCTTTCATGCCAATCCATGCCTGCAGTCATGAAACATTTAGACTTCTCTAAGGTTTTCCAAATAACTCTGAACTTCTCAGCCACAACCTACCTGCCAATCAAAAGGTAAAAGGCAGTCAAAGGGGTGTCAAATGTCTCCTGAGACAATTGCTGCCAATTCCCATTTATGAAACAATTAGAGTCACCCAAATCTTGAGTCCCATTGATTTCAATGGCAGAAGCAAGCATGCATTTAGCAATGCAATTTGATATGCACCTACTCAGAATTTAAGTCCCACTAAGTTCAATGGGGCTTACTTCAATGCAAGTGGGTATAGGATTGCACCTTAATTCTCTCCCATTGAAATCAATGGGACTTAATTTCCCCTCTTGGTTTCTGAATATTTAGCATCCTGAGAAGCTTGGTGTTTTAGAAGCTTGGCTGCATAAGAAGGAATATTAGAAACTTGGACTGCATCTTCAAAGGCTGATTAGGCTTTAGGAAAATCTCCAGAGGGAGACCATAAAGCAAGGAGGACGGAGGCTGACAGCTGGAGCACAGCAAGCAGGCGCACCGCTGGGAGAAGAGCCAAGCCAGCCTCTCTCCAGCGCCCACAGCCTTGCTCTGAAGTAACACAATATGGTTTCATGGTGATCCCATTTCTGCCTGGCGAACACTTCTCTGAAACCTGAGGACTTGCACACTCCCACCACAGCTTGCTCCTGCTCCTGCTGAGAAGATCTCATGCATTTTTTATCCTTGCCAAAGTGGTGCTTCACATGGGCGCAGACAGGGGGGCAGCTGCCCCCATCAAGTAAATAAATAAAAACTACTTAGCTAACTGACCATTCACATCACAGATATAGCTCGGTTCTGCCCCCCCAACATAAATGCTGGTCCTGCCCATGATGCTGGGGGCACTGCAACCACCCCAACCCACTGGATGCTGGTGATCTGGCTGGTGGCTACTCTCCTCCTTCAGGGCAAGGCTGCCCAGTGCCAAGTGCGATGGGTTTCTTGGCAATGTTTCCGTCTGGGGATGAAATGAATGTTGGTCACAGAGCAGCCTGTGTTGAGAGAGTGACGGGGTGACACACATCAAATTGCTCCTTCTGCACATTTATGTGGCATCTGATTCCATCAGGTCTTTCTGGATCCCCTGCCCGCTTCTGGGTTTTTACAGTAATCCCACTCCTACTAGGTGGAACAATAACATGGTGCAGGGACGCTGTAGTTTGACACCCTGTCAGCTATGTTAGGATGTCCCAAAAGGTTCTGAATCTATATTGTCCTCCCTGCTGTTCAACATGCAGGACATGTCGGGAGTTGGATGTCACCCATATGCTGATAACACCACTTCTGTCTCTCGTCTACACCAGACTCAGGTCTGCTTCAGAGCACCTTGCCGCTGGAAAATGGGTGACTAACCTGTGACCTACAGGTAGGTAGGTCTCTGGCACCTTCACCTGATTTGTGGTGGCCCTGTTGAGGGCTATCTCAGTGATTGCACCCAATTGTGGAATTACCTCCCTCTGCATACTTATTTATTGATCTATAGGGTACTGTTCTTGCTGTTCTTCCTGTTGCTCCTGCTGTTCCTGTTTTTATCTGCTGCTGTCCTCTTCTCTCTCTCTCTCTTTCTCTTTCTCTCTCTCTCTCATCCATACTTCAGTTGTCCTGCCACTTTTAAATGTCGATGGGGTTTTCTACAGATTGACATTTGCTCTGATTCAGCAGTAAAGAGTGGGTTTGTGGTGGGGCAAACTGCTTGCTAGGCACAAGCAGAAGTGTGGACGAGCCCTCTCTCTCCCTCTTCCGCCACCACTTCCCTCTCCTTTGCTCTAACAGTGTTTGTTAATGGCCATGAGGAGTAGGCAAGTAAAAAAACCACAACCTAGGAACACCATCCTCATTTCTCTTTTTTAAAAAAAAAATTATTAAATTTTCACAAAGTATACAAACAAACAAACGAAACAAACACATACCAAAAAAAAGAACAAGTATAATTCCACATCCTTATTTTCTTAAAACCTATTTCATCGACTTCCTCATGCCTCCCCTTTCTACATACCAATTTCAAATATTTAATTCAGCAAATCCTCACCCTTATTTTTATCTAATTGTCAACCCTTCTTTTCTTTTAACTTAAATTTTACAGCTGTAATTCTCTTACTTTCTAAAGCCGCATCATTTAACACTCATTAATTTTACAATGTTTCTTAAGATAGTTCTTGAATTTCTTCCAATCTTCTTCCACCGTCTCTTTTCCCTGGTCTCGGATTCTGCCAGTCATTTCTGCCAGTCCCATATAGTCTATCTCCATCCTCATTTCTCCCACATCAAAAATAACGGGGACTGGCTGCTGCACTACCTCTAAAAATCCCAGACTAAAACAAGCACACAAACAAACAAAAATCCCACCACAAATCAGGTGCGCCACCAGGATCAGGTGCAGTCAGATCCTAACTGTACAAGACACGCAGTGTTATGGCGGAATGCAGAAGAGGTGAAGTGGACTGCACTGCTTCAAATTGCAGCTGGAGGTGCTGTTTTCGAAAATACTCTACATGTAAAATCTAAGGGTGTGCAGTTCTGTCCCTCCTCCTAGATGGCTCCACAGAGAGAAGAGATCGAGAGCCACCATAATTATTGGTCTAGAGGATGACCAGTTAATGACAATTAGATATAAAAACACAAAAATACATTACATATGAAGCTTAGATAGGTGAGCAGGATGGAAAAGACATCACATCCTGGGGTTCCCTGGTGTCTTATCTGAGGTTCCTCAAAGAAAATATCATTGATCTTGGGCATACAATTTCTTGAAAGACATCTGGCTTGCACTTGCCAATCTAGTCCTGCCAATCTGGAAAATGTGGGCTATTTTCTAGGAGTCACCCATGGCCTTCTTCTCTGTGTGAATTATTCATGCCTGAGAATTCTCTGTTGTGTGTATAAGTGCCATAGTGCTATTGGAAGAGGGGGGGAGTGTGAAACTGTCAGAACTAGGGAGTTGTGGTGTCTGGTGTTCAGTCCAAAGACAGCAAATGGGCATGTGTAAGACTGCAGTCAATGGAAAGAGTTGGGGATGGACGAGAGAGGAGAGATTAAATTCTTCTCCATCTGCTATCCAGAATGGGGAGTGCACTAGATCTTTGTCCTGCAGAATACAATTTATTGACATAACTTTGACCAGAAACATTCTGTAAACATTTGCAAATTCAAAGACACTGCTTGCTTTTGAAGGTGGACTTCATGGCACAATAAGGCAAGCGCTTGGTCTCTCTTGGAGGACAGAAATGGGAAGACCCCTACAGGGCAATGGCAACATTAAAAATGGCACCTGACCTGTGTTGACAAAAAGCTGCTCAAATAATAACTCCAGTTCTTCTACTGTGCTGTAAATAGTATTTGGCAAGCGAGCCATCTTAGAATGATGCCGGCCCATAAATTGTCAGAAACGTATAGACAGCCTTGACAAGCCTTGGAGGAGAACGGCACTGAAGAAACTGTGATCTGGAGAATGCTGCATTTCTGCAGTTCATTTGCAGTGCTAGGAGGGGTGGGTTGGTGTGAAAACCGTTGCAGAGTGTTGTAGCAAAAGCAGACGACACAAAGAATGAGGTGTTGGCTGAGCTGCTTCTTGCAGCATGACTTTGGCTTCACAGCTGGATGCCAGTAGAATGAAAGCATTGCAGGCACAGCCCCACTGGGGGGAAGGCAGAACCCTCTGAAAGGAGGGTGGGGGTAGCTGGTTAAGATTTCCAGTGGTTTGAAGAGTGAGGCTTCAATGAACTATTATGCAAAACAGTAACCACTGAAAAATACTTCATGCAAAATCAGAGGAATTATGTAAATTTCATTTCTTGACTCTGTGTAATTTATGCAAGGTATGCATATCCAGCTTTTCTTGATGTAGAAACAAGATTGCCTTGAGTACCTAATTTTAACACCCCTCTGTGGCTCTTTTGCTGCTACCAAGACTCTAGAACGAGAGAGGGAAAGAGATTGTGAGTCCAAAGCTCCAGTGAAGTGATGCCTCTGGAGGCCTTCCCTTGAGTCACGGATTTGTGAAATGTGGTGGTGAATACTCAGTAGTTGAGCTCTCTGCTCACTGCTGGAAAAACTGGTCCTTGACTCAGTTAAGCCAGGTGGACCCCAATAACCTCTGCCCAGTTTATTCCTTTTCTGCCTGTTAACGTCCTGTGTGATTCTTTTGTGCTCCTGCTTCCATTCCTCTTTCTTTTCTGCCTGACCTACTTAATTCAGAGTATAAGGGTGGGATTCATATATGACACTGTGAAAAGAGACCCAAGGGGTTGTGAAATACATCTGGAGTGTGTGTCTACTAGCCAGCTCAGCTTGAGAGGACGCTCCTGGTGGATACTGCTTTTCTGTCCATGTATTTGACTTTGAATGACTGCAGTGAAGGTGTCTGCTGATTCTGGGCTTCAGTGAGCTTTCACACAGGGGCCCCCTGGCTCCATATTCCCAAACTCTCCAACACATCAACACAATTTGGGACACATTTTTTTCAGACACTATCTACCCATTTTTTCTTGTGAGAACAATGGCAGCCATTTTTGAAGCCATGATCTTGCATGATTTTGTGCTGCAATTCCCCCTGAAAAATGCTTTTTCTGGGCATGGTGCCAAAAAATGCAAGTTTTGGGTTCCATGCAAGATCATGGCCCTAAAACAAGCACTTTTGGGGAATTGTGGTGCAGAATCACGTGAGATCATGGCATCCAAAATGGTCATCATTTTCTCGCAAGAAAAAAACAGTATATTCCTGTTTTTCCAGGACACTTGCAGGGTATGTATCCCATAGATTCAACTACCCACTGTGGCTACTGAGGCCCTGGTGGTTTCATGAAGTCCTGGTCTTCAGATTTCAAAGCCTGATCAGCCACAAATGTCACGGGGCCATCTTGGATTCTTGCCAAAGCATCAAGGATTGTTGTGAAGGTAAAACAGGAATAAGTCCCCTTTTACACCACCTTGGTCTCCTTTTTGGAGGAAACAGAACAAATGTGCAACCAACTTTAAACTTAGTGAAAAGGCTGGGAAGAAATGCTTTGGTTCTTATTTCCTTAAGATTTCACTATGTAAAATCCGGTCATGTTTTAGCACAAATGAGGGAAAGCAGAAAATCTTCTCTCTTCGGGAGATTTGGGACACTGCTAAAATTTCAGCCATCTGTGATTGGCCCTTGGACCGTCATAGCCAATTTATTCTGCAGCCAAAGTTGTTCAGCCATCTGCTCAGGTGGAACAGCTTCCAGTATCTATTCCCTGTAGTCTTCCTCTGAGGGCAGGTGGATGTTTTCTCCCTTCAGTACAACAGCATTGCTATTTCCACACAGAAAAGCAGCCCACTCTCGCTACCCTGCCCAGGGAAGTCTGCTGACTCCAGTGCAACCTGACCTTGAATTTTAAGCAGTTGATCAGGAAAGCACGGCTACTGCCTCCACCAAGAAAGAGTCAAGCTTTGAAACATCTTCACTGCAGGGTTGCTAATGAGACAGAGTTTTAAGCTGTGTTCATTTGCATTTTTGAATGTTAAAACCACATTCATTTGAGGGAGAGGAAGAAACATGGGACCAAACTTTGGCAGGCATAATAGCTACAGCTGATCCACATGTTTACTATTGTGTTACATATTATAGCCATCCTGACCGAGATTTGTATTCTGCAATGTGCCTGCTTGCAACTACATCACAGTCAGTCACAAAATAACCATGGGCTACTAACTAATATGCTGAGATTTTTCTTTCACTGTGAGCTACTGAAAGCCAAAATGATGAGGAACCTTTGGCTGTATTCAACTCCTGGCCAGCGCGCCTGTCATTTCGGCTCTGCTCCTCACAGGTCTTTCTGTGCATGCATACTTTCCCCTTCCATAAACTTGGGGGGGATGCTAATTTTGCACAATGGCACCCATGCACACTTGCAGCTTTTGATAAAAAGGAATATTCTGAATCTCAGAAGCCAGAACAGCAAGAGGGATCACTGCGCAGTGAAAGCAGCAATCCCTCTTGCTGTTCCAGCTTCTGTGATAGCTGCGCAGCCTGCATTCGCTCCATAAGACGCACACATATTTCCCCTTACTTTTTAGGAGGGAAAAAGTGAGTCTTATAGAGCAAAAAAATACAGTAGTGGAGCAAAGAAACTAAATGAGTATTTACAGTCACTCCCCCCCCCCCGATGTTTTGGACCATGTCTCTCTTCATTCCCATTGGCCATGCTGGCTGGGGCTGTGAAGAGTTTCAGTCCAAAACATCTGATGGCACCAAGTTGGGGAAAGGCAGATTCAGAGAATATCTTGAACAAATTCAACATCAAAATGTGCTGTAGAAAATTTGGAAGAGAATGTTTGAGGGCAGATTCAGCTCTGATTAAATGCAGCACCATGAATTGTGCTTTGAAGCTAACTGGCAGCCTGTGTAGTTAAGTTTCTAGGCACATGATGAACATGTTTGTGTCTTCTTGCACACATAAAGAGGTGTGCAAAAAGTTATGTGCATCAGATGAAGCTTCCCAAAGGTTGTCAAGGACAGCCCCACACAGAATGCATTGCAGTTATGAGGACATAAATTCTCAAACCACCAATTAAAAGCTACAAATACAGCCTAAATCTGGCTCAGTGGCATATTAGCAGCTCCTAAAGCATCCGTGTTCTATGGCTCCCACCAGGTTGCAGCATTCTGCACTGGCTGTGGCTTCCTGACCCTCATTAAGAGCAGTTCCACATAGCATGCACAGCAGTAATCCGCATGTGAGGTGACCAGATTGTGGTGGGTAGGGTGAAAAAGGCAGATTCTATGTTAAGGATCATTAGGAAATGGTTTTAAAATAAAATGCCGATACGATAAGGCTGTTATAAAAATCTATACTGCAACAGCCTTTGGAATCCTGGTACAGTTCTGGTCTCTGCACCTTTATGTGACCTCTGAGGCCATTTTGTTTAGGGGCAAAAGGTGAAGGGAGTCGTGTGTAAAATATGCATGGGGAGGAGAAAGCAGGCAGAGAGCTTTTCTCCCTACGGTGTTGGAACCAACGGAGTCATACAGGAAAGCTGAATGATAAGAGATTCAGGATAGAGAAAAGCAGGTACCATTTCACAAGGTACATAATTGAAGAACAGGCATGGCTGCCACAAGGTGTGGTGATGCCCATCAACTTAGATGGCTTTAAAAGGACATTTGAAAAATAACAGTTGATACAACTATTAGAGGCCATTACTCATGACAATGATGGCTATAAAGTGCCTGCAGGATCTGAGGCCTCTGATTGCCAATCACTGGGAAGCCACCGTGAGAGAGGACTCTTGTCCCTCCACTCTGCTTGCAAGATTCCCACTGTTCTTGCTAGGTATTTGTGTGAAATTTCAGCAGGAAACAATCTCAGTATTTATAAATTGTCAGTGATCTGGTGAGCACCCCCATCACTGGAGACCTATTTTT
This sequence comes from Podarcis vaucheri, assembly GCF_965113315.1. Classification (NCBI taxonomy): domain Eukaryota; kingdom Metazoa; phylum Chordata; class Lepidosauria; order Squamata; family Lacertidae; genus Podarcis; species Podarcis vaucheri. Next base: position 5,489,282 of record NC_138766.1, on the reverse strand, counting down.
GCATTTTAATCTAAGAGACTAGTGAACAGGGCAGTGGCTGAAGCTTAGCCTCTGGTTTTAACAGTGGCGTACCGTGGATTGCCAGTGCCCGGGGCAAGGCAAATATCCTTGGAACCACCCACTTATAGGCTGGAACAAAGGGACAATAGCTTGGCGACCTACCTGAGTGGTGTCCCACGTGCTTTGAGCAATATGGAGATTGGGTCAGGGGATTGGTCAGGAGTGGGTATATTTCTGAAGTGCATGCAGAAGGTGCTCCAGCAAGCAACCGTCACCCAAATCTGATCCTCAGTCCACTCATGCGTTTGGGGAGATTTTCTGTGTGAGGGGAAGGGTGCACTATTATTATTACTTTGTTGGGCTTTTTTCCAGGCAAAACGCACCAGAACTCAGTTCTGGCACCTCTCAGGTGGGTGCCATTGCCATTATAAGAGAGCAAGGGAGGCGTTCATGGTGAGTTTTGGCACCTCTTTTTCTAGAAAAAAACAACACTGCTACTTTCTTTTTTTTATTTTTAAAATTTGTGCCCCTAATAATTTTGTGCCCAGGGCAGCTGCCCCTGTTACTCTGCCCATGCTACACCACTGGATTTTAGATAGGGACAACAGAGAACATTTCCTTAAAAGGTTGAGCGGTTATCTTTTCACATCTGGAGATTGTCGGGCTGTGCTGCTTGAATATGAAACCCCAAAGCAATTATCTTCCAAAGTCGTGCTTATGAAACAAGTTGGCCCGTCTTTCCAACTTAAAAGTCAATGCTCTTCATCAGAGGTTTTGATCCTGTCTCTCCCCACCTTTACCTACCAGTAACCACTGCTGGAGAACCCAGGCCCTGCTGAAGCAGCTAATGGACATGGGACAGAAAATGCTGGGCCCTGAGATGCCGAAAGAATAAGGCCCCACCATCAGCAGCAGCAGCAGCTGGAGTGCCTACCTGAAATGCTTTCCTCTCTGGGCTGCAGGAAAAACAACTGCAATCACTCTGCACAAACAGCCAGCAAAAGCAGCCATTAACCACAGACTGACACATCATCTCATTAGAGGACAGAGGTTTCCGCAACGCCAGGCTCCGCTGCTGTCTCAGCTCTCCAGATATCCCTGGAGGTAAAAGCCTGGTGAGGACGGGAGCAGTAAAAGCACGGTTTGAAATGAGAGCAGGATTCCTTGTGCAACTATGACAAAGGAGCCATTGGAAACAGCCAGATAGCATTGCATCCAGATTTTTAAAGCTGGAAAGGTGTTTTTGGAGGCAATTTGGAGGAAGGGAATGATGCACTCTCACAAATAGTCCTGTCATGATGCCTAAGATGAGAGGGGAAGTTGGTGCCTCCTGTACTTGTGTTGATCTATAGCACAGCCCTGCTCCTCCGGAGGCACCAAGTTGCAGGATTATGACCATGATGCAATTGTATATAGGTGTAAGAACCAGCCATGCCATTTTACACAAATAGCAAGTGAGATTCTCTTTTCCCACGCAATAAGGAATAAGTCTTGAGACAACTCAGGGTTTGTCCACATTTGAGTGCTATTTAGCTGCTAATCCAGTTTCCCCCCCACTTGAATTACACCAGAGTAGTCCACACCCACAAGGTGGATGCTTGCCATTTCTGATAAAGGGTGGTGTTTATGCCCTTGTCTCAACTGCAAATCAGCTGTGTGTTGACTGTTGCCCTGCTGAATTGCATTGCATCTGGCGTGCTCCCACAGCCAGTTTGGAAAGAAGTGGTATACACACGACATGAACCACAATTCATATCTATCCTGTTGTCTCTTATGCAATGCTTTTTTTTTTTATGTGTTTTCCCTCCCAAAGCAGCTTCTATCTGAATTCAGGAAAATAACAGCCTTGCAGCATTTTTCAATGGTAATGTGTACCCAGCCCCAGTCTATATGGCTTACCCCAGGAATATTACCATCAAGTGGGGAGTTTCTATACAATGACAGAGAAGCCCTCACAAACATGAGGAAACTCTCGTGTGACTGGCTAAGTCCCTGTGGCTACTGAGTGTTACCACACAGACACGTCTCTTTATTGCCAAGACCAGCCTTAACATGTTGATAATGCATCTCTCTCTGTCCAACATTGTCAGACTCCCCAGACTGACAAATTGCTCAGAGGAACAGGGCAACTGGATGTTCAAAGGGGAAGAAGTATGAGGAAGTCAAATACAGAAAGCTAAAGTATGGCAGTAAGAACAAAATTGTTCCCCAAGCGCTGTGAAGAACGACAGGAGGGAATTAGTCACCAGCTGTCTGCTACGGGGTCACAAGGTGGTTTCATCACCAAGAAGGAAGACTGCCCCCCCACACACACACACACCAGCATTGCAGAAAAGAGTAAGACATGTTCATAATGGTGGTGGGGGGAAAGATTGCAATGTCATTAGAGCATGGAAACAATGATTCATGGCAACCACTTATATACTTTTCAAGCAGCTGGTGAAAAACGCTTGGCCTTTCAAAATGCTAGTATGAAAACCCTAATATTATGTCACCAGACAGCCATTCCTAGTCAAAGCAGTGCTTGTTTGTTTATTTGAAGGGGGAAGGCAAATCTACCCAGATTCTAAGCAGAACAGCACCTTCTCCTGCTGGGCAGGTGGCCCTCAGGCAACCAAAGGTCCCAGGGACTCCACATCTGAACCCACAGACGCCTTGGCCTAATTCACAGGGGCGTACCTGGGGGTCGGACAGGTTGGTTCCCTCCAAGGACACATGCCCAGCAGGGTGCAAAAATCACGCTGCTTCTTGCAGAGCCTTCAAGTGTCCCTGTTTTCAAGGGGCAGTTCTGGATTGAGTCACAGAAGCCATCCTGGTTTCTGATTTCATCCTGGAATATCCCACTTTCCTTTAGGGATGTCCCTATTATCATCAGAGAAATATTGGAGAGCGTGGAATTATGCAATGTCTGAGCCAAGGAGATTAGTAGCCAGACAAACTTTTGAAGATCTCTGAAGGCAGCCCTGTAATAGGGAACTTTTTTAAAGTTTAATGTTTTAATATGTTTTTATATATGATGGAAGCCACCCACAGTGGCTGTGATAACACATTCAGATGATGATGATGATGATGATGATGATGATGATGATGATGATGACAACAACAACAACACATCCCTATTTTCACCAGAGAAATGTTGGAGGGTATCTTCTTGGCTCCCCTTGGGCTGGTTCCTGGGCAGAAAGGGTTTTTCTGGGATGAAGCGAAACAGAGGCGGAAGAGTCTCAGCCTCTCTTGCACGTGGGCTGGAGGCTTTTCATTGGAGGAGTCGAAGGAGGGATGGTGTGTGCTTTACCTGCCACCAGGCATTTTGGTAGCTATGGCAGACCCTGCTGCTCATCTGCTCTGGAGCTCTGGGGGCCATGCCACAGCCCGGGAGAGAAGATCAAGGCGTTGAAGCTGAAGCTGGTGAGTTCTGCTGCGCCCCTTTTCTGGATTGCATGATTTGAAACTCCCTCCCTTTTCTTTTTCTCTGAACCTGTGACACTGCGTTCTTCTGAGTCAGACCATTGGTCCTTCCAGCCCTGCATGCCAGCTTTGATTAGCAGAGGTTTCTTCCCAGCCCTGCAGAGATCCTTTTGCTGGAAGATGGTGGGACCTTCTAAACCAATGCCCTGCCCACTGGGCTATATGGCCTCTCCTAGTAGTTCACTTCCTTGAGATTTTTCTCTCAGGGTTCCCCCTCCCCAGCTTCATCAACCTCTCTCTGTCTCTTCTTCTTCTGATGCAGAAGAGCTAAGGATGTCCTGACCTAAGAGTAAAGAAGCACCACTGGACGCAGGGGGGTCTACTTGCAAGTAAGCATGCATAGGTTGGCAGTTTGCACTCTCTCTCTCTCCACATATCCACATAAACAGACACATACAAATACAAATATGATGTGCACAGAGGCTGGTGTAGTGGAGTTGCTGAGACTGTGAGCGGAGAAGCTCATGGCGCAAATCTCATCTCAGCCATCTGCAGTTGAGGATCATGACACTGGCCAGCCTTACAGGAGTGTTGTTAGAATTGCTAAAAATAACGGCTATGAAATGCTTTGAACACTAGGATTGCACGGCATGCATGGCGAATGATGTTTGCAAACTTGATGAATCCCATATACATGTCTAATCAGAAGTAAGTCTTGTTGTTTTCAATGAAGCTTACTCCCAAGTAAGTGTGAATACAATTGAGCCCAATTTGGGGGAAATCTGAGGGAATTATACTAATATGGTTGTCTGATATGGTCAAATTGGCTATGTCAGGCATGAGACAGTAAGATCCTTCCCTGCACTCTCAGGGTAAATTACTGGTAGATTTTACTCTCTCTTCTCTCAGGTTAGATTAGTTGGTGAGTGGAGTGAGGGCTAGAAGGCATTTCTCTGTCTCATTTGGTTTGTTTCACTGAACCTCTTCATCCTGAAGGCATCTCTGGTACTCAGTGGCGCAGTGGTCTAAACCACAGAGCCTAGGACTTGCTGATCAGAAGGTTGGTGGTTCGAATCCCCGCGACAGGGTGAGCTTCCATTGTTCAGTCCCAGCTCCTGCCAACCTAGCAGTTCGAAAGCATGTCAAAGTGCAAGTAGATAAATAGGTACCACTCCAGCGGGAATGTCAATGGCATTTCCATGCGCTGCTCTGGTTCACCAGAAGCGGCTTAGTCATGCTGGCCACATGACCCGGAAGCTGTACGCCGGCTCCCTCGGCCAATAAAGCGAGATGAGTGCCGCAACCCCAGAGTCATTCACGACTGGACTTAACCGTCAGGGGTCCTTTACCTTTACCTATAGTTTAGGTATGGCATCCTATAGGAAAAATATACACTCGGACAACTAAAATACATACATAAGAATGCATTTTTAAAAATCCCCAACCAGCTATAATGCCGTGTCAGAATCAACCTTTCTGTTGGGCACTAAACACCATCATCCTGCAAAAGCTTCAGTAAACAAATAGGCCTTCAAATGGTGCCTGAGTGTTGAAAACCACAAGTGGTTTTTCAAGGGAAGGGGTTCTGTAGTCAGGGTTCCACCACAGAGGAGGCCCCACCCCATGTCCCTACACAACAAATTCTAGCAGAGACATCAAATTTGTTTGTTTGTTTGTTTATTATTTGTTTATTCTTAATATTTATATTATTTATTATTTAGACCATTAAATTACATGGAACATTTAATCCATGAAATTAAAGCATTCACAACCAAGTCGACAGTAATTAATTGCATTTTAGCAGTAATTTTTAGATAAATAATGTGGCTGTTGCAGTAAAGTGATTTTTTTCAAGGGGGGGTGCCAGTACAGCTTCTTGCCAGGAGCACAGGGAGCCCTAAGTATGCCTCTGCTAATTCATAATAAATGTCCAAGACATAGGTGCCAACTTGAATAAAATATTGGGGGTGGGGGGGAGGTAAGCCCCACACCCCATAATCAGTCACATGATGCAGTGCACGCACACCATTTGAATGGCAATGCCCATCAAGAGAAGCTCAAGTGGCTGGAGGTTCTCTCCTCTCCAGAAACCCTTCCTTTTCCTTCAAGGTTTATTCCATTTATTCCCTGCCCTCCCTTTCACCTCCGATGGCTTCTTGCTATTTTTAACATATTTTCTCTGGCTTTCACACAAGGCTCTCCTTCTTCCCCACCTGAAAACATTCCTGCAACATTTCTCCTCGGTGAGTCATCCCTGCCATTGTTCTCAGAAGGGTTGCTGAACTGTGGTGCCTCTTCTTCTACACCTGCTTTCTCTGAAATGACCTAGGGGTGGAAAGTTTGGCCAGTGCTCCCAAGTGGAGCACTGCAGGAAGAAGGCTTCTTGTCTTGAAAACTGGGGACTGAGCTGCATAGACACTTCAGCACCAAAACCATTCCAGAAATCATTGGCGTTGCGTGGCTCAGATGTGCCCCAGTGTGCAGCTGATGTTGAAATGGCCTGTGCAAAAAGCACTCATGTGAACATGTCATTACAGAAGGAGGCATCATTGCTAGTTGCAAAAAGAAAGAAAGAAAGTGGTATTGGACCAAACCAGGGGCTGACAGGATGCAGCGTTTGAATAAATGTCCTGACTGTGTGGACTACGTTCCTGGCATATTAATGCCACTTGCTTGAGCCATGGCTGTGGTTGTGCGTGCAGGCAGCTCTCGATCTCTAAATGAGGGCTCTGCTTTCCTCATTTGATGAAGCAGCCTCCCAATGTTTACTATCCGAGGCCCTTGAAATGCTTTTCAGCTCTGTGCATTTGTTTGCTTTATGGGACTGAACGAAAAAGAAGAAATGCTTGCATGATGTGAAAAGAGCTCGATGCTGTGCGTGCACAAGGTTTTCTGCCCAACAGTCTACACAGGGTGGGGAGGCTATACTTGTTCTGAATATATGAGTTGTACTTTGTTGCATATGTACAGATTGAACAAATGGGTTCACTGTGCAATGTGTGAATGAGAAGAGATCTTGTTTAAACACAATAGTAGGGTCCTTCTTGCATCTCACTGCATGCAGAATGGTCTTGTAGTTGCAGCTACATGCTCGATGAGAGACTTGTATAGACAGAAGCTGCAGATTGGTCAGAAGATGCCAGCTAAAATTTATATACCTATGAGGGTCTTTAAAAATGCTAGGACTTTGTCTGACTGAAGGGAACACTGCAAAGGTGTTTTCCTTCTGGATTTTGGAAATCTGAAGAAATGATTCCACCGTGTACTGGGTTGAGAAGCAGGTTAAAGTCTGGTACCAAGTGGATCCTAAAGCAAGAGACTGGACAAACTTTTATTTTTTAAGGGAAAGAGTCCAGTCTGTGGTCCAGCAGGATTCTCAACCAGTTGAAAAGGAATGCTATATTCAGTGGGAGGTTTTCTAAAAAAAAATGTTTAGGGGTACTCTCATTTTCCTACTTATATTGAAATGTTGCCCCTCAATGAGGCCAAACTTAGATTCACAAAATGCGTCCCCCCAGAAAAAAGCACTGGGTATATTATTGACCATCTGCAAAGTCAGCATTTGCTAGAATTAAGTCCATACACAAGAAGCATACAAATAATTTTTTGTATAATTCTTGTTAATACTCCAGACCGGAAGGGAGGAAAGGACCTTGGAAGGTCTGTCGTATGAGCAGATGTCTGCTCATGCAGTGTTGGGTGTCACCCTTCATCTTTAATCTTCCTCAGCCTGCTGCCCTACATATGTTTTGGACTACAACTCCCATCTGCCCCGGCGGCCAGCACAGCCAATGGCCAAGGGTGCTAACCCCAAACATCCGGAGTGCTCCAGACTGTGGAAGCATGTTTTAGGGATGCAGGTGTACTTGTTATGATTGCAAAGATGGCTGGTTTTTGTGAGATGAATTTTCATATGTATATGATTAAGCAAGACGAACAGAGTATTTTTTTTTTAAAGGGATGCTCTCTCCTTTATGCAAGCTCCTCTGGAGATCGTTTTCATTGTGTCCCAGAGGAAAGGGGTTTTTATGTTGCTCACACCATTTGTCCTTAAAGTAATTTTGGAGAGTTTTCAAGAGACTCTTTCTAGTTAATTGGTTTGTGGTTAAGATGGGGGCTAAAGGACCATGATGGGGGTGGTTTGTGTTTCCTTTTCTATTTTGAGGGTAGCTTCTACTGGGGCATGATCTGTGATTTTAATGTTTCTAACGTCTGTTGCTTCTACCAAGGGGATTAGGCCTTGTGTAAAGACGAACAGAGTAGATGTACTTTAGCTAATCAGATGTTCTGACTGGCTCACTTGTTCAGCAGCCTGGTCCTACTTTTGCTCCTAAAATACATAATACTGGTGCTAAGTACATAAAGTATCCGAAGGCAGACAAGAAGGTGCCTACAATGAAACTTGACAAAGCGGTCTCTGTACATAGCAGTGGTTACTTTTTGAACCTGTAGTGGATTGACTTCTTTCTTGTGCCATCTGGGTTCCACCTCCTTCCAGAGTAGCTGAAACCAAATGATTCAGAAGCACTTAAAAAAAAAAAAACAACCCCAGCTATTCTTAGGGTCATGTTTTTCTCCCAGAAGGCTGAGGAACTTTTTAAACGAGCTTGGAGACCTATTGTGGGAGTCAGGGATGCACCACTGGGGGACATTAACAAACCATCCATCTTCTTCCCTCAAGTCATTCCTTGATGGGCAACATCCACTGATTTCAGCACCATCTTCTCAGAGAATTGAGAGGAGTGCTTTTGACCTACTACTGAAGCTCTTTATTCTGGACACCTCCTGTGAATGAAATTGGCTAAAGCCAGGTGGTCCTAGTAATTTCACTCACAGTAGGAGCTACAGGTAAAATTCTTCCATGTGCAACCGAAAGGTGCTGTTCTGAACTTCCCAGCTGAAGCTTGGGAAAGCAAAGAAGTGAGAGGCATGGTCAAGAAGGGGACAGGGACTTGAAGAAGAAAAAGAAGGAACTATAATAAGTTTGAGCATGGCAAATGTCCACAAGCAAATATTGTTTTAAACAAAAAAGCACCCTATTTTTTTGCTGCTGTGGTGCCATTTTTCTCTTGATTTTGGTTTCTTCAAATGGGGACAGTACACCATATGATGATGTCTTACACTGCATAGCTATTTTCCATGGTTATATCACAATTCAGGGAGAGGGCAGGAAGCCTAGTCCCCTATTGCTCTGGCCCCTGTTGAACCATCTCACAAATTGCTAACAGATGTGGGGTCGTGTTTTTCACAGCTTGAAACACCAAAGTAGCCTTACTCGTCTTCTCTGGTAGCTCAGATCCCCTTGGTTTTGATCTTTGGGGTTCTTTCGTCTTGCCTAACTGGGAAGTTTGGTAAAATAAAGGCAGATAGCAGCAAATTAGCTTCAAAAACTTCACAGTGCTGTTGCTGCAGAATTTTCTGTTGTATTTGCTTCTGCTAGATCTGCCCCAAACTTCTGGAGGAGAGGAGAGGAGTGGTGGTGGCATCTTTAAGTCTTAAATGCTGTTAGGATTATAAGCGAGGGATGGGGGTACATCCAGGTTGCAAGAATTTCAGTCCAATTGTTTGTCCAGTTGAAGAAGTGGGCCACACAATATTTCCAAAATACCACCAGAGCACCTCAGAGAGTGAGGCTAGGCATCTTCCATTATTAAGGAAAGTGGGGTAGGTGTGAGCACACCTGAGAAGGCTTACACAGCCTGCCCTGAAGTCAGCCCCCTCCTCTGGGGAGAGTTCGCTTCACTCCTCGGACTGGCCCCTTGCCTGATTTTGCATTCTTAAGCTTTTACATGCAGCTAAGGGTTTGTCCTCCAATTCTGAAGGTGGGGGAAAGATACATCCAGATTTCCCCAGAGATGTCCTCTTTTTCAGGCTTAAAAATTCTGTCTAGGTGGATTTTTGGAATTCTCCAAAATGTCCGGGTTGTTGTTGTTTTTCTGTCTTGTGCCCTGACTCCTTGTGCTCCCCAGCGAGGCGAGGTGGGGAGGCTCCCGCTTTGCCTGGCCTGCCTGCCTTGCCTCTCTTTCTGGCTCCTCCTTCCCATCACTTCCCCCCTCTGCAGGAGCTGCCTGCTGGACAGTGAGGGGCTGGTGGTGGCTGTGGTGGCCGGGCCTAGGCTGTGCTGTGCTAGGGGCAGACCCGGAAGGGGAGAGAAGCAAGGCGAGGCCCGGGACTAAGGCAGTGGCTCCCTCCCTCTCAATTTCCCCCCTCCTGCTCCCTCCTTCCTTCTTTTCTTCCCTCCCCCCTCAGATATATAAACCTATTTTCCACCCCATCGCCCAGTTTACATAATCCGGAACTCCTATATTATTCCCTGCCATCGTTCTGTGTGAAAGAGTTTCTATAAGATACCCCTCCTCTGCACCTGCCCCCCCTGCCCCCCGTGCTTTTAGTTTTTCTCTTGGGTGTCTTCCTTTTTGCTCTTCAAAATATGACAGCCCTAGAAAAGGCCATATCACCCAGCTGGGGGGGGGGGGGCAATAAAGGACATTCCCACAGGATCCCTGCTTATTTCCTGATCCTGCCTTGGTTCTTTGGTGCTCCAGTCTTCACCATGCCATGTCATGAATTATGGCAACCCATGACAGAAATGTTGGCGAATTTCAATCGAAATAGCTCAAAAACTCTTTTCTTTCCTTTTTAGTTATGAGCAAAACTTTTTTTAAAAAAAAAAGCTCAACAACATTGCAAAAAAAAATCAATAACATTTGAAATATGGCAACCCTAAACTATCTATCTATCTATCTATATCTATCTATCATCTATCTATCTATCTATCTATCTATCTATCTATCTATCTATCTATCATCTATCTATCATCTATATCTATCTATCTATATCTATCTATCTATCTATCTATCTATCTATCTATATCTATCTATCATCTATCTATCTATCTATCTATCTATCTATCTATCTATCATCTATCTATCTATCTATCATCTATCATCTATCATCTATCATCTATCTATCTATCTATCTATCTATCTATCTATCTATCTATCTATCTATCTATCTATCTTTGTACAGAGAAAACCTGGCAATCATTACATCAGCTTCACCAAACAGGAACTGTGTGCTTATGTTTTTTGTGCTTGCAAATGTTTCATTTTTCAGACATTTTGTCTTTGGAGCTGCTTTCCTGGTTTCTGTGGGGCTTTTGAAAGTGCATGTGTCGTGATCAAGCATGGAAGGAAGAGGCGGGATCCTTCTTCTTGACTTTAAAAACAAACACCGTGACACAGGATCCGGTACTAAGGTTGCTAAAAGGAAGCAATCTTTAAAAAGAACCTGCAATGAGCACTGTGGTGGGGGAATAGGTTTTCTGGACAGCTCTCCCAAAGCTATCTGAGGAGGTTTCTGATGTTCTGCACATGGACATAGGGATTGATCTGGTTCTGTTCTTCACACTCAGGGCTCATTCAGATGTTTCTGGAGCTGATGTAGAAGCCACTTCATGGTGGTGGATACCATCCTGCTCCAAATGTAATATAGAACGGTCCGCATAGGTCTCTTTCCACGACGGCACTGCGCTTCCTCAATGGTGTGGAGGACATTCTAGATGTACAGAAGTGTCCTTTATCAGCCCCGATGAGTTTCAGATTAGGAACTTCTTCCCAGTTGGGGTCATCTTAAGCACAACCAATCTTTAGTCTCCTGTAATTCTGGGCTCATCTACAGGGGAGTTTAATGCGGGTTTGAAGTTGCTTGTGCTGCATTAAAAATGAAAATGAATCAGCAGGTGCAGGAGGCAGGAAAGGAAGAAAAAAACTTGTTCACTCTCCACATCCCTTTCCCACAAAACCAATATCCCCTCAGCCATGTGTGCTTGTGTGTGAAATGTACTGTTTATTTTCTTCTCTAAGCCACACTGACAGCTTGCTATGGTGTGTGGTTTTTCCAGGCAGGGTCATTCTGGAGATAAGGTGGGCGCAACTGTCTCCTGCCTGGTGGTTCTTCTCGTTTCTGAGTGGCAGTAGAAGAAGCCTAGCCTTGCCTCTCTTGGCCAGCCTTTCATGTGCGCGGGGGGGGGGGGGGGGCTTGACAAGAGGTAAGCATTCGCCTGCATTCCAAAGTGTTTTGTCCCAACAAGTCAATGGCACAAGATTCCTTTGAAAGTGTTGGCCTGCCTTAGACTTGCCATATGTCAGGGAAATTCCTGGCATGCCCTTGTTTTTAGGTGTAAAAATGGTGTCAGGGGAATTTTGTCATGGAAAACCTGGATATATGGCAACACGGTGGAAAAAGCAGTGGAAACAGCTCCAAAAGCTTAACATCAACAAGATCAACAACTTTGCGGGTGTCAGGAATTTTACTTTTTGAAATATGGCAACCCTAACAGCCCCTTGATGTTGCATCAAAACATCGGAGAAACATACAAGGGAAAGTAGATGTTTTCAAGAGGCACTATTTCAAAAGACAATTTTTGTGTGTGACAAAATCTGTGAAAAAGGAATAGCCACACTGCAAAATGGACAGAATAGGCTAGATACTAAAAATACTCTAGAATCCATTTACTATGGTGGTAAAAACAATGTCACTGAGGAGATACAATGCAAAGAATAACCACAAGGAGGCAGTAAAAACTGCAAACTTCCTAAGAGAAGCCTTTCAAATTTGCTTTTTGTAGCATGCCCAGTGGCCCAATGCAGAGGGACCTTTTGGGGGGAGTGGACGATAACATGCTCATGGCAGGGCAAGGATGAGATCATGCTAAAAGCCACATGGGGTCAAGAGCCAAACCTGGAGCAGACATATCATGGCCAGTTCTGCAATAAGGAGTAGGTCGTTCTGTACAAGGGCCTGTGCTCACTCGAGCTGTGGAGGCAGGGAGTACATTCTGTCACAATTGCTGGAATGTGGAAGTTCAGTTTCCTCGTGAACCTCTTCCAGTGAGAGAAGCATCTGACAAATTGTTTCAGACACTTGTTAAAAAGCTTATTTCAGCAAGCTCAACCCGATGTATCATTTAGTAACCTACGCTTGTTTTAAAAGTTTTACTTATCAGTAGTTTATTGATAATTATCTTATGCATGCTTGCTTCTTAACAGTTTTGTGCGGTTCAGCTGTGTTTCATCAATAATTTTATTATGTTGACTGTTCAGAGAGTTTTGTGGTTATGCAGTCTATAAATATTTCTAACTAAAATAAATGGACGTCTTTCTCATCTTGTACATTTATATGTAAGTAAAACTAAGAAACCTTTTGCTGTCAATGTGTACTGCATCCAGATTACACAAAACAAGACCCTCAAATTAAAGGAATTTTCAAAGCTGTTGTAACAACAAAGCCGAAAAACCACTATTGAATGTCTGAGTCTTTCACACTGGACTTTTGCGGCTTTTAGAAAACAAATTCAGGTTTGGGCACATTTATTGCACACAGCCCTGCCATCCTCCCTCGAGGCTGTGCTGCTGAAAGTAAATCACGTTTCCCCAGGACTTGTGTGTGTTATAGTCTGCAGCTGAGAAATTGCAGCTCTATGTTGTGAGAAGCCACAGCTGCAGAAGACATCTCAGCCAGGACGGCACAGGGCCTCCTTCTGGCCATCCCACAGCCATGCGCCTGCAGGATGCTGCCTCCTGCCTCCACTGCCACCGAGTGGCGCATCTGCGCATTGGCATGGGAGGCCTCCTTCCCATGGGCATTTTACGGGGCGGGGGCCTACAACTGCCACCATGAGCTGCCCCTGAGGGAGAGCAAACGCTCATTCAGACTTCTTTTGTGCCGCGTTTCTAAGCCCAGGCCCATGCTTTAAAGCTCTGTGTCTGAGCACTTTGCGCCAGCATTTCCCCCATAAAACCCTCTCTTTACTGTGCAAAACAATTCCACAGCAAACCCAAATTGCCATTTGTTCCAATTCAGTGTTAAAAAGTGGTTTTCCCTGGTAAGTGTGGGTGAGTTCCAAGACTTTCTCCTCCCAGTGGCAGCGCATGGGGTGGGAGCCTTGGCCCGGCCTGGATAGCGAACTTGGGCTCCTGGAATTATTGGGAAGCCCAAGTGAGCAGCAGGTCTGGAGATGCCATGCTTTCAAATACATAAATATGAAATTAAACCCGTGCTGAGAGGGGCTGAACGTCACCTTTCCCTGCTGTCATAAGAAACATACTTAAGAAACAAAACTCAGGATTTAAAGGTCCCTCAAAAGTGATTCGTTTCAACCAACAGCTTGATACAATTTTGCATGTTGACACACATTGGATGAGTTGTGGGCCTCGTGTGCAGCTAAACACAGATAGCGCAAGGAGGAGCGGCCTGTGCTGGAGTTGTTGTGCCCAGTGTGAATGAGGGGTGGCTGGGCCTGTCCACCGCCTGCTTGCCTCTTCCGCTCCTGGTGATTCTCACATGCGCTGCCAGAAGAGGGGACTGCGCTGTGTTTTGGTCAGGGAAGCTTCCCCTGTTGTACACGAAAGAAGGGGAACCTAAACATTAATTTATCTCCATGCTGCTCTAGCGACAGCTCAGAAAGGACATGATGGCAGGGGCAGAAAGCCCTTTTTGTTTGGCCATTCTGTTGTGCTAGACTTCTTCCAATGAAGCTGGCAAGAGTAGCCCTTTAAGTTCAGCGGAAGAACAAAAATGCAGTCCCGTCTCACAATTAAGCACAGCATCAAACTGAGAAAGGATCAATTGAGCCTAGAGGAGAAAGCTCCCCATGTGACAGATTCCAGAAAGTACGTGATACACCATGCCCAGAGCTAGTACATGCCTGCTGTGCTTCCCAGTACATGATTAATTTGACTCAGGGCAGCAGGGCTGCAGGCAAGGAATCTGCAGCACAGGCTGGAAAGTTTTAACTCTTGGAAGGCTGGATGCGCAGCTGAACAGGAAGCAGAAACAAAGAAAAGCAGGCAGGAGGGAGGGAAGGAAGGAAGGAAGGAGATTTTTTAGATTTTTGAATGATCATATCTCTGGGGTTGGGGATGGAAACAAGCCCCCCCCCCCAAAAAAAAAATAGATGCACAATCTATTTTCCAGACAGCAGTTTTGCCCTTCTCTTCCCCAAAGTGGTCTCTCTCTCTCTCTCTCTCTCTCTCTCTCTCTCTCTCTCTCCCCCTTTGCTTTGAACAAAGGAGGAGTGAGCAACTGACCATTGTGCCTTTTTGGATGACTGTCTCGTTTAATTCAAGTTGCCATTGTCTGTCCTCCAGCACTTCCTTGTTTTCTCACTGTGGGTGTAAGCAGGCAGCGGCAGGGGGATGGGGGCAGGCGGGCAGGGGGGTTGGTGTTCCTCCATCTACTTGCCTCGCTTTATAGCCATGGACAGATTAGATATAATTCATATTTTAGCCTCTTTAATTGATGGAGGAAGAGCAATTTGGCAGTGTTCCTCTAAGGCAGATTGATGGAGCTACAGCACCAAGCGGAGACCGTGAAGTCAGAGTGGAGCAAATGTGTTTATGCTCCCGTTTCTTCAACTAAATGTTACCCTGTGGTTGCAGGCAGCACTCGCCCTGGTGGCTTCTCCCCTCCTGCAATATGCTCCAAAGACATTCCCCCCCCTACAGGCTCCAGAGCTATGAAGAAAACACAAGACTGGAACCCAGTTAGTAGGGCGGGTGAGTAGGAGCAGAGATTTCTGGGAAGAGACTTTCAGGAGAACAACCGGTGTGGGAAGGTGGAAGCAAATTTTCCTGCTCCAGTAGTGATACTGAAGCTGCTTCTCCCAGGACCCCCACATTTGAGGGCTTGAGAACCCACCTGCTGGTGACCCACCCGAATGAGCAGCAAAGACGCAGCATTGGGAGAGGAAGGAGACAGTTCCCACAACCAAAATCTTGGGGCTCTCTAGATGGTTGGATGCCACGGATTCGCTTCCAGAGCAGCCTGGAAGAAGGTGGTGTCCCGTTTGCCAATAGACCAGCTGCAGGACCAGATGGTGGTAGTCATAAAAGAAATATGGAAACTGCCTCTTCCTGTAGCTCTCATTCCTGTGCCAAGGTGGCATTTCAGGGCCATGCCAATGTCACCAGTGCCTGGTGGGCAGCTGGCCAGGTACAATGGCCGGGTGATAAAAGGGCAAATAAATCTGCAACAACCCAAACCACTCGCCCTGATGTGGTCTGAGACCTTTCCCCATAACAGATAATAGCCTACATGCCTTCAAAACAGTCCAAGAGAGCCTCTCTGAGATTGGATCAATCTGCAGGACAGCCACTCCTGAAGCCTAAGAAGACCCGTGGTAAGTGAGAGTGGAGGAGCCTATAGAGGGCAAATAATAACATGTCACCCACCCTTTGTTGTATTTGGTTTTCCTTATTGAAACTGTTGCTTTCCTTCACAAAAACCCCAAAGTATTTCCTAAGGTGGGGTCCCCAAATTTGCTTCAAATTTCATTTTACGTGGAATTTCTGTTGAAACTCTAATAGATAACCAGAGATACAACATATCTCTGTGAAATCCCATATCCAAGCTGCCAAGGCACTGAGCTGGCATCTCCTAAAGTGGTCGTTTCTGCCTCAGAACACAACTGACAATAAACAAAATTCATAATAAATACAAGACCATTTAAAAAGTGGTGGTGACTGATGAAGACTTAAGTCCATGGTGGTGAGCATGGTGTCCGCTCTCCTGGCCTCAGATGTTGTGGTTGCTGCCATGACGGCAGTTTCAAGTGAAGGCCTTCCAATGTTCCAGAGTGATCACAGAAGACAACCCCTCTCCCCGCCTTCTGTATCCCTTCAAGAAATGTGCAGATATTTCGGCCTCTAGGGAGCTGGATGTCCTATAGCTCCTGACTCTTCCCTCTGGGAGAAGCGATTGGTGAAGGCTCCAGGGGGACAATTATGTGGAACACCAGTTCACCCAGGCTTCAGGTGGCGCTGCAGAAGTGGGCTCCAGGCAACCAGGACCAGGTAGAGGCAGATCTTTTAGTCACTCGGGCCCTTCACGCACTCACCTTAAAAGTCCCGCTGTGTCAGAAGCCACTGGAAGATCTGAAAATTCCACCCAAACATAAATGCATCCAAGCACGTTTCCTTGTGCCATCTCTGACCCTCAAATGGTGTGCTATCAAGGGAGAACCATGAGGTAGCCCACCACGTTGCAGGGGACTATGACCTCCAGTTCTCTTCCCATGGTAATTATAGCTAGGGCTTTTTTTCAGTCGGAACTCACCAGAAATCATTTCTGGCCCCTCTCAGGCAGGCAACATTGCCATCCTAAGAGAACGAGGGAGGTGGTCATGGTGAGTTCTAGTACTGTACCTCTTTTTCTAGAAAGATAACACTCCTTACAGCCGGTTCAGAAGTCATTTGGGGGTATGATTGTGAAACTAAGATGTTTTTGTTGCAAAGTACATCATTTCCTAAATTACAGTGAATTCATCTGCCAGTTGGTTATCCTTTACTTTTGGATAAATCCTTGGCCATCTGCTTAGGATGTTAAGATCTGGAACAATTTGGTGCCATCGACAACTCTTTGTTTTAAGTCACAGTGGCTGCCAAGCTATAAAATGGCTGCCAGAATCCCAGCAGATCACTACAGTGAGCAATGACCAGAGTGCTATAAGAAATAATGGGTTTGTCTATGGCTGCTGCATGTATCCCTGACTGTGCCTGCCCTTTATCTCACTGCAAGGCTCCACGGGGCCTTCCTTCTCGCAGTGTCAGTGGTCGCTAGAGGATGTCTGGCAGGCAGCACAGGGCAGAGTACGAGAGACAGGCAATAAGTCAGAACCAAGTAAGTAGCCCCCAAGTCGGGTAGATGTGAAAAGGGGTCTCGAGGGTCAGGAAAATGCAGCAGCCGAAGAATATGGATTGCAACCAAGCAACTTCCTCACAAAACTAGCTCAGTCTAAGGAGGTGCAGGTAGATGCAGAGGGGGGGTGGTGGACAGCATTACTTTTGGAGCCTGAGGGCTGGCTGGCTCCCCTCATCACACAGAACACCCAGATCCTAGTTCCTGGATTAAATTTCTAGCTGGGTTTAATGTTGAAAAGTTTAGAATAGGGAACCAGTGTCTGCTCCCTGCAGGGTGATCACCTGTGTAGGGAACGCACCTCATATTTGGACCACAACCCATTTTAAAAATGTTTTCCTCATGGCTCAGTGGCAGCACATGTGCTATGCGTACAAAATGTCCCTGGTTCCATCTCGTTAAAAGGATCAATGGGAAAGGCATGTGCTGGGGGCCGGTCAGAGGTGACAATAGGTTATTGTTATAATATATTTATATGTACTCTGCCTGTTTTCCTGGCAGGGACTCAAGGCAGCTTACAGATAAAACAGGAAGAGCTAAAAACATTTTTAACAAATCATTAAAAACCAATTAAACATTCATAGAATTAAAACTATAGGTAAAGGTAAAGGTACCCCTGCCCGAACGGGCCAGTCTTGACAGACTCTGGGGTTTGTGCGCCCATCTCACATCTAGAGGCCGGGGGCCAGCGCTGTCCGGGGACACTTCCGGGTCACGTGGCCAGCGTGACAACGCTGCTCTGGCGAGCCAGAGCCGCACACGGAACGCCGTTTACCTTCCCGCTGGTAAGCGGTACCTATTTATCTACTTGCCCCCGGGGGTGCTTTCGAACTGCTAGGTGGGCAGGCGCTGGGACCGAGCAGCAGGAGCGCACCCCGCCGCGGGGATTCGAACCGCCGACCTTTCGATCGGCAAGCCCTAGGCGCTGAGGCTTTAGCCCACAGCGCCACCCGCGTCCCAATTAAAACTATATATAAATATAAAATATCTATTAAAAATGTACAGGTAATGTCCATAAAAACAGCACAGCCCCAGGCCTTTCATTAAGAGCAGTCATACTCAATGGGTGAGAGGCCTGTCCTGGTCCAAGGGAGCTGCTCTTGCAGCAGACTCTATTTACCATCAGGACATTTTGGTAAACTTCAACAATATTGTTCGAAATAAATGCCCAAACCAAAAGACTTGGATTTAAACCTTACCTTTTTTTAAGGGGTGGAGGAATAATAGAGGTGGCAATTTAACCCGATCAGCTCCAAAGCTAGTCCTGCCAGGCACCCTGCTTTGCAGAGGGCAATTCTCGGTTTTGAAGGTCTGTCTGAGGACAGTCCTCTGTCTGGAGGTCTCCTCTGTTGGAAGACTATCCAGCTGAAATTTGGTTTAAAGGTGAAAACTCTAAAACAGAAGAGCGGGGCCCATCAATAGTTAGCACACAAGTCACCTGCTCTCTGCCCCACTGGGTGGAGAGGTGGATTGTAGTTCCATTCACATTATAATAATAATTTCTGGGTGTGTGTCTATACAGAAAAATTGCCATATGCAAGTGAAAGGCAATTTTGTATCCTCTTTTGTAGTGATGATAACCCTCTTTTCTTTTCTTTTCCTTGGCAATGACCAGCCTACCAAAAGGCCAGATGGAGCAGATATTCCTCGGAAAGCCCGGGTGCCATGTTTTTACACTGCTATAGAAATCCCTGCTTCCCAGTTCCGACTTTTGCTGCAATGAATCCTCTCACCTCCTGAGGGGAAGGTGCTTGAGGGTGCAGGATTCAGCAGTAAACCAGCTTCAAGAATTCCTGGAAGCAACTGATTCTCAGGACCTATTTCAGTCGGGCTTTGAGCCTGTTTTGGGGAGAGAAATGCTCTTGATCACCCTAGTAGATCGCCTTCTCCGGGAACTAAAAAGGAGTATTTATGGTACCTTTTTTCATGATTCCAGACCTGTCCCACTCTCCCTATTCAAAATGGGGGGGGAGGGGAAGCAGGCAGGCTGGAGAGAGACTTTTTATTTTGTTTGTTCCAGTGTCATATCCTGGTTAGAGGGTTGCACTGGGACCTGGTTGCTCGGGGTTCACTCAGCCATGAAGCTCACCTGGGCCACTCACTGCCTCTCAGCCTAACCTACTTCAGAGGGTTGTTGTGGGGATTAAGTGTGGAGGGGGGAGCTCCTTGGAGAAAAAGGTAGGATATAAACGCAGAACATAAAGTAATTTAATTTATCAGTATTGTGTTTATATCCATTCCACCTTTACTTTACGCCATTGTTTTACACTTCTTTACATTGAATTGCATTTGTAATTTCAGTGTCCGTTCACTCAGTTTTGAGCCCGTTGTTGTTCTTCTAGTGACCCTGAACAACTTAGTATCATCAGCAAACTTGCCCCCTTCACGGCTTACTTCTAAGTAGATCACTGATGAGCACATTAAAAAGCACAGGACCAAACACCAATCTTGGGGGTCTCCACTTTCTACATCTCTCCATTCATTTATCTGCCTGTTGAACAGACCTGGCCAGGGCAGGAGATTCTCCATGCAATTTATTATTTTGTTAGCATTTCTTCTGGACACTTAACAGCTGGTTCTCAAAGAACAGGACAAAGTGACTGAGTTGGAGAAGATGAAGAGAGTATTTTGAGAAGACCCTCGGGGTCCTACTTCCATGCCCACATGGTTTGTGGACAACAATGCTTTCAGGGTTTCTAACAACCCCAGATGCAACCCACAATTTATGCTCTAAGAAAAATACTTAAGGGACAGCTAAAATTAATTATACTTTTTCACTGTGCAAAAGCTAGCATACCCTTCACCATTTCTCTGATGAAAACAGGGACCTCCTTTTCCATACCCTTTAACATTTGCCTGATGAAAATAGAGGTGTCCCCTCCAACATTTCTCCAGTGTAAATAGAAACATCCTAAGGAAAAGCGGAGCAGATGGGGATTTCCAAATTGCTTTTAGTTGTTGCAGCCAGTTATCCACTTTTGTTGGCTTTGAGTTTTCCACAGGTAAATAAGCAAGGATAATGGTATTACATGAGAATATGTAACTGTAATTACATGTCTTTGGAACTTGCTCATTCCTGCATTTTGTGTGCACATGCGCTTCTGGCGAAAGGGGATATACAGATTGTCAAACAAATGATGCTGTACGCATATTTTAACTACGCAAAGATCCTTTCAGGGTGGGATGGCTCTTGTGTGCAACAGCTTATCTTTCTGTATGACTGCAGAAAGGGTGATTTCAGATTCCAAATATCAGGTTGAAAGAGGTTAAGTTGCATTTTAGGTGTTATGAAAATTACGGGGGGAGGGCACATCTCTAAAGTTGTTAAATGTTACAAATATTATGCCTGAATGTATCCTTTCAACTTGACAGTTCAGGGAAGATACCTAGCTTTAAATTATATAAAATCAACCCCTTTGCCAATTTCCTCCATTCCAACGCCATTTTGCCCTTGGAAAAATGACTCTTTTCCCTGCCACCCCCTGCCATAATCACTCAAGCCTGAGGACATTTACACCCACCCCATCAGGGGAAGTGCCCAGGGGTGACAATTGCTGAGCAGTTAGCTTCCAAAAGCCCATCACCGGACTTGCCCCAGTGTGTGGACGTGCAAAGGGAGCTCTATTGTCCTTTGATGGTGGGTACTTGAGAGGTGCCCGGACATGTTATGCCTATGCTAATCTTGTACCAAGGACTTGTCTGGAGATGTTTGCCAAGGTTGAACTAGCGTAACCCCTCTCTACCCCTCCCCTTTTGTGACATGTCCGTGATGTAAAGATGATGTATCAATGATGCTGTACGAACTATTCTGGGATATTGTTTTTAAAGCCAATGTCACCGCATGCTCAGGGTTCCTTACTCCTGTGGGGACCTGTTGCACAACAATAAAGATCATGGTCTACTGAGCGCTGTTTTGCTCCAAATTACTTGGCTGGAATTTCCTTCTTTTACTGACCGCATGGACCCGTGGGGGACTTGTACCCCCATGAACTAGGCTATTGAGTAGTCTCTCACCCCAGAATTTTCCTCATCATAGGCACGTACTTATCTACATCAATGATTGCTAACACTTTGTTCCCATTTTGCAAAGAATGAGCTCAAAAATAGAGGCTAGTGACTTGCCTAAGGCGGGCATTGGCAAAATCGGCCTCCAGATGTTTTGTAACTACAGCTCCCATCATCCCTAGCTAACAGGACCAGTGGTCAGGGATGATGGGAGTTGTAGTCCCAAAACATCTGGAGGGCTGAGTTTGCCTATGCCTGGCCTAAGGAGATCAGCAGATAACAGAGAATAGAACTAAAGCAACTGCTGTAGCACAATGGAAACTTAAAAGGAGACCAGCCAACTGAAACAAGCCAAGCTTGTTTTGTGGGATTGGTTTTATTTTCCTGCACCTTATCCTGAGCTTGCCTGGGAGAGTTCTCACCATCATTAATCAGATGTCATTCACCCAAGAGGTCTTAGACCTGAAATTGCTGATCTGTTATCAAAGATATGCTGTGTCATTAAAATTTGTCTCCTCGCCATTTAATTTGAGGGACCCAGGAGGACTCTGTTCTAACTTCCCTCCCAGGAAAATGGGTGCAAAACATTTCTAAAGCTAAAAAGGGAAAACAAACACAGGACAAGCCTTGCTGAGGATGAATCTGCATGAGTTCTGCACAGGAAAGCCCTGCCTCACCAACCTTTTCAGAAGTCTCTGAGAGTATCGGTGGATATAGCAATTGTAGTGATAGTAATGTTTTTAATGTTTTAAGGTTCTGTTGTTATTGTGAGCCGCTTTGAACGCAACATTTCCTGGAAAAGTGGGATACAAATATTAAATCAAATCAAAAAAATTAGTTAAAGAAACATGGAGGCTGGGCTCCTGACCTGTGTAAACTTAGAAGTTGTGGGTAGAAAAAATAGGTCTTCTTATAGATTGGTAATTTGGTAGAGAAGAGGGAAGCATTGAATATTAAGTTGTCGTGGTGGAAGGGAAGTAGATAGCGGGGTCCCTTAAAACTTTTCATTAAGTCCCTCACCTTCTGAGTATGTGTAGCAGTCATTGGAAGAGGACTGGCCTGCTTATGGAGCAAAGAGTAGGAATAAATGGAGGGTTTGTAAGAAGTGGCGTCCACCAAAGATCAGTCTTGGATTTGTGCTTTGTCACTTGTGCACAAATGGTAGTATGAACAAAAAAGACAGGCATTAAAATGGCAAATGTGATTCAATGTAGCTAAGTGAAAGTGATTTGCGGTCTACTAATCCTAACTTTACATATACACTGGTAGGGGCTGAACTGGCTGTGACCCACTAAGTAGGGGATCTTGGAGCCATGGGGTGCTCTCAAACTAGGTGTTTACTCTGGAATGGTCACCATTTGTCAACTCAGTTTTTACAAATCTTCTACACAACATGGTAATCTTGATTTTTCATTTCTTTTGAGCGCTCACAAAATCCAACCTTCTTTGTGTGTGGGTGTGCACATAGTCTCATGTTGTGATTTGCCAGGATCTTAGAAACATTTGGACTTGAAACTGAAATGAAAATTAAATAAGTAAAAAAGTGAGTAACCAAGCAAGTATCATAAATAACCCTGTCCTGTCCTATGGATTTCAGTAAATCAAAAAGCCTATGCTATTTCTTTGTGGATTAATATTTGCAGTTCCTTTTGAATTAACATTCAAGAGTTCACTTCCAAACTCTTTCCTCAAATCCAATTTTCCTGCCTTAACATTTTATCCCCTGGTTGTAAAGGTCAAACAGAAGGTAGCAAATGTGGACAAAGGTGTCCCTTTGGGGTGTCCCTACCTGGGCAGTGTAAGGCCCTCCAAGTCCCTTTCCCATTTTTAGTTGCTGCCTGGCCTCTCATAGGGTGTTTGGTTGCTAATCTGAATAACTGCAGCACATGGATTGCTTTATAAAGGAAAAAGCTATCTATCTATCTATCTATCTATCTATCATCATCTATCTATCTATCTATCTATCTATCATCTATCTATCTATCTATGCTTTCTGATATGCTCCTAGAGTGAAATTCTCTTCTCAACAATCTGGATTTTAGTAGAATTGACACAGTGCCTGGTTTTCGACTGGTCTTTCTCAGCAGGAGAGAATTTTACCCTTGCTAGGAACAAAGGAATTGTCGTCGTGGAACAAAGTAATGTCCAATGTAGGCTGACATCCTGCTTCTGGCAATGGCCTCTGCGAAATGCGTTCAAAGAAAATAATATAATGGGCTGGTGGTTTATAGATGGTAAAAACACGGATTTGCACCATGGACGGAAGCATGTCTTCCTGACCTTGACCATCTAAGCATTTTCTCAGTGGCAAATGGCCACAAGAAATCCTGAACCCTGTTGCTGGAATCCCATCCAGCATAAGCACTTTCTCTGCCCTTAAGCAGAATTTCCTCCCTTAAAATGACCTCCGTCTTGCACATGTTTACATGTATCTAACTTCCATTGTGATTATGAAGCGGGTGAATCGCTTTGAAGATTGCAATTTATTTCTTGAGAAGTTTCACAGAGTGAAACGACTGCATAAGACAAGGATTTCAATGGGTCAAAAGAGATAGTCAAATCTTCAGCTGTTTTTCTGACATATTTTTAAAGCATTTTTTGTTCTAGTGTTTGAACATTGCTGAAATGGGAAAGTTTTTAAAAGTGGAATTAAAATGTTAAATTCAAAATGTGAATCCTGACATTTGAAAGTTCATTTGGAATTTCTACCAATTTTGTTTAAATATTTTTGCATATATATATATTCATATATTCCAGATAGAGCGCAGGAAATTCTGGTGCTACTTAAAAGTAGGGATTGGGGGTTAGGAATAAATGTACAACTTCACAAATGTAAGGAAGTCCATGGTTCCTGTATTGGGAGTGGTGCTATTTGACTTATTCATAAATCGTCTGGAGTCTGGGATGAAGAATGAAGCAGATTGGAAGATGTCACTGAATTATTCAGGATAGTTAAATCCCAAATGGAACAGAGACAGGATCTCTCCAAACTAGGTGAATGGGTAACAGAATGACAGGTGAGATCCACTGTAGGTAAGGGGAACGTTAGCTCTACAAACACTATAATTTGGGGTTACCCAGTGAAGCTTGCACTTGTTCAGGAGAAACAGGAAGAATATGTAAGGAGGAACTCATTTATGGAATTAATTGGCACATACTACTGAGGTGACCGCAATCATAAAAGGTAAAGGACCCCTGACAGTTAAGTCCAGTCGTGAATGACTCTGGGGTTGCAGCACTCATCTCGCTTTACAGGCCAAGAGAGCTGGCATTTCTCCACAGACAGTTTTTCCGGGTCATGTGGCCAGCATGACTAAGCCGCTTCTGGCGAAACCAGAGCAGCACACGGAAACGTCGTTACCTTCCCGCCAGGTAAGGTATTTACCTATTTATCTACTTGCACTTTGATGTGCTTTTGAACTGCTAGGTGGGCAGGAGCAGGGACCGAGCAACGGGAGCTCTCCCCGTCGCGGGGATTCAAACCACTGACCTTCCAATCGGCAAGCTCTAAACTCAGTGGTTTAGACTACAGCTCCACCCGTGTCCCTCCGACCACAATCATAAAGTAAAGGTAAAGGGACCCCTGACCATTAGGTCCAATCGTGACCAACTCTGGGGTTGCGGTGCTCATCTCGCTTTATTGGCCGAGGGAGCCGGCGTACAGCTTCCAGGTTATGTGGCCAGCATGACTAAGCAGCTTCTGGCGAACCAGAGCAGCTCACGGAAATGCCATTTACCTTCCCACCAGAAGGTACCTTACCTTTACCTATTTATCTACTTGTACTGTGTGCTTTCGAACTGCTAGGTTGGCAGGAGCTGGGACCAAGCAATGGGAGCTCACCCCGTCGTGGGGATTCGAACCGCCGACCTTCTGATTGGCGAGTCCTAGGCTCTGTGGTTTAACCCACAGCGCCACCCGCATCAATCATAGATGACTTTAAAAACATGTTAAACAGCTACATAGAGGATAGGTCTAACCATGGCTATTAGATATAATAGAGGAATTGGAATCAAACTTCCTATTTGAGGCCTAAAGCATAATTGGGAGTAGTTTTTTCTTTGGGTGTTTGAGCATGTAAATTAACAGACAACTCACATGTTTTTCCCCAACAGTTTGCTATTCTCACATCCACAGGTTGGAGGTATTTGCATAAAGAGTGGCAGTTGCATGAACTTCTATGGTTGGAATTTTAATCTCTTAACTATAAAGCAATGCAGACCGATGCAAAAAAATGGCCACTTGAGATGTGCCCTGAAGCGGCAGTGATTGAGCAGAAAAGAGATCTTGGGGTTGTGGGTCAATGAAAATGTAGACTTAGTGTGCAGCAACTGTGAAAAGGGTGGATTCCATGTTAGGGGTTGTTGGGGAAAAGATTGAATATAAACTGTTCATATAATACCATTATACCAATCTGTGCTGTGGACTAGCTGGACGCAGAAGAGTGGTGGGAGGCACCAGCTGGGGAACCCCCAAGGGACAAAGGCTCAGAGCCTGGGGAGTGGTGGTGGGATGACAATGAGTGGTCAGAGGGAGAAGAGGGAGCAGACTGGGAGGAGGAGGTGTCGGGAGATGAAGAGCAGGGTTTAGTGAGCAGGAGACTGTGACAGAGAACAGTCCAGAAGCAGAGGCAGAGGCTGGAAAGGAGGGGGGCAAGATGCAGAGATCAAACAGGTGGCTGAAGACCCCATGGAGGCTCCCCCTCCTGCTGCAACCAGCTCCCCTCTCCCCAAGTCTCCCAGGACCAGAAGGCGTATGAAGAGGGTGGAGCAGAGACAGATGCGTCAACTGAGTCTCAGATTGCATGGCTTGGGAAGGAACCAGGGGAGGAGGAGACTTAGGCAACTGTGGGAAGGTGGGGACTTTCTGTCCACACAACTGCCTCATTGAAGCAAGATCTACTGGGAAGAGTTGCTGTGCTCACTAGACCTGATCTCCTGAGCTGCCTGTTTCTTTGAATAAAGAGTCAACTTCACTAACACTGTGAGAGTTATTACTGACCTTCTCCTGGCACTTGCCCCTGGCAAGACCACACTTGCAATATTGTGTATAGTTCTGGTCACCAGCAAGGAGGATAAGTCTCAGAAACCGTCAACTAAAATTATTAAAGGGTTGGAGCAACTCCCCTCTGTGGAAAGATTACAACATTTGGGAATTTTTAGTTTGGGGGGGGGCGGAAATGAGTAAGGGCTAAAATGCTAGAGGTGCATGAAATTATATCTGCTGTGGCAAAGGGGGACAGAGAGAAGCTTTTCTCCCTCTCTCACAATACTAGCACTTGGGTCCATCCATTGACGCTCCATGTTGGAAGATTCAGGGCACACAATAGGATATACTTCTACACTGCATTTGGTTAAACTGTGGAATTCAGCATCTCAGGAAGCAGTGGTGCCTACCGACCTGGATTACTCTAAATTCATGGCAGAGATGGCCAGCAATGGCTACTTGCCCTGATAGCTGCGCTTAGCCCCCTAGTTGGAGGCAGCATGAACCCGTTCCTGAGCATCACAAGTAGGGAGATGGCCATTGCCCTCATGTCCTGTTTGTGGGCTTCCCACAAGTCTTTGCCACTCTGAGAAAAACGTACAGGATGTGGTGGGCCTTTGGCATGATCCAATAAGGTTCTTCTCACAAGTAAGCTTGAATTTGCTACACACCATAGGTGCATGAGAAAGAGGACTGTGCTTATATGGTTCTAGTGTTTGTGCAGGCAGAGGGTTATAAAATAACTATTTGGCTGCCACTGTCAAGAGATGACTGAATTTGGAAGAAAAGGGATTGATTGGCGACACCTTGGAGATAATGACTGGCAGGAACTGAATCCCTGGGTGGAAGCTCCATCGTGGCCGTGTTCATGCTGTGGGGTGCTAAAGCTGATCATTAGAAACAGAAGCTGATTCTGTTTGTCTGGCCTTACCTTAATTTCTTTAGGTCAGTAAATGAAATAATTTCCCCCCCTTCTCTGACCCCTTGCTCCCCACACATCCTCTTCTCGGGGTGTCGCTGCACACTTCCGAATGAGCCACGTTTTAAATCACCTGGCCTCCCTCTCCATGTTCCAGATCAACAAGACTTTCTTTGCACCAGCTCAATTGTGCTCAGGGGGAAAGGATTCTTTCAGGATTTTGGATGAAAAAGAGTTCCCCAATTTAGCAATTAGAGGGTTAAGTTTTCCCCGGTCTCGCTGCATTAACTGGAAAGGAATGAAGTGTCAGGCATGTTCTCGCCCCAGCAGGCTGTTAGAAAGCGAGTCCCCTCTCTCCACACACGCACACCTCCCACTGCTGCAACCAAATTATTTTCAATCCTCCAGAGACCCAGGATGCCAGACAAAATCTGCAGTGTGAATCTGATTCATTGCAAAAGGATGCAGATGTAATATCCCCCGCCTTTTTCCCTTCCTCTTCTGTGGTTCTTGCTGGACTTCCTGCCCTCAAATTCATGCCACACCTTCAGTGTTTAGAGGTCTGCAGCCCTGCCACCCACCCCACCCCACCCGCCCGCCACGCTGTCTTCCCAAACACAGAGCTCCAGCTCACATCTCAGACAAGGAGCCCCCCTCAACCTGCTAATTAGTGCACAGCACAGAAGTAAATAGGTATGACTGGTGGTAATTTCCTGGCTGAAGAGGTAATTATTTGTCTTCAAAACAACCCCTGAAAGGTGAAATAGGAAACTAAATTCAAAGAGGTTTCCTTGTTGTCACTAAGCGGGACTGAAAAGTGGTTTGAAATTCCTCTCTTTTTTTTATTTATAGTGCACGGTATCCATGGAAACCAACTGAGGAGGTCATGGTAGCTAGGCGTCCGTCTCACCCTGCTTGGGGAATTATGGTTTCACAGTGGCAGGCAGCCATGGAAGAAAGTGGATTCTCAGTTCCTTGCAAACAGTTCCCCACAACCATGAACCTTTAATTTTTGCTCATAAATCTCCTCTGAGACCTTAAAACGAAGAGAATTCTTTCCACTGGCCCCAGAGAGAACAGCACTGAGTAAATACGTGGAGGTCCAAGTTTAACTGTCGCGTCTGCTACCTCATGCACCCTTCAACTGTGTTTTTTTTAATCATGGTGTTTGTTTAGTAGTTTCTCTTCTGTTATAAAACTGACACAAACTGATCCACAGGGCCGCAGTGACTGGTTCATATTCCATGCGAATTCCATGTGAAATTTAACTTAACATCTTGAACTGGAGAAAGCTGGAGTGAGGCAGGCATTCCCAATAAATTCTTCCACAGTTTACTTCCAGGTGCTTTGCATTCAGTTTTTATTCACCTCCCACCACAAGTACAGATCCCATTTCACCAAACAGAAGCTGTCTCTTTGCCAGGAAAAGAGGGGCTCAAAATATGAGAAATGTCCTTCCGGAGGTGAAACAGTCAACATAGTTAAGTGGAATGAGAGATAATGAACTGAAGCTCCATCTAGGCAAGACAAATATATTGATGCTAGGTGCTTCTTCTGTCTTCAGTCCTCAGTGGGTTGAACTTGCACACACCTTAAATAATCCATTCTTTATCTGGGCGCAGTTAGATCTCATTTTATCGCTAGATGCCAAGTGGCACAAAGTACCTTCTACCAGGTGTAACTGGTGCACCGGCTCCTGAACTGAGACAGGCAGTACTTTGCTAGCCATGTTCTCATGGCCTCAAGACTAGAGTACTGCAATAGGTTGCATGTGGGGCTGCCTCTGAGTCACAGAATTGTAGAGTTGGAAGGGACCTCGAGGGTCATCTAGTCCCAACCCCCTGCAAGGCAGGAATCCTGCCACAGCCATTCTTGGGTGGGCTCGAACCACCAACTTTCAGACACACTGATGACCCATTGCGACACCTGGCACTCAGTCTTTGACCTTTTGGGTATCCAGCAAATGTTTTATTTACCTGGGTTTTAAAAAACTTTTTTATGTAGTTGCCATCCCCCTCCCTCCTTTTAAACTCTACTACTGCTTTTAGACTGCATTGTGATTTGATCGTAGTTTATTGTTTCATTGTTTTCCCTCCAATTACAAACTGCCCTGAGAGTTCTTAATTGAACTGAAAATGGAATTATAACATTCTAAATAGATGGATAGATAGCTAAGTAAGTAGACAGACAAGACAGACAAGACAGACAGATGGATGGATGGAAACTCTTCAATAGTTAGGTTGACCAAAACCAATTTAGCACCCCTGCCTTTTATTCTGCATATAATATATAATGACACTGACAGATACATTTCCATACTAAAACAACACAGGGACAACTTAGGGGGGGAAACATGCCAAATGGTGGATTTTGAACTTTCCAAACATGGTTTGGTGTGTGTCCCCCCTCGCTATGAAAGTGCATCATCCTGAAAAAGGAAATATTAACAAAAAGTCAAGAGGTTTTTTTAAAAAAAGCGAATGGGGGAGAGAGAGCCCAAAGTTTTCCTCATGAGACTTGTGAACCATTTAGCAACCAGAGTGCCAAACCTGCAGTGTCTGCCGTGTTTTACTACCTGAGATTCAGAAGACACTTCAGCCACATCATTTCCCATGTAAAGATGGGGACTTAGGCATCTTCGTGGGGAGCTAATTCAGTGAAGGTTCAGATCCTGCAGGAGAATGCCTGGACTGCGTGAGCCCTTTCTGTCACGACAAATGATGTACTGTTTGTTTGTTTGTTTGTTTGTTTGTTTGTTTGTTGCATTTATACCCCAATTTTTTCTCCAAGCAGCTCAAGGGTTCTACATGGCTTTTCCCTTCCTCATTTAATCTCCGCAAGAACCCTGTGAAGTAGGTTAGGCTGAGATGCAGCAACTGGATCGAGGCCACTCACTGAGCTTTGTGGTCTCCCAGGGCCTAGTCCAGGGGTCTGCAACCTTTAAGACAAAAAGAGCCACTTGGACCCGTTTCCGAAGAAAAAAAAACTGGGAGCCGCAAAACTCATCATTATAAAAATAACTTTTTTGTCACTTTTTTATTACCGGTATTTCTTTGTTTGACCCCTCAGAATTACTCCTCCTCATAGAAATATACGTTAAATTAACAAGTTACCTTCTTTTGTGTGTGTGTTCTTCACTCCCCTTCAAAACAGTGACCAGCGTACATGCCCCCTTTCAATGCAGTGACCAGCGTACATGCCCCTTGCAATGTACGGGGCGGGCGGGAAGGTGACGTCGGGACGGTGTGTGACTAACGCATGCACCGCCCCCATGCGACGTCACAGCCAGTACAGCTCCCGCCACAGTGGGGAGTGTCGGGGTGCACAATGCGCCTCCTCCCCTCGCTAGTATCCGCCCCGGAGCCGCGGCAAAGGTGTAAAAGAGCCACATGCGGCTCCGGAGCCGCAGGTTGCAGACCCCTAGCCTAGTCTGACACTCTGAGTGCCACACCAGCTCACAACACATCTTGCCATCGCCAGTGCACTTTGCCTGAAGTGCAGCTTGAAACCAGCTCTCCTTCCCTGCTCAGCGTTCATGGGCTATTTGAGGAAAGCCCAAAAGAATTCCGGTAGGATCTGACTCTGTCTTTGAAAACACGCAGAGAAACCCCATCCAAAGGGAAAGTGCAAAGTGTGCCTTGCAGCGGAAGCAAAACATGTCAAGTGACAATGCGGGGGGGGGGGGAGCCTGGAGAGACCCTGCAGAAAACCGAGAGACAGGGAAGCCCAGCAGCCCTTTCCAAGGAAGCAAAGCGACTGCTGCTGCACTGCCCCTCCCTGCAGCAACGTTTGATCACTTCAGGAAATATTTCAGAACTGCACTGAAATGGGATGATTTAATCAGTGGCGTAGCGTGGGTTGTCAGCACCCGGGGCAAGGCAAGTAATTTACGCCCCCTAACCCGTGGGTGAGCCAGGTAGGGGCAGAGAGCTGCAAGTGCAAGTGCCCCCAGATGTTGTGCCCCCAGATGTTGTGCCCGGTGCGGCCGGCCCCCCTGCACCCCCCACACTATGCCACTGGATTTAATAATGCCGGTGGTGTTCCATGTATTTTTGGAACATTTTATTTACAAAGACTTTAACAGCGGTTCTTGTTTCTTATCCCCAAAGCTACAATCTGAAGTCTCCCTCCCCTCAGCAGCTGTTCTCATCTGGAGTCTGATGTGTCCCTGACGCGTTGTCTTGATAATGCCCACACCCTAGTTTTGAAGGATTTTCGGATTTTCACCTCAGAAAGAGTGGCTCCTGCAAGACTCCTCCCCATTCGACAAAGGGTGGCCACAGTACGGCAGGAGGCTTGGGGCTGGAGGGGCAGCCATGTTAGACAGAGGCCACAGCCATTGCTGTGGAAGGCTAATAGGTAGGAGAAGGAGTGACGTCAAAGGGTCCTTTTTCCAAGGACCATAAACATGTGGGTTTTTGTAGGTAAATCATCCCTTTGAAACGATCTAAATTCTGTGGGCACAGCATATGTGAGAGTGCGAGAGGATCTGGGCCTTCTGGCTACCAGTGACACTCAGAGGCTGGCCAGTCAATGGGAGTAAGAGTGAGAGGGGCTTGTAGCAGGAACCTCCAGTCCTCTTATCGGTGCTGGGATTGGAATGAGTGCCCTTTGTTCTTCCTGAATTCTGATTGAACAAGGCAATTTCTTTTTTAAAAATTCTGGTGCTTGAGCATGTGTAGTTTGCTGCTGCAGCTTTGAGTTCCATCCATTCAGTTCCATCTATCCTTTTCCTCTCCTCATTGCAAATGAGCAGTCTTGACAGTTTATACATTGTCTTACCAGCGTTCACGTATGCTTCTGTGCAATGTCCCACAACAAATATCTTGATGCAGCCACAAAAACTGTCACATCAGGACATCAAGACACCTCTGATACCACTTGCTGGAGATTGTGAGTAGGCAAAAGCTGGAGGGTTCCCATGGACATGTGGTCTGCTCTCATGAGAACAGAATGCCTGACGTGATAAGCATTTGGTCAGATCCAGCAGGGCTCTTAGAATCAGAGTTGGAAGGGACCCCAAGGGTCATCTAGTCCCACCCCCTGCCAATGCAGGAATCTCAGCTAAAGCATCCATGGTAGATGGCCATCCAACCTCTGATTTAAAACCTCCAAGAAAGGAGAGTCCTGAGGGAGTCCCTTCCACTGTCAAACAGCTCTTACTGTCAGAAAGTTTTTCCTGATGTTAAGTTGGAATCTCCTATCTTGTAACTTGGAGCCATGGGCTCTTATGTACAGTGGTACCTCGGGTTACATACGCTTCAGATTACATATGCTTCAGGTTACAGACTCCGCTAACCCAGAAATATTACCTTGGGTTAAGAACTTTGCTTCAGGATAAGAGCAGAAATCGTGCTCTGGAGGCGCAGCGGCAGTGGGAGGCCCCATTAGCTAAAGTGGTGCTTCAGGTTAAGAACAGTTTCAGGTTAAGAACAGACCTCCAGAACGAATTAAGTACTTAACTCGAGGTACCACTGTACTGCTGAGCTGAACTGGGTTGAGCTGAGATAGGTAGCCAGACATTGCAAGCCAATCAGAGAAATGTTTGGCTGGGAAAGATCGATAGGCCCTCTCAACAGACCGTTGGGTCCCTGAGCTTGGAGATACCATGTAAGACCCCCAACAGAATAGCAGTGCTCTGCCTTCAGGTAGGATGTGGAGAGCACTGGTAGACAAAGAAGAGCACAGGTTGTTGCAGCAAGAACGACAAAGATTCTTATGACCTCAAAGACTGGCACATTTTTTATTAGGGTATCCAACGAAGTGGCCCACAAAAACTTATGCAATCATAAATTTGTTAGTCTTTACCATAAGACTCTTTGATGTATGCACTCAGTATCTCTTCCCTATTTCTCCTGCGTTTCTTCTTACTGTGTGAACATTGTGGCATCCTCATGCGCCTGCCTTCTGTGCCTGATCTTTCATTAAATACTGAATGCCACCTGGAAAGTAGGGCATTGCCAGGGGCTGCCTGCTAGAGCACGCATGCCGCTCTTGGTGCAGAGAGGGGGCTGTCACTGCCAAGTAGCAGCCAGGGGAGGACGTGTGTTTATGACTCATTCTTAGCGAGTATTGGATTTCATGTATACCAGTTCCCTATCATGGCCTTTATCGCAACCTCAGTACTTTCATTGTGGTCCTGTCTTAATGAGTTCTCTCCCTTTGCTTCATAGAAGGGATCCGCCAAAGGATGCAGGGAAGCAAGACTTGATCATCATTATTTTAGAATTAAATAGTCCAATTCTAGAAGATGTGTGGAATAGGAGAAAAAAGAAAGATGTGACACAGATGCAGTGCTTTTTTTTCTTTTCTTGTACTCACAATGAAGTTGTTACAGTAAGTGCCACACTTTTAACATTTGAAATAAAGGTGTTGGTACTCCAAAAAAAGCACTGAAAGCTGAAAGGGTTAAAGGGCAATGTCTTTTAGATGGGAGGGGTGACCATAGAGTTGTTGTTGTTTTTTTGTCCTATCACTTCACAGAACATTGAGGAACTTCAGGAAGCAGAGAGGTTCTGTACACAAGTCACACAAGTCAGTGGTGAAGCCACCTGCTCCAGCACCGGGAGTGACGTACATCCGGGGGCGTGGCTGGCGCACGTTCCAGGGGGCATGGCTTGCGTCGGGCAGTGCACGGCAAGTGGTGCGCATCCCATGGCGTGAGCGGCGAGCGTCCTGGGGGTGCGCAGCGAGCACTGAACATGCCAGGGGCAGCCGCAATGTCACCCCTCCCCCACATGGCACCTGGGGCCAGCTGTGCCCACCCCACCTTCATCCGCCAGTGACTCAAGGGCTTGCCAGACCAGGAGAGAAAACATGGTTTTGTGGGGGTTTGCTAGAAGCATTTGGTGGAAAAAGCAGGTAGCAGTTTTAGGATGAGATCAAGGCTATTTTGTCAGGTTCTCAGAAAGAGGCAATTGATAACGTCAAATCAGCAGTTGGCAGAAATCAAGTGACTGCAAAGGACATTGAGCCAGACTGAGGCAGGCAAGGAGGAAACTGACAAGTTATGTGATGAAATGTGATTTTAAAAAGCAAATCTCTCTCACCAGAATAAAATCCTGTATCTTTTCTGTTGCTCCTGAGGGCGGAACTGGAACCACCGGGGTCAAACTGCAGGGGATCTTTACTGAACATTAGGCAGCAGGTGCATTGTAAGGGAATGGCCTCCTTTTCGTTAGACGGTTTTAAGCAGAGACTGGGCTGCCACCTCCTCTCAGAGATGCCACAGCAGTGGACCACCTGCATTGAGAGGAGGCTGGACTCACTCAGTGGCCTTTGAGATCCCTTCCAAATCTGTGATTCAAGAGGTCGCAGTGGATTTCAGATCTTTAAAATGCATTTTGCGTATTATGCACACAGAGTTACATGCGTCACTTAAAAAACTAGGAGAGGTCTACGGTCCCACCAGGATGGCAAGTTCATGAGCTACAGGTGCCAAGCAGAATTCAATAGCAGTCAAGAAGTGGGGAGCAGGGGTCATCTGAGCTGCACATAGGAAAAAGAGACATGTGGGCAGTGTTGTGTAGTGGTTAGAGTGCTGGACTAGACCCTGGAAGACCAGGGTTCAAATCCCCACTCAGCCATGACGCTCGCTGGGTGATGTTGGGCCAAGCACTGCCTCTCAGGCTAGCCTCCCTCACAGGGTGGTTGTGGGGAAAGAACGGAGAAGAAGAGACGGTACGTCTGCCACCTTGGGCTCCTTGAAGGAGAGGTGGGATATAAATCCAGTTAAAGGAATAGACAGGCAGTTGTAAATGCACTACACACTAGATCAATGAACAGTGTTCATTTTTTACAAGAAAATTGTGTTTTCTACAGTTTTCTACAGTTGTCGGACTGAGAAATGCAGAATGGAATATATCAAAGAGCGACATATTTTAACAATACAAGGAAATACACTTATCTACAAAGTGCCAGACTATCCATTGATAGTGATGACTGCTACCTCACAGCCTTGAGTCCATAGATTTAGGCTGCTGTGGGGAAGAGTTGCATCTGCACAGATTTTCACCTCATCATTCCCAACCTTCCATCCCGTTCTGACCAGGAATATCATTTTGAGAACGTACAGGCAAAGCATGCAATGTTTGTTTACTGTTGCAGCTACCTGAGTTTTGCTCAGCCAGATAATGAAGAAGCAGGTCTTTGCCCACAAAAAGGTTGCAAGGTATCGAAGTGCCACAAGGGGGCAGGAGGACCTGAGTTTTTCTAACCCTATGGAAAGTGGCACCTCTGGCAAAGGAGAGCCTCCTAGTGACTTGGCTCAGTGTACACAATAGCCCCCTCCACCACCCCCCACTTGCTCATATATAGAAAAACACACACACAACTGGCAACAGGGGAACTTGCTGCAGTCTGTGGAACTTCTGTTGGTGCTGCGTGAAGTCTGATGCATCTGCAGTAAGTTCCAGCTAGGTACCGTATTTTTTGCACCATAACACTCACTTTTTTCCTCCTAGAAAGTAAGGGGAAATGTCTGTGCATGTTATGGAGCGAATGCCTGTGGGTGGCGGGGGGATCTGCTGCAGTCGTGAGCAGAGGATCCATGGTTCCCCTTCCTTCCCTCCTCCGTGGTTACAAAGCATGGATCCACATGGATCCTCAGGATTTTTGCATTGGGCTACTCCAAACTCACTGTCAGATCACATGTCTGCGGCCACAGCATGAACCACAATAATCATATATCCACTATTTCGTTTAGAATATTTTTTTTCTTGTTTTCCTCCTCTAAAAACTACGTGCGTGTTATGGTCTGGTGCGTGTTATAGAGCGAAAAATACGGTAAGTAGAGGCACTTTGAAGATGGTTAGTCACAATGCAGCCTTCCTAGCACACACTCCTCCTATCTGTACAAGGCTAGGCAATCACCCAGAGATCCCCCACTAGCTCTCCAACCAACCTCACAGCATCCTGGAATCTTTACAGACCATTTCACATTTGCACGCAGCCTCACAGAGAGCAAGGCTGTCTGCCGTTATATCCCCTGTGGAGTCAGTGAGCAGAAAAGCTTGCTCTGTGGCTTCCAGGTCCTTTTTCCTTTTTCCCTTTCTAACTATTACACCATGCAAATAAGAGGCTTTGAAATTAAGCGGCAGCCCACTTTGAATCAAATCAAAACAGGGCCTGAGGCTGGAAGGGGCTGGTGAAGAGCACGTTTGAAACGAAAATCCAACCTTATAGAGAGCACCAAATGTTCTTGCACAAATCCTGTCCTCAAACCATCCCACCTACCCACCAACCCACCCCTCTCCTTCTGCCCTCTTGGTTGCTATGAGTGCTTAAATCACAGAGGAGATGCTCATGCGAATGATCCCCAGGAGCGGCAGAAACAGTGGGGCTTTCAGGGACTTGCTTAAGATTCCTTCCTAGCCTTGCCAAAGCAAGGCAATATCAGCCTGCCAAGGTGTGCGCAAAAGCCTTCCGTTTCTGTGTGAGGCAGAGAGCGAGGACTAGAGAAGGGTTAACCAGAGGCCTGCGATTTTGTCCGCAGGCCATACTGCATCAGACACTTCAGCTTCTCTTGGCAGACGCAAGACTCCTGGGCTGGAAGAATCGGCTGACCATGTGACCCTGGAGAGTCCCTGGAATCTGAGGCGAGAAACAGGAGGAGGAGGAAGCCACTCGGCAGCTTAGTGGCGACGCTCCAGAGCCAAGGAACTGACAAGAAGAGCAGCAAAATGGTGCTGGGAGGCACAGAAATGAGGCCGCTTCCTTCTCAAACTCATGCAGCCTTTCCCTTTTATCAGGATTGTCTCTGATCAACAGAGATGCACACATAGATTGAGCTCAACATATGTATAGATTCAACATTGCTAGTTCCAAATGTCCAAACTAAGGCAGCGCAGGGACCCAAGAGTGTCCGTAAAGTGTGACTGTTGTGGGGTTCTAGGGAAGCCTTGACTGTTAATGTGGTACAAGAGTGTTTTAAACATATAGTGTGGATGTAAGCAGTGTGTGTGTCTGCGTGCACACGCACACACATATGCACGCTGCAAGGTATCTGTGGATCTTGGGGAACTGTACAATTGCTGCAAATGATGCTCTTAATGTAGTTGCTGCTGCTACTCTCAGTCAATTCTCCCATAATCCCAGCGCATCCCAGAGAAGCAGGTGGGAACCTATGACATCCCATAGGACAACTTCATATGTATATTTTTCCCAAATGGATTTTCATATTTTCATTCAATTTGCACAATATTATAAAATAATATCTAGAACAAATATAATCGAAAAGACAAGAAAAGGCGAAAAAATCGAAAGAGAACAAGAAAAGAGAGAGAATATATATATATATATATATATATATATATATATATATATATGAAGTGAATTCTAAGATTATGTTTAAATGGAAAAAACAATAAAAATGTGATATAAAAGGGGGGGAATGGAGGGGAGCAGAACTTTCCCAATTCCATCTTTTGGTCAGGAAAGAATGGGACTGCTTATTTATTTATAAAGTGATACCTTGCACTTTTCTTTCCCCCTTTTTTCTTTCATTCCAAAACCACTCTCTTAGTCTCCAGATCTGGCAGGTGGAACAGAAGTATTCCAGGGCTGATAGCTGCTGAAAGGTACAAGAGAATCAACAGGAAGGAACCATAATTCCACTTTTTGCCTCCAGCGAAAGGTTGTCTCCCAGGGCGACGAAGGCTAAGGGCCCCTTGCACCCAAGTGTAGGCACCGGGATCTCAGCAGTGAGGATTCCACTACAATTAATTCATTGGGAAGATAATACCATGGCTCCCTTTGATCAGTGGATAGAAGATATGACAACTCTAGCAACAGATGAATGAATTGCTTTTAGATGCAGATTGTGTATGGGTAAATAAACAATATTTGGAATCCATTCATAGAGAGCAAAATGTCTTCTTAATAATAGATAGGTAGCCGTGTTGGTCTGCCATAGTCAAAATAAAAAAATTCCTTCCAGTTGGTATCTGAAGAAGTGTGCATGCACACGAAAGCTCATACCAAGAACTAACTTAGTTGGTCTTTAAGGTGCTACTGGAAGGAATTTTTTATTCTTAATAATAATTTCACATTTATTGGATTGATTGTATCACTGATGTACTTATAGACTATTGCATACTCTATTGCATTGTGGGGTGTTGTTGTTTTTTTGTTATTTCCCCCCCTTTTCACATTACAGTGGTACCTCGGGTTACAGACACTTCAGGTTACATACGCTTCAGGTTACAGACTCCGCTAACCCAGAAATAGTACCTTGGGTTAAGACCTTTGCTTCAGGATAAGAACAGAAATCGTGGTGCGGTGGCAGCGGGAGGCCCCATTAGCTAAAGTGGTGCTTCAGGTTAAGAACAGTTTCAGGTTAAGAACGTACCGCCAGAACAAATTAAATTCTTAACCCGAGGTACCACTGTATTCACATTATTCATATTTCTTTCATATTCTTTTTTTCACTGAAAACTTTTTAATAAAATATAATTATTATTTTTTAATTATGGGTCGCTGAATGAATAAAGCCCTCTGTTGCCCAGAAAAAACTCTGCTGAGTGACATTGCCTTAAATGGTAGTGGATTAGAATCATAGAATCATAGAATCATAGAGTTGGAAGAGACCACAAGGGCCATCGAGTCCAACCCCCTGCCAAGCAGGAAACACCATCAGAGCACTCCTGACATATGGTTGTCAAGCCTCTGCTTAAAGACCTCCAAAGTAGGAGACTCCACCACACTCCTTGGCAGCAAATTCCACTGTCGAACAGCTCTTACTGTCAGGAAGTTCTTCCTAAGGTTTAGGTGGAATCTTCTTTCTTGTAGTTTGGATCCATTGCTCCGTGTCCGCTTCTCTGGAGCAGCAGAAAACAACCTTTCTCCCTCCTCTATGTGACATCCTTTTATATATTTGAACATGGCTATAATATCACCCCTTAACCTCCTCTTCTCCAGGCTAAACATGCCCAGCTCCCTTAGCCGTTCCTCATAAGGCATCGTCTCCAGGCCTTTGACCATTTTGGTTGCCCTCCTCTGGACACGTTCCAGTTTGTCAGTGTCCTTCTTGAATTGTGGTGCCCAGAACTGGACACAGTACTCCAGGTGAGGTCTGACCAGAGCAGAATACAGTGGCTCTATTACTTCCCTTGATCTAGATGCTATACTCCTATTGATGCAGCCCAGAATTGCATTGGCTTTTTTAGCTGCCGCGTCACACTGTTGGCTCATGTCAAGTTTATGGTCAACCAAGACTCCTAGATCCTTTTCACATGTACTGCTCTCAAGCCAGGTGTCACCCATCTTGTATTTGTGCCTCTCATTTTTTTTGCCCAAGTGCAATACTTTACATTTCTCCCTGTTAAAGTTCATCTTGTTTGTTTTTGCCCAGTTCTCTAATCTGTCAAGGTCGTTTTGAAGTGTGATCCTGTCCTCTGGGGTGTTAGCTACCC
This sequence comes from Podarcis vaucheri, assembly GCF_965113315.1. Taxonomy (NCBI): domain Eukaryota; kingdom Metazoa; phylum Chordata; class Lepidosauria; order Squamata; family Lacertidae; genus Podarcis; species Podarcis vaucheri. The sequence goes on along the minus strand of NC_138766.1, from coordinate 5,449,858 downwards.
CTCCCAGTTTGGTGTCATCTGCAAATTTGATCAGGATGCCCTTGAGTGCATCATCCAAGTCGTTGATAAAGATGTTGAATAAGACCAGGCCCAAGACAGAACCCTGTGGCACCCCACTAGTCACTCTTCTCCAGGATGAAGAGGAACCATTGATGAGAACCCTTTGGGTTCGGTCAGTCAGCCAGTTACAAATCCACTGAGTGGTAGCATAGTCAAGACCGCATTTTACCAGCTTCTTTACAAGAATATCATGGGGCACCTTGTCAAATGCCTTGCTGAAATCAAGGTAGACTTCCATAGAATGATCTCCTATGAGACCCTCATTCTCTGTGACAGGTGAAGAGCATAGGTTCAGGACATTTCCATCATATCTCTGAAAATCTCATCTAAATATATCACTGCCTAAAACCTTCAAAGCCATTCAGTCACACCAATAATCCCTTGTGATCAATAGTATCAAAGATCACTGAAAGTTGGAGTACCCAGAGTTTCCCAACTTTTTCACCATGCGTAAATAAACAGCCAAAGCTATGTGCAATGCCATACCTCGTTTGTAAACGAGAGGGACAATCTGACCACATTCAGATATGATGTTATTAAACCAGGTGTTGTAGAACTTATTCAAAAAACCTTCCTCTTCAAGGGTTCTGAGGTCTCCTCAAAGCTATGCCAAAGTACTTTGCAAATTCATCACAGTGGACAGTATTTTTCTATGGAGCCCCTGGCTTCAGACTCTAAAAAATTCAAAACAGAGGCACCAGTACCACCCAGGCACCTTTCTTTTCCTGTGACACTTTCCCCTCTTCTTTTTGACACATTTTCCCTGAGCACCGCAAGCCCTTTGCTCCCCACTTAGTCCATCCTTGCATCGCCGCTTCAACTCTGAAGAATGCCACCCCAAGCCCAACTGTTCCAGTGGTGGAGGGAATGAAGGTGACCAGGTGCAATGAACTGTGGAGGCTTCCATGTCTTGACTTCTGTTTCCTTATTTCTGCTGGAATATCCTATCCTGTGCAGCCAAAGGTATATTGTAATAGCTGACAATTTCCATCGGACACCATATGCAAAAGAGAACAATCACACGCAGAAGACTGTGGTGAAGATGCAAAATCAATGCAGCTAACTAGGAACAGAGGGTAATTGGGGAAACAGAAATAAACCAAACAATTTACTACCAATTAATCTCAGCTTAAGTAAAACAAAATAGATCTTTAGCCAGCCCAGTTCATTTATTCTGGTGTAGCTCTCAATGGAAGTTTGGCTGTCTCTATTTCTTCAGTCACATTGACTCCAAAGATGGTGCCTGGGTCACTGTTATTCTTCACATTTTTTTTAATCTCACACTTCCTCTAAGCTACTCAGACAGACATACCGTATATGTTTCCCTTCCAGTTGCATCCTCATAACAGCCCTGTAAATTAGGAGAGGGAGGGACTGGTCCAAGCTCGTCCCAACACTACACTGGCCAGTCCCTGCAAAAGGAGGTTCCTGATGTCTACCTGATCCTTCTGCACAGCCTGTCTTCTTGGATGACTCTGAAATATATACTTTTCAAGCATGGCTTATAGCGCAACTCTATACGCGTTCACTCGGAAATAAACCTTAAATTCAATAGCGCTTACTCTTGGGTAAGTATAAGTGGGCCTTATTTTGTGTCTGAAAAGAACATTGGAAAACAAAATGTAACATTGTGTTAATCTGAAATTGCTTACCTTCTGACCCGCGGCAGCAGCAGGAGGAGCCGGAGTCGCTGTTGGGGGCTGGTGATGGGGTTAGTTCCCCCTTGTGTGTGAAGCCCCCTTCACGAGATGGCCTTGCCGTCGCCTTCATCCCCTTCCTCCTCCTCTCTGTCCGTTTGTCAAGGCTCGCGCCATTGCCGTGTCTAAAAGGGATGCCAGAAAGTATAATACCGTCCAGGAGTCTCCAGTGGTGATAAGGACATTAGACTCCTGCCAGATTCCAGATGGTTCATCACAACTGACATCTAGGTAGGCAACTGGATTATTTTATCTTATTTTCGTTGGAGACCACAGTTTGTCTCTCTCTCTCTCTCTATATATATATATATATGTTTTTTAACATACCATTTTCAACAGTAATTAAACATACTTTTACATCTTATTCAAATTTTTTTGCCTTCCATCAGTCCTATCTGAAAATTTTCCAATCTAATCTCTTAGTATGCATTTCTTATTTTCCATATTACATTTCAAACTCATAACCAATATCTCTATCTTTTTCTACTTTGTAACACTTCATATATTTCTCCTTACAAAACTTCTTGTAGTCCTACTAGGGTAATTTGTTGATTACAGTTGCTCTTCAAATAATTCATATACTTCTTCCAATCTTCTGTAAATCTCTGGTCCCGCAGGTTTCGAGTCCTTCCTGTCATTTTGTCCAATTCTGCATAGTCCATTAATTTCATCTGCCATTCTTCTTTTGTCAGAATTTCTTCTTGCTTCCATTTCTGGGCTAACAATACTCTTGCCACTGTTGTTGCATATAAGAACAATTTAACATCTTGCCTATTAATGTCTTGGCCTATAATACCAAGTAAAAATGCTTCTTCTTTTTTAAGAATGTATATGTCAACATCTTTTTCATCTCATTATATATCATTTCCCAGAAGTTCTTTACTGTTGGAGACCACAGTCTCAGATCTACAGGATACACCAGGCTCCATATTTCCTTTAGATTTTTAAAATAACTTTCTAATGAGGATGACTGATACTGTTATTGTAAAGGAGAGAGGTGATACAATGAAAAATTCAGAAATGGAGGTAAAAGACAACATTGCAGTGCAACACTTCATAAAATCAGAAAGCCATGAGCAAATTCAAGTGGAAAAGAATGAAAGGTGTACCGATGATAAAAATGATGTGCAGGAGAAAATTCAGGAAAATGTTATCAAAAGATTCTAGCCAAGAAGATACAGATTCAACTGGAATAGATCTACATGAGTTTTTAGTAAATATGTTGAAAAACAATCCCAGGGACAGAATGATGCTGCTGAAATTGGAACAAGAAATCTTAGATTTCATTGGTAATAATGAAATCCCTCAAAAGATATTCCCCCCATGACCTCTTACCACAGAATGTTATTGCACAGAGTGGCTGCTTACTTTGGACTGGAGCACAATGTGGACCAGAGTGGAAAGTCAGTTATAGTAAATAAAACCAGCAATACCCGAATACCTGACCAGACATTTTGTGTATAATTTTTTTTTATAAAAAAAAATGCTTACCTTCTTCCACATTTTGTAGACTGTGGATTTTGGTGTAAATCTTACCTAATCTTGTTGAACACATAAACCTTTTATTCCTCTGCCTTACTTCCAGGGATGATCTTTGATTTAGAGAAGAGAAGTCAGGATGACGGCAAGCTATGCCAGCAGATACGGGCTCCAGAAATGCCTTCATTTATTTGAGTTTGTTAAATCCAGCTTTTTATTCCATGCAAGCAGCGCTTAAATTTACAGATATGCTGTATTCTTGTTATTGTATGTCATCAAAAAATGACAATGAAACCACACAAAACTTTAAATGAAAGTGAATACAATTGGATTCCATGAATCCGTGTCATTATTGCATTGTTAAATGAATGGGTTAAGAAGTATACCATAGAATCATGTAATTACATCTGCATTTGTACTTGTATTTTAAATTTCAGTTTCTTCTCTCTCACTTGCATTTGAATTATTCAGCTCTTGGGTCACTGAGCTCTGTCAATTGATGATGATGATGATGATGATGATGATGATGATGATAGGAGCAAACTCCTAGGGGCTTTGAGGGCTTCGGCTCCCCCAATAAAATATTTCATGGGGCTGCCCCCCAAAATTAATGGGCATTGTCATTTAAATGGTTTGCATGCACCATGTCATGTGATGATTATGTGGGTTACCTCCCCCCCCCATTTTATTCAGGTTGGCACCCCTGCTAGTGATGATTGGCATTTATATGCCACCCATTCAGCAAGGTTCTCTGAGCAGTTCACAAAACAGTAGGTAACTCAGGATATACAGAAATGGAACGTGTCTCTGTTTCTGGTCAGCAAAATGCTCTCATGCGCATTACCTCATTGCCAGATGAAGAGCTTGGAAGGAGATCCGTTGTGGTTCCAAATTCCATGGAATACAACTGCTCCAAGCCACACATTCAGCCACTGCCTAGAGAGATGGCCCAGGGTTCCACTAGGGCACAGACGGGTCTTGTACCTCAGGATGTCTGTCAAAAACAATACAGCGAGAGGCCAAGATCCAAAGACCACCGGAACGTCTTATTAATGAGTCTGAGGATGCCCCATGCCGTATTGCAATTGAATTTATATACTGCTCTATACTTGCAGGTCTCAGGATAAAATCAGAATATAAAACCACAAGGCACATAATCAAAATAAAAACAACAACCCTATAACAACCCCCCCCCAAAAAAAAACCAGCCCAATAACCCCCCTCCATTTTGGATGAGGAGAAACTGTTGGAAATTGTTGTTTCATTGTCTTTGATAAAATTATTTCTTGAAAATGTCACACGCAGACAGTGAAAGCAAAGGCACAGAAAACCATTGGGGCATTGATGAAATTCTATTCAAACAATACAATAAGGGAGGGCAGCTGATCGAACCTACCCCAAAGTCATTTGGTAGCAAAGTCCTTACCCAAATCTGGCATTGCAAACTGTGGCTCTGATTCAAAATCCATTAAAGCTTTTTAAACTGTGCAGAATTCCCCCCCCCCCCCAACCATATACTCTCTACCATCAGGAATATCAGCAACTCTTCTTCATAGAGAATCTGGGCAAGAGCGGACTGCGCTCAGTTAAAGTATATTTAAATAATTGCTACTATGCATGTTGAGCATTTTCCTGCACTGTACTATATGGAATTGGATGATAACCAACTCTCAAGATGTTTTAGACTATTATTATTTTCCAGAACTGAGCTCTGCTTTGACCTTGAATAAGTGTCAACTAAGGGATTCCCTCTTCGGGATAGAATCCAGGAGGAAACTGCAACTAGTTAGAAACAAAAAAATTCCTCTTCCTTAAGAATGGTTCCTTAAGAAATACCTTCATTGGGTTGTGTTTCCAAATACAGTGGTACCTTGGTTGTTGTACTTAATCCGTTCCGGGAGTCCGTTCAACTCCCGGAACGGTTCAAACACCAAGGCGCAGCTTCCCATTGGCTGCAGGAGCTTCCTACACTCAATCAGAAGCTGTGGAAGCCACGTCGTATGTCCGGCTTCCGAAAAACATTCGCAAACCGGAACACTCACTTCGTCCGAGTCTCAGGGCGTTCGACAACCAAGGTCCGACTGTACAAACTTTGTATTGGTGGTCACCCTCAGGTGGAAGACATCGCTCATTATCTTTTCCTGCCCCGTATATAGCCTGACCCAAGAGATCACTTTCTGAAACCTTTGTTCACATATGCAGGCAGCACACCCTGGCAGAAATGGTTCAGTTACTTCTGAGTAATAGTGATTGCGTGCCCTCTATGCACCGACCGGGGAGGAAAACAGGAAAAGGGGGTTAGATAAAACTATAAATGGTTGTGGTGATTCAGAGGTTTAATCTGAAATTAAGCTCGAACTGAGTTTATTGGTGTCTCCAGTAACCTGTCTCATAGATATTGCCTCATATTATGGATGCATGATCCATATTGTTTTATTGGTACTGTTGCTGCAGGTTTGTTATGACCTTTTGCTAGAACAATAAACTTTGGTGGCTGGTGGCTACTAACTAGTGTGCTCACTTGCTAATGTCAAACTAAAGGAATCAGCTTAGCAGCTAGACAATAGGCAGTGAAAGCAACGGACATGCGGAGATTTTGCCACTGGCTGGCAAGATTGTTAGTTGTTAGTTGTTTGTTTTGATGAAGCTGGCGGTGCTTCCCCCCCCCCCCCCCGCCGCCGCCGCTATCCTCAACTTGTGTATTTTCAAATGAACAGACTTTGCTTTTGTTTTTTTTGAGTAACCAGATAAGAATTCTCCAGTGCTCTCTCCTCAAGAAGAAAGTGACCTTGTAAAAGACACCCCCTGGAAATTCCTGCTTTACAGAGAACTGTTTCCGTGTGTGTGTGTGTGTGTGTGTGTGTGTGTGTGTGTGTACCTTTGTGACATGCAAGCATAGGTGTTCCAAACAAAACAAAGTCTATAGAATCATAGAACTGTATCATTGGAAAGGATTGCAAAGAAACATCAAGCCCAACCATCCGCAATGCAGGGCTCACAGTTAAAGAATCCCTGAGAGATGGCCATTCAACTTCCATTTAAAAACCTGGAGGTGTATTTATGGTGTATTTATGGTGTATTTATTTATAATGCTTATATGTCCTGCCTTTTGATTGAATGACCTAAAAGAGATTGCAGTAATATGAAGCAAACTCCACAATGGATCGGCTCTGAGTGGAGCAGAGCGTTCTTCCTGGATCGGGTGCTGCTGGAGGCTGCTGCTTCTCTGAGCAGGGCTTGGGGCCGGGCCGGTTTCCCTCCGGCACGGATGAACTTCCTGGGTGGCTGGCTGCTCATGCCCTTACTGCTCAGGCTGATGGAAGGCGCCAGAGTGTGTTTCTCTTCAGTCCCCGTTTTATTTCATTCCAAATTCATTCGGGTTTGAAATTTTACCCATTCAAGCTGGGTGGTTCCACCAGTTGTTTGTCTCACATAGACACACATGCAATGAATATAAGAACCTTGTGCATTATTCTAAGTGCACTCCACACATTTCTGCAGATATTTTTTTCAAACGAACAAGCTTCGTACACTGGTATAATCACCAGAAGGAACACATGCAAAGAAGTTATAAGTACATGGAAAATGCAACTTACTCGTGTTAGCTTAAATGTGTGTGCTTAGATGGATGTTGTTCCTGTTATGTATCCATGTCTGTTCATATAAAGTATATGAACTAATGGATTATATATTAGCTACGCACTATTCACAGTTGTCCGAGTTGCACACCCTCTATTTCAGCCGGTGGTGGATTTCTCACTTTCTCTCTGTGATTGCCTCAGAAATCTTGTGTTGTGTGTGTTACTCTGACCTTGACCTGGGTGAACTCACTGCAGAAACAGCTGCTGCAGGAGGAGGAGGAGGAGGAGGCAGCGATGGAGAGAGAGAGACTTCAGCAGCCTTGGCTTTCTGGCAGGGGTGGGGCATGGGAGCCTCCACTCAGCCATTTTGCAGCCACTGTGGCCTTGCTGAAGCTTTATGCTGGCTTTTTGAAAGGCTCCCTGGATGATACCCACGCAATGCAGGGATGCACTTAGCCAAGGAGAGTGTTAGGTCCCTGAAGGCCTCATTTTGCAGGGCACGCTGGCTGTTTTAAGCTTGTCAGCATTCCCCAAAGGAAACTGTTTAAAGCCGTGCTGCTTCCCTTTCATACTGCCCAGACCAAAGTGCAACTTGATTTTGCTGGGTGATGGGGCTGTTTCCAGCCTCCCTTTGAGCCTGTAGAAACATGGTCTCCCAAACTCAGCTTTTGCACCTCCTGCTAGCAGCAGCCCTTCCCATTCAGCCATCACACCTCACTCCCTTTGCCTCGCTGATGGACAGAGACATGCGGTGTCTTAAGGTGCTCTGCTTGGGTCCTCCTGCTGGCTGCCCTGAGCCTTCAAGATCCTGAGCAGGATCTTGCTGGCACTGAGAACCAGAGACTCCTGAAGATGAGACCAGATTTTGCACGGATCCCGTGAAGACTGGAATCAGTGGTGCACAGGCGCTTCTCAGCTTCGCTCCCTGGGAGAGAGAGGTGGTGGCTGCAGTGCTGTCACATTGCATCAGCAGTTCACCCAGCTCTCCTTTAGCTAGTGGGAATACTGCACAGTGACCTAGTAATTGCGGGGCTGCTTGGATCCAATATCCTCTGAGCTGGGTGGCTGCAACTCCCTGCTCAGGATTAAGGTCTCCAAAGACTGAAGGCTGAAATAAGACAGGCCCTTAGGAAATGGGAATTCGCCTCCTCCTCCTTTGTCTTCCTTTTTGCAGCTGAAGAAACAGAAGCAGGACCATGCTGAGCAGACGATAGCAGGAATGATCACTCATGACTAGCATGCCTGGTCCCCACACCAGTGTGCCCATGGGGGTCCCACAGTGTGCATCCCTCACACTCATGGCAAGCAGGTGTGGGGTCAGACCTGGGGGCCAAACACAGCCCCCACCCCACTCTCTGTATCTGGCCTTGGGACCCTTCCTAAACCAGGGCCCTGCTCCAAGCTGCAGGTCTCAGCATCCCTGTTCTGTCCTTGGCTGCTTCTGACTGGCTGAAATGGGTCCTTGAACTGTGCTAATGCCTCTTGCTTGCCAGAATGGAGGAGCTTTAAAAATGCCTGATGAAGCCTACTGATGATGCCTATTGTGCCCCACCACCTTTTTTCCTGTGACCCTTCTGGCATATGACCAACAGGAAGCGTGGAGACCTAGGCTGGCAAAGGCTCCCACCCCTGATGTAGCGGAATGGCTGCCAGTCAGTCCACGGGGACAAGCAAAGCCCCTCTGATGATTTACACTGACATCAGGCATCCTTCTGCAACACAAGCTCCCCTCCCCCTTCAGGTACTCTTGACTGTAGTAATAAAGGGCATTGCACTAGTTATTCATACTTAGGACTGAGTGTTCAAAAGATTATTAAGAGAAATCTGGGTTTTGTCAGAGGACTGTGTACAAAATGTCGTTTGCACTGGGAACTGGGAGCTGGGGAGAAAAGGAAACAGCACAGTAAACTCTGAATTAGGGAAGAAAACAGGCACAGCTGCTTCACAGAGGCAAGGTGCCACATTCTGGTGAAGATCTGGCTTCTGACAGCCCCACCTCTGCCCACCCTGTCTGCTGGGTCCTCCTGGAAAGGTGGGCAGGGAAAAGTAGATTCACGTAGGTAGCCATGTTGGTCTGACGCAGTCGAAATAAATTAAAAAATTAAACAATTGTCCAGTAGCAGCTTAGAGACCAACTAAGTTTGTTCTGGGTATAAGCTTTCATGTGCATGCACACTTCTTCAAATATTGAACTGTGTGAAGAAGTGTGCATACACACGAAAGCTTATACCCAGAACAAACATAGTTGGTCTCTAAGGTGCTACTGGACAATCTTTAATTTTTTTTTTTTTTCAGGAAAAAGTAGTTGTGTTCCTCCTAGGGGTGTAGAAAGAATGCCAGCCTCCCTGGGAAGTGGGCTGGTGCCCCCCCCCCGGTTCCTAAGAGTGCCTTTCCCAGTGTGAGGGATGCCCTGGCACCCAGGACTGGCCTGCCCATGAAACACAATGGAATCCAACAGGATGGGGCCCCGTGGGTGTCCTGCCTGCCACTGCCATTGCTGCTGGAGTGGCTTGGAGTGGCTGGACACACAGGAATGGTGGGAGGCACCAGCTGGGGAACCCCCCAGGGAAGAAGGCTCAGGACCTGTTGCCTGCAGCTTGGTGGTAGGACGATGAGGAGGGGACAAAGGGAAGAGGGGGAGCGGGCTGGAAGGAGGAGGTATTGGAAGCTGAGGAGGTAGCAGGGTTTAGTGAGCAGGGAGAGGCTGTGGCAGAAGCCGAGGCAGAGGCAGGAGAGGAGGAAGGCAAAGAGGCAGCCCTGTGTCAGGCTGGCACAGGGGCAAATAGAAGAAGACGCCTTCACCCCAGTATGGCTCCCCTTTATCACATACACAGCCCAACAAGACAACGACAAGAATCCACCAACAGCATACGGATCAATATACAGTGGTGCCTCGCAAGACGAAATTAATCCGTTCCTTGAGTCTCTTCGTCTAGCGGTTTTTTCGTCTATTAGCAGCTTAGCGGCTTAGCGCTATTAGCGGTTTAGCGGCTATTAAAGGCTTAGCGGATTAGTGGCTAAAAGGCTATTAGCGGCTTAGCGGCTTAGAAAAAGGGGGGGAAGCGGGGAAAATTCGGAACACTCGCAAGACGTTTTCGTCTTGCAAAGCAAGCCCACAGGGAAAATCATCTTGCGAAGCAGCTCAAAAATGGAAAACCCTTTCGTCTAGCGGGTTTTCCGTCTTGCGAGGCATTCGTCTTGCGGGGCACCACTGTAGCTAACCTGATCCAAAACATCCACCTACTCCCCACACACATGAAAACAAAGTTCACCACAGCCAATTGCAAATGAGCAATCACACCCTAGACCAAACCCCAACCTCTCTCAACACCAAAGGAACACAAGCGAATAGCAAAGAGAACCTGCAAAAGCGACGCTGATGCGAAACCCCACACATACATTAAGTAGAATAGAAACATTGCCACCCCACCTCACCCCCACTCACTATTCCCGCCTCCCCCTCTTTCCCCCTTTTCTTCCTAATGTAACACTCATGTCTTAACAAATGAAACTGATTTGTAGAAAATGTAACTTGAAAAAAGAGACATTGCACATACTTTTGTAAACCAAGAAATCTTTAATAAAAATACATTTTTTAAAAAAAAAAAAGATGAGTCAGGCTGGCGAAGAAGCTTTGACTGGACACTCTCTTTAAAGTTTACAAATGGGAGGGAAATGATTTAAAATATACAGCTTTCCCTCTTACCCAAGTACCGATAATTGCTCAGGTTTTAGTTCAATGAAGGATATGAAGGATGCTACGGCAGAATCACATTTCTGTGTTCACTTGACATGGAAGAAGCATCCCAAGGTGACGCTGATGTGCTTTTTTCTTAAGGATGCGCCTGTCCCACAAAGGCTGGCTGCCACAGCTCATTCTGTTATCTCAAAAATGCATTTTTTCATAAAATGCTTTTCGGGGGAGGGAACACAGCACCAATAAATGGCACCAGACTTACCCTATTTTTTGTGGTTGTCTCTTTTGTAACTGAAAGTTTTTTAAAGCTGTTGTACTTTAAATTGTTGTCACTCACCCTGGGACCTTATGGTGAAGGGCAAGTCATAAATAATCATAATAATCAAGAAAGGGCAAAGCAAACTATAAGCAGCCAGCATAATCTATGTGAGGGTAAATTATGTTAGTGTAACTCAACTCTATTCCAAACTCCATTCAGGAGTGGAGCCTGGCATTTGGAAAACAAGCCTTTAAAATAGAATTCCCCTTATACCACCCTGGTGGCTGGAGTAACTCTCACTGGGTTGCTAGGACACAATGCCAAGATGAATGAAGTTTGGAATAGGGATAAGGCTCCCCCTGGCCCTCCCCCCCCCCAGCCAACTTTGCACCATGCCCTGTTCCAGCTGGCTGAGCACCAGCTGAGCCAGCGTGGAGAACGTAGGCTGCGTATCTCCAGCCAAGCCAGGAGAAGCAACGTCCATTGGTGCAGCCACGGCTGAGACCAGGTTCGGTGGGAGGGAGAGCCACCTGTTCCAAACTCTGCTCATTCTGGCAGATCTTGCGGTTGGATGGCTCACTAAAAGTCACTTCTTTAGTGTGTAAAGGGCATTGGCAAAATATTCTCGGGAACGTATTTCATAGTATATCTTCTAGTCCAGGGGTCTGCAACCCGCGGCTCCGGAGCCGCATGTGGCTCTTTTACACCTGGACGGATACTAGTGAGGGGAGGAGGCACATTGTGCGCCCCGACACTCCCCACTGTGGCGGGCGCTGTTCTGGCTGTGACGTCGCATGGGGGCGGTGCGTGTGTTAGTTGCACACCGTCCCGACATCACCTTCCCACCTGCCCGCCCGCTACATTGTAAGGGGCATGTACACTGGTCACTGCATTGAAAGGGGGCATGTACGCTGGTCACTGTTTTGAAGGGGAGTGAAGAACACACACACACACAAAAAAAAGGTAACTTGTTAAGTTAACGTTTATTTCTAAGAGGAGGAGTAATTCTGAGGGGTAAAACAAAGAAATAATAAAAAAGTGACAAAAAGTTATTTTTATAATGACGAGTTTTGCGGCTCCCAGTTTGTTTTTTCCCTTCGGAAACGGGTCCAAGTGGCTCTTTTTGTCTTAAAGGTTGCAGACCCCTGTTCTAGTCCAAACCTTATTGAATAAGTCTCTGCAAAGAACCATTGATGCAAAAAGCCTTCAACTTTTAAATTTCTAGTGTCAAATTTAACAAAGGAGAAAGAATTCAAACATGGGCTTTAAATTTACAGGGGGAAAACACAACAACTGTCAGCTCACATTGAGAATACAATAGCCACCAGCACTTTGCTCTAAAATTGGTGAGGTCCTTGGGCCACTGAGTAACGGGCAGGGGGCATTGATCCTTCCAGGCTCAAAGTATAAATCTCTTGGCAGCCAAAAGGGGTTGATACATCCATTTTTGTCATCGTGCTGTTTATCTCTATTCTAAAGGAATATAGTTTAAAAATGTACAAACATCTGCAAATGCCTTGTGAGAAGTGGTTGTGCTGCTGGATCAGGCATTTGGTTTTTCTCAGTGGCCAGCCTGACCTCTCTTGGAAGCTTGCAAGCTTTTCTGTTGTCTGTCCCCAGAATCTGATGCTCAGAGATCTGATGCTTCCCCTGTACGTGCAGGCAGGGGTGCGGGGGTTGGGTGGGCAGATTTTTTTGAGGGGGTGCAGCCAGGTGCCCCCACGACAGGTTCCCTCATTGAGGGAAGCCGTGCCCAGACCCAGCTTTCATGGTGGGGTGGTGGCAGCAGCTCCTTCCCCTTAGAGCTGCCCCTGGGCCGGCCAAGAGGGAGGGGGAGGGTGCAACCACCAGCCAACCGCTGCCCCACACCCGGGTCAAGCCTGACTTGGGGGCAGAGGCGGCAGAGAGGAGGGGAGGCAGTGGTCTCTCCTCCACTGGGCTGCAGTGTGCAAGGGCACTGTACAGTGGTGCCTCGGGTTAAGAACTTAATTCATTCTGGAGGTCCGTTCTTAACCTGAAGCACCACTTTAGGTTAATTTCTGTTCTCATCCTGAAGCAAAGTTCTTAACCTGAGGTACTATTTCTGGGTTAGCCGAGTCTGTAACCTGAAGCATCTGTAGCCTGAAGCGTATGTAACCCAAGGTACCACTGTATAGGAAGCTTCCTTGCACGGCAGTCCAACTCAGCCGGCCGGCCACAGCTCCTCTCCCAATTCAGGCCTGACTCAAGGGCAGAAGTTGTGGGATCCAGTGCATGATTGCGCCGCCTGGTTGCACACTCCGCCCCCACCCTGCCCACCCCCAACACATGTACATGCACCCCAGTGCACACACGCCAGCCCCCCATGGACAGCAATGGACACTACACGCCTGTGTCAACTTGAATAAAATATGGGGGAGGGGCAAGTATGCCTTGCTCTGCACAATCAATCACATGATGCGCTGCATGGACACCATTTGAATGGAAATACCCATCAACTTGGGGGGAGCCCCCTCAAATATTTTATGGGGGAGGCCGAAGGGGACCTCAGCCCCTAGGAGTCAGGTCCTAAGAATGCAGATTCCATTGAGCTGCAATGGCTAAATACCACTGCTAAAGCTTTCCTTCATGAGCCCTTTTAAAGGCCTCTCTATATATTGATTGGTGATAGGTTTTCTTTTTCTGAACTAGCCATTTTTGTGGAGTTATTGGCAAGGCTCCCTCTGCCTATTTCTGATTTCTTTATTTAGCTGTTTTAAGTTCAGCACTCTAGTTCCCTATTCCCATTTGGAATGAGAGCCTTAGCTATTCAGAAAGACTGATAATATGGGATACAAAGGATTTAAATACTGAATTGTGGCCCAAGTGATTTGTTCTCTAGGCACTCCCCCCATGGTTTTCAGGATCACCTTTGTGCTGATGATGCCCAGCTTTGCTTCTTTATCCCTGATCACTCCCTCTCCTTGCAAGTCTCACATCTCTGCCTATTTGATAGCTCTGAATGTTATCAACACCATCTAAAACTCAACATGTCCAAAACTGAACTGCTCATCTTTCCTCCAAATCCTTGCCCTCCTTTTTTCTTTGGGTCTTTGCTCTCCTTTGCACCCCATATCCAACCTGTTATCTGTGTTTTATTCCAAGATAGTCCACAGAGCGAATCTTGCAGGCTTATTAGCAGTCCTTTGGAGGCACAGTCTCTGCAAGAGCTCAGATGGTCAGCCTGGCCCCACACAATTGTAAATGGTGATCTCTGGGAAACATGGGCATAGCTAGGATTTATGTTAGGGGGCAGGACTGAGCTATTTGCAATATGATAGGTCACTTAAGTCAGTATTTTTTTATTTATTTTCTGGATTTGGGGGAGGCAACTGCTGGGAAGACTGACTTGTGCACACGGTCCCTGAGGGCTGAAGCCTCCAGTGCGTCTGCTAAGCTCCCAGCATACTGAGGGGCTGATCAGATCAGCAACACAAAGAAGGGAAGTGTATGCAGCACAGCTTTTTATATGCAACCTTACCAATGAAGAGACACAATATAATCCAGTTGTCTAAACGAGGCATGTAGTAGTTCCAAACTCCATGCTACTCTCTCTCAAACACACGCACACCTTTCATGTTGCTCTTCAGACCTTGCTACCCACTGGCTGCTTGCAGCATCTGCCAATAATCTCTCACAGGGTGTCTTTCCTGCTTATTAGCATCCACCAGGGGTATTGGCTAATATGTTTGCAGGCCAAGTCTTGATTTCTGTGCTCCTGACCCCTCCAGGGCACTGTGCTTTCTGGCATAGTATCCTTTGCAAATGGCAAGCAGAGAGCTTTCTTGCAAGCAGGAGGCTGTCGCTCTGTACAGTTAAGCCGCAGCACCAAATAGCAAACCTGTATGATTAGCTGCCTTGCGTGTCTAAGCCAGGCTGAAAAGGAAGGTATGGCTACAGTAAGTAGCTAACAATGCTCTGTCCGTGCTTTTAGTGATGTTTGTGTCAGGCAGCCAGCCGATCCAGGTGCCAGATCACTGTTACATCAAAGATACCTGGGCATGCCTGGGTAAAAAGTAACAAATAATTCACCATTCTGCAAATTTTATATCATTTTCCTTTTTTAAAAAAAAAAAATACGTTCCACCCTTCACTTTAAAAAATTGCCCCAGAGTACATAACTTTTAATCTGAAAAACAACAACTCCAAAACTCACCCCAGACTGACTTCCTGTTATTTGCAATTTAGAATTAACAATTTTTCCAAAAAGAAAAATCCCATTACACTGCCTCTTGTAATGGACAGTCTGAAAGACAGCTATAGTATATCTAAACGGTTAATCCACAGTAGTTATTCATTCTTCCTGAAATCAAGCAAGCAAACAAGCCCTGGGAACTGTGATTTTGTAAGGGGCTGCCAGCATAAAATTGTCAAGGTCTCAGAAAACTGCAGTTCCCAAAAGTTTTAGGGGGGAGCAATGATAACTGAAGTGTATATCAGTTCAGATTGGTTGTATAGATAGGCTTCCAAATGTGAGCTAAGATCTATTCATATGAGGGGGGAAGAAAAGCTGGATTCTTGTTATTTTTTAAAAGAGCTGGTTGTATGCTGGAACCATATACAGTGGTACCTCAGGTTACATACTTAATTCGTTCCGGAGGTCTGTTCTTAACCTGAAACTGTTCTTAACCTGAAGCACCACTTTAGCTAATGGGGCCTCCTGCTACCGCTGCGCTGTTGGCGCACGATTTCTGTTCTCATCCTGAAGCAAAGTTCTTAACCCAAGGTAATATTTCTGGGTTAGCAGAGTCTGTATCCTGAAGCGTATGTAACCTGAAGCGTATGTAACCCGAGGTACCACTGTAGATAATTTGACTGATTTCTCAAATTTGAATATAGAGAGAGATGTCCCTGATTTAGAGAAGTGATCCTGCTTTCCGATTTGATCCCGAAATGTCCCACTTTTCCTTAGGATGTCCCTATTTTCATTGGAAAAATGTTGGAGGGTATGGAGCTATTCGACCCCCGAGCCACCTGAAGGCAATCCTGTGTAGGGAAGGGTTTTTTTAATGTTTAATGTTTGATGTTTTATTTATGTTTTTATATATGTTGGAAGCTGCTCAGAGTGCTGCGGCAACCCAATAAGATGTGTGGCGTATAAATAGTAAAATTATCATTATGGAATGGGACGTCCCTATTTTCACTGGAGAAATGTTGGGGGGTCTGATATAGTAGGATTTTAGCACCGGCAACATCCTGTTTGCAAATGGAAGAGCTTGTAGAGATCTGAAGAATCAGACATAAGAAAGAAGGAGAACCTGCCCATGTGAGTTACCTGGTGGCTGGTTGTTCTGCTTGTGAGGTGTATCGCTCCCTTTTGTTTCATTTGGACTTCTGTGTGAAGTCGCTTTATTCTGTTACTTGAGACAATTTTATTTGGAGATGGGGAGACTGAACCTAGCACCCTCTGCAAGGAAATGGCTCACTTGAAAAGCCTTCCAAAACTAAGGGCTTTGAACTGATGTGATCTCCTTACACTTATTCCTCTTTACAACAAAAGCAGGGTGGTTAAATTCTGTCTGGCCAAACAGCAACAATTCCATAGTAATCCTGACTTTCAACGGCTGCATCTGTTTCACTTCTGACACCTCTGGCAGAGCAAGTTGTGTTTCTAATCCAGTCCCTCCATCCAGTCCTACTGATCTAGAAGAAGTGTCGTGTTCTAGATCTGCAGGTAACCAAGCAATTTCAAGAAGTACATGATTATGCATGTCACAGACATATGTGAGGTGTTAAACATGGGACTGCCTCTGAAGTCAGTTCAGAAACTTCAGCTGGTGCAGAATTCGGCAGCCAGGTTGCTTACCGGAGCAAGATGGTTTGAGAATATTACACCAATCCTGGCCTGACAGCACTGGCTGCCAATTAATTTCTGGGCCAAATTCAAAGTCCTGGTTTTTTACCTATAAAAAGCATTAACAGTCTAAGACCACAATACCTCAAGGAACATCTCCCCCCATATGAACTGAGATCATCACTTGAGAGGTCTGGAGGGTGGCAACACAAAAAAGAGCCTTTTCTGCAGTGACTCCCTGTGTGCAGAAGGCTCTCCCCTGGGTGACTCTCCTGTGGCCTTTGTTACATATCTTTAGACTCCAGCATTCCTCTTCTCCCAGGCCTTATGGCTAATCAAACAATATATGGCCTTTTAAACTGGGCCAGGGGGTGACTATTGTTTTTGTTTGTTACTATGTTGTGTATTTTTGTGTTTTTATACTATAAACTGCGCTGTGATCTTGGAATGAAGGGCAGTATAGAAATGTAACGAATAACAACAACAACAACAACCATAATTTGACATACCTGTGCATGCATACAGTTTAAGAGCTAGTAGGATCATAACGTAAGATGATAACCCTATTGGATCAGGCCACAGTAGATGACTACGGGGAGGCCAATGCAGGGGTGCCATCTAGGTGAGGTCGAGAGGCCAAGCCCCCCCCCCAATTTTTCAAGGAGGGGGCCAAGCTGCCACAGCGTGTGTGAGTAACGTCAGGACGTCACATGGCATGTGTGTGTGATGTCAGCATGTCATGAGGCATGTGTGCACAGCATGCACACGTCGCGTGGTGCTGGCTCCCTCAATCACTGACAGACCTGGGTCAGTGGCTGGCCATGTAACCCACAGAACTCACCTGCTGTCCCCCAGAAACTAGTATTCAGTGGCATACCAGCTTTGATACTGGCAGTGGTGGCTGGTGCCCATTTGAACTGGTAGGGCAGAAGGCAAGGAGGCCTACCATAGGTAGAGCAGAGCCAATGGCAGGTTGAGTGAACTAATTCTCATTTTGTCCCCATCCTCCTCCATGCTGAGTCCTACAAGGGCGAAATGGAGACTAAGAAGGAGGAAACTGAGGGCGAGGGCCACCCCGCTGCCTAGGCAGCGGGCTGAGGGCAGGTTGGGTGGTGCAACAGTGCCCAATTCACCCTAATGGGCCAGCCATCAATGTATTCTGGAGGTAATGCAACATTCCTCAGATTAAAATACAGACATCTATTCAACATCAGTATCACTGCTAGCTAGTTGTATTTATTCATTTGGAGTTTTCTTTCCCCCTCAGACTCCCCTAAATGCAAGACATCAATTCAAAGATTTCTGTGCTTAATATACTGATGTTTTGTGTGTTTCCTATAGTAAATAAAATTTTCCCATTTTCATCTGAGGAACATTGGATGGTATGGGTAATGTAGCTAATAGCTGTTCATAGCATTGTACCTGGATTTCCCGAGTGTCAAATGCCAGTATTTGCCACAATGGCCCATCTTGTTACACCGTCCCAGCGCATCACAAATTCAAAAGCCTTATTTTGTGGATGCTTATAGATGAAAAAACACAAATTTTTGTCTTTGCCTGGTCTAGAGGATGCTTTATTAAACTCCCCTTCATTCTTGTACCCTAGTTCTGTATCTGTGAAAACACGTAACACTGGGACGTTGAAAATTCTCTTGTCTCTCTCTTGTGTATGAAATCCCCATTAAAACATCTCTGGCAATACACAAACTCTCCTGGCAACAGAAAGATTGTTTGAAGAAAATGCTACCAAGAGAATCAAAGGGTTAGCACAGCGAAAGAAGCACCCTCCTGCCATCCCAGGGAAAATTAGCAGCCGAGACAGGGTTCGGAGGCTGTACAAAATCAATAGTGCTCTCTGGAAAGCCCTGCTGCTCATCAATGCGCCTGTCATTCAGGAGCAGGGTCAGTGGCTCTGCGCAAGGGAGAAACATCTGCACAAGGCAAGAAAAACCTGGGGAAGTCAGCAACCTCCAGGGCTGAATTCAGCTGG
This sequence comes from Podarcis vaucheri, assembly GCF_965113315.1. Lineage (NCBI taxonomy): Eukaryota > Metazoa > Chordata > Lepidosauria > Squamata > Lacertidae > Podarcis > Podarcis vaucheri. The sequence continues at coordinate 5,431,283 of NC_138766.1, read as the reverse complement.
ACAAGAGAAGAAGAAGACTAGCCATGCTATTGTGACAGGTAATAGGGGTGGGTGAGGACAAGTTAAGTACAAAGCACAATGACACAAACACACACCCAAAGAAACGGTGTTTTGTTTTTTTAAAAAAAACAAAAACCTGCAGCACTTTAATGCCTATGACATTTTTGATGGCATTAAAGCTTTCATGGGCGAGAACTCACCTCATCAGGTGCAGAAAGCATTAGGAATGATGGTCAATACAAAACCTTGTGTGTGTGTCTCTCCCTCTGTAGCAGTTTGACACAGTGGGATCAAAAGAGAAAGAAGAAGCCTCTGCTTTCAAGATGGCGGCGGAAGCCCTTCCTGACGGCTCTTTGGGGTCTTTGTTGCCTGCATGCCTTGGACCGTGGGGCCAAATGAAGCAAAACAGTATTTTGCTCAGTTTGGCTCTGTGAGAAAATGCATGCCGCCATTTGATAAAGAAACAGGATTCCACAAAGGTTTTTGCTGGGTTGGGTTTTCTACAGAAGGAGGCGTCAAAATGTTCTAGAAGGAGCTAAGCTTGATGTTCAATATCAGAAAAGTAAAGGCCAACTTTCAAACAGAAGAACAGCTAAAGGAAGGAGACTTTATTTCACTGCTGTGTAAAGAAACTAAAATAAACTTGGATATGTATTCATATCAAAGAGGGAGAGAAAGAAGAAAAAGGAAAAGAAAGTTGTGGCCATACCCCACTTTTATGTCACTTTGAGCCAGTAGCGCAGTGGCAGCCAGCTGAGGTGCTTTCAGGACTGGTGACACAGGGTTCCACACCTGCCAACCTAGCAGAAGCAGGATCCAGACCACCTTCAAGGGCAGACCATTGCACTGTCCCACATACAGAAGATTACAATTGTCCAAAGGGACGTCACCCGAGTGTGGGTGACTAAGGCCAGGCTATCCAGGTCCAGGAACGGCTGTAGAGGGTGAATTAGCAGCAGAAACCACTTGAGACTCCAGTGACAATTTGCAATCCACAGCAGCCACCCGCAGCTCTTGATTCAGCCTTGGTTTATTGGCCCCCATCCAGTCCATCACTGCTTCCAGACACCTATCCATCACTTTCACTGCCTCTCCAGATCCTGATGGAATGGAGAGACAGAGCTGCATGACATCAGCTCCCAATGGTTGCATATAGATTCTAAATAGCATAGGAGACAGACTGGACCCTTGAGGAACCCCAGAGCCCCAAAGCCACAGATCCAAGCCATAATCTCCTAGTACTCCAAAGTGGCGAAGCAAAACATGGAAATATGCAAGATAAGAATCAAATCAAATAACAGAAAGGTTTAAAGCAGGCTTCCTCAACCTCAGCCCTCCAGAAGTTTTTGGCCTACAACTCCCATGATCCCTAGCTAGCAGGACCAGTGGTCAGGGATGATGGGAATTGTAGTCTCAGACCTTCTGGAGGACCAAGGTTGAGGAAGCCTGGTTTAAAGCAACATTGACCAGTGAAAGAGAATAAAACAGTAGATGAAATAGAAACAGTAAATGAAACATCGTTCAGCCGAGACACTGAGGTCCAGCTCCAAGGGCCTTCTGGCTGTTCCCACACTGTGAGAAGTGAGGTTACAGGGAACCAGGCAGAGGGCCTTCTTGGTAGTGGTGCCCGCCCTGTGGAATGCCCTCCCATCAGATGTTAAGGAGATGAGAAATTATATAACATTTAGAAGACATCTGAAGGCAATCCTGTTTAGGGAAACTTTTTAAGGTTTAATGTTTTACTATGTTTTTATATATGCTGAAAGCCGCCCAGAGTGGCTGGGGCAACCCAGACAGATGGGCAGGGTACAAATTATTATTATTATTATTATTATTATTATTATTATTATTATTATTATTAAATTCACAGATAAAACCACTTATGCCACCAACCTGGCAGATAAAAATCCAAGTCCTGTTCATCAAAAGCCCATACAAGTTTAGTTTTGTTTTTAAAGCCTTAGTCTGATGCTTTAAAAGTGCAAGGTGGATCACCTGCCCACCAGCTCCAGAGGACAACCCTCCAACTCTCTCTAGTGACTCAGGACACCTGGGATAAGAGGATTGGTTTCACCTGGTGCCTAAAGAGATGCAATGAAGGAGGCAGGCAAGCCGCCCTGGGCAGGGCATTCCACAAACAGGAAGCCACCCCAGAAAAGGCCCATTCTCCTGTTGCCACCCTCTGGGCCTTTCATGGAGGAGGCACATGAAAGAAGGGCCTCAGAGGACGGTTACAGGGTCTGGGTCAGCTCATAAGGGGAGAGGCAGTCCTTGAGGTACTGTGGTCCTGAGCTGTTTAAGGCTTTATAGGTCAAAACCAGCACTCTGAATTGGGTCTGGAAGCTGATTGGCAGCCAGTGTAGTCTGGCCAGGATCAGTATATGCTCAAACTGTCTTGCACCTGTAAGCAACCTGGCTGCCAAATTCTGCACCAGCTGAAGTTTCTGAACTGTCTTCAGAGGCAGCCCTACGTATAACACATTTCAGTATTCCAACCTAGAGGTTTCCAGAGCACAGACAACAGAAGTTAGGCTATCCCTGTCCAGACAGGGGCACAGCTGGGCCACCAGCCGAAGTGGATGAAAGGCAATCAGCACCACTGAGGCCACCTGAGGCTCAAGCGACAGCAAAGGATCCAGGAGTCCCCCAAGCTGCTCACCTGCTCCTTCAGAGGCAGTATAACCCCATCAAGAGCAGGCAACCTCCCATCCATCCAGACCAGGGCCTTAGTCTTATCTGGACTGAGCTTCAACTTGTTGGCTCTCATCCGGTCCATTATTGAGGCAAGAAAACGGTCCAGCACACCCACTGCCTCACCTGCAGATGCTAAGGTGAAGTAGAGCTGTGTCATCAGCATACTGCTGACAACGTACTCCAAAACTCCAAATGACCCCACTGGTTTCATGTAGATGTTGAACAGCACAGGGGATAAAATCAAACCCAGAGGAACCCCACATTGAAGGCTCCTTGGGGCTGAATATTTCTTTATTACATTTCTATACAGAACCTACAGAATAGCCACTGGCACAATTCACTGAGGCTAAGAAGTGGAGCCTGTGTCATAGGCGCCGACTCCATGGGGCTTGAGGGGGCTCGAGCCCCCTCAAAAAAATTTTTTGGGGGGCTCAGCCCCCCAATAATCTCGGGCGCCCTTCCAGCAGAGCGCCGCCGCCGTCCCCCGCCTCCTCCCCACCTGCTCCTTCGCCAGCCAGCCAGCCAGCCAGCCGCGCGCCCTAATGGCGGGGGCTCCTGTCTCGCTGCTTCGCAGCACCACCGCCACTGCCAAGGCACTGCCGGAAATCCCGCGAGAACAGGGGAATCCCGACTGGCCACACCTCCCAGCCAGCCAATCGGCTGGCTGGGGGGGCGTGGCTTGCCCTATTTAGGGCCGGAGCCACTTTATTTGCATATTCATGAGCTTATTTATTATTCATGAGCTTTCCCTGGGCCCCCCAATATTTTTTATAAGTCCGCGTCCCTGGCCTGTGTCATTCTCATTTGGGAAATAATATGACCCTTCTGGTTTGCCATCAAAGAGCAATGGTTTCGAAAAGACTCTGCAATCATCAACACAGTAGTCACTGAGAAGGAACACCCACTGAAACAAGAAGAACTTGCTTTGGGGGTCATCTCTAGCTGAGTTGGTTAGAGGATGGTGCTGATAATGCCAAGGTCACAGGTTTGATCCCCGAATGAGACAGCTGCTTATTCCTGCACTGCAGGGGGTTGAACTCGATGCTCCTCAGGGTGCTTTCCAACTCTTCAATTCTATGATTCCAGGATTGGGCCGGGTTTTTCTCCCAGATGTTTGATGTGTTTAATCAAAGAAAAACAAGAAACAAATGGAAATCAGTCAGAAAGTCATAGGAAGAATTACATTCATTTTAATTTGAGAAATAGATGTATATTTTATGCTTTTGAGAGGAGCCTAAAAATGCAGATGATATTAAAAGAAACAACCACGGTGAGCAAATATTTTGTCAAAAGTATAACAGTGTAGTGGATGTCTGTGAAATACAGATCATCTTAGCTATTACATTATTTTTTTAAAAATGCAATTGATGCTTTTACAGTCTCATTTTGACAGCATAAATTTTACCAAGAAAGGAAAGGAAAGACTCCAAGTATGATGTTGGAGATTATCCTTTATAATTAAAATGTATTAGAGATACAGTCAAAAGATGCTACTGTAGATCTTTCTCTATCCCATTTAGTTGTGAAAGCAATGCAGACAGCCTTAGACCGAATCTGAGAAGGTTTCCTCAAATGTATCACAAGAATGGCAAGCCTAACTGCTGTGAGGGGTTTTCTTACATATAACTTTTATGAAAGGAAGAAAGAAAGAAAATGTGTGGCTGTGGGGGCAGGTTGTTTGTTGATAGCAAAATAGCAGAGAAAGTGGTTTTACTCCAAGTTAAAGAACATTTGCATTTGGGAGGCTGTTGTCTTCAGTCATTGCAATTGCTTCATGAATCTTTTGGGCAGCAATAGGCGCATCATTAAAAGTTTTGTGTTCATTTGTTAAATAGACAGCGTTCATTTAAGAAACATGTGCAATTTTCTACCCATTTGGATCTTGCAATGTGAATATCTGTTTGCTTATTCCCTTAAATTGCTTATATCCTTCCTTGCCATATGCTAACAACACGAAATACAAAAATTAAAAATAATTGTAAAGCCAACTAACTAAAACAATGACCACTTGACATTGAAGAAGCTCTTTATAAAGTTAACTAATTTGTCTAGCAATACTTTATGGCACTGTTTGTGAGGCAGAAACTGAGCAACGCCACTTGACTCTCAAACCTTGCAGTTGATCCAGCAGAATACATGCACATCTATCTCCACACGCACCCCAAAAGTGGAGAAGCACCTGGGGGGGGATGCAATTTTGAGTGGGGGGAAATTGCCGAGGGAAAGGGTTTGAGCAGGCCCTGCATAACTATTCCTTTGTGGAAACTGGCAGCCTTCTATGGTTGATACTGATTTTGAAAAGTTATCGACCTGTAATATCTATCATTTCCTGTGTAAACGCATGATGTGTGTCCATCTGTTTATACACAACATGAACTCAGTCCTGACCATTCTCAGTATCATGGGTCTGGGGGTGCATGTGTCCAGTTTATTTCAAAATATATGACTGAATATTACAATTTGGAATAATTTCATTGTCTGTTCCTCACACTTATGTGGCACAAATAATTTCCTGTCCTTGTGATCTGTTTAAAGCTTGAAAATATTGATTGTTTCAGAGAGAGTAGACTAATTAAAAACCTCCTGACTTTTTTTAAGGCTGTAATTGATTAATAGGGGCGACCAAGGCTGCAATCCTATACACAGAGAGACTGCTTAAACCCCACTTAAGTCAGTAAGAATTAAGCAGACTAATGGTGTACAGGATTGCGAACTAGCTTTATTTTTAGACTAGAATTGTTTAATTGTGTAATTTATGTCTATTGTAAACCACCTCATGATCTGCTATGGCTGAAAGGCACTCTAGAAACTGAGTAAAAAATAATACTGTTAATGCAACTGCCATTTTCCTCCCCTCATTACTTGGTGAGAGTGTCCACATTTTCCTTCCCAGCTGTGGAAAAGATGGTAAACATGGGGAAACTAAAGCCAAACTACATATTACTTTGGGGTGGGTGGGTGTGGGTGTGTGCGCGCGCGCATGCACACTTAAATAGCAGCTGCAAACCACCTCCCCCATCTGAATTAGGATGGTGACAAGGGGCTGAGGGTTTAACCATGTTCCCCACACACTATGGTCCCAACACAAATCATACAATACCTTTTCCCAGAGGGTAGATAGCAACATTCATTGGAATGTGTGTGGTTTTCATTGAGAAAATATTGTGGGAGGAGTCAAACCTCCTTCACCTCCAGTCTTGGGGATCTATGACAACTATTTTAAAATGTACACACACATACATGCATGCATGCATGTGAAGACACATTTAAAGTAATGTGTCATTTGGCCCTCAGTGCCTGCTCCTCTCATCTTTTCCCACCCCTCTCCTGAAAATAGAGGTAATGACCAGGGCTGTTACATCACTGTTGGTTGTAGCTCCAGGGCACTCCCAATATTGGCTCTGAATCGTTGGTTTTCCCAATGATGCAGAGATATCCTGTGGTTTCTTGAGAAATACTGCTGTTTGATGCATTTCCCCCTCAAACCAGCTTCAGTCTGAAAAGAAAACTTAGGCCACATTCACTTCACAGTTAAGGCGTTTACACTTCAGACAGGCATTGCGCATGCACAGATGACAGCTTCATGAATAGGAGTTTGATGGGCTGCAGAAGCAGGAGAAACAAACAGCAACGTGCATCAGGTGGAGACATTCCTGTCCCCTCAAATGCAGCTTGGGAGCTCCCACTGCACTTTAAGCCGCTAATGTGCTTATAGCCTCAGAGAGTCTGACTATTTTTCACCAAAGGGCTTCCTTAACCACAAAAATTATTCCTCCCCATTATTCCAAAAGGGAAGATGCATTTGAGGGCAATGTGAGTGGCTGCCTGGAAAAGAACAGAAGAATTTGCAAATCTGATTTCCTTTTGCCGCTTCTGGTTGCCCATTCTCTCATCTGAGCAGCTTCCACAAACTGACCTTGCTTCTACTATTCCCCCCCACGCTTGTAAGTTGTTTGAGTTGGTGTTGTTTACCCCCAAAGCAGACACCACATGCACACACGCTCTCTCGCTCTCTCTCTCACACACACACGCCCCAGTACACAGCACAGATGGCTGCAGAAATGTCACGCTATGCGCAGCCTTCCACAGAAGGGCAGAATTTGCTGGTAAGTGATTATGCACCAATCGCAGATGCTCTCCTAGGAAATTTTAGCAAGGAGAGCACCAGGGAAAGGTGAAATCGGTGAGGCTGAGGGTGGCAATGATAAACCTCTCAGAACGCTTGGCAATTAATCTTGTGCTATGAGTCAGAGGGACCCAGAGCCACAGCCCAGTCACTGGCAATGAGACACACTACCGGATCCAGCTCCAAGGAGTTAATCTCAGCTTTGGGAGCTTTCAAATGCCATCAGGCTTAGAAAGATATTAATTCTGAGGAGGAACAAATGAAGGAGGCACGTTTGAGGGGCACCCTCGGCAATGAGATGTGCACACACGCTGACAGCAGCTTGTTCGCCTGTTGGAAAAGCTGCCTGGGTGTATCAGCAAAATATACATAAGCAGGCTTGTTCCTCCTTTACCTTGGGAACATGAAAAAGAGCTTTTGGATGGAAATGGCAGAGCTTCAGATCACAAAAGTGACACTTAGGGGCATATTAGCAGTGAGCAAAGAGATGGCACACTTGGACTTAATTCACAACTTGGGGGTGACTGCTTTCACATAATTCCTCTTCTCTCTTTGTAAAGGTTCCCTCAATACCAGCAACACTCCCTTAAGCATGACTGTTGCTGCTCAGTTATCTTTCACATGCACTAAGGACAGGAGCGAATGCAGTTTGCACATTTTAACAGCAGATGTCTCTCCTATTATGATTTATCCAAATGTTTAGAATTAATAATACTAACGTATTTATAGGAACAAAATCCCATTCCTCGACAGGCTTGCCCCTTGGAGACTCCTGAGTGGGTCTGTGTCACTGCTGAGCATGCTTCGGGTTTGATATTTCAGGAGTATAAACTCAAAAAATCCCAGTCAGATATTTGAGCAAAACAGCAGAGTCCAAACGGTGTTAACACACAAAGTGTGTTAAATGTTCCAAATGGTGAGAAACTGACTCTGGGAGCCTGATTCTGCATATCTTGACACCGAGATGGCCTTGCACTTCCATGCAAACATTAGCAGGTTATTTGAGCCTATTTCTTATAAGGTGGGGGAAGGAGAGAATATGCAGCCTCTTAAACACTCCCTTCTGTCCCCCTCCTCTTGAACAGGCTAGGTCTAATTCTGATACACTCCAAGTGTATTTCCCAGGGACAGTCCCGGAATTACAAAAGCCATCCTAGCTTCTGATTTGACCCTGGAATGTCCCTATTTCTCCTGCCAGCTCCTCTGAGCTTGGGGAGGAGAATGCAGTGGTGTCTCGGGGGGGGGGGGCAGTGTGCCCCGGGTGCCATGTCTGGGGGGGGTGACAAGAAGGTACCCTGCAGGGTGCTCTCCCCACCACAGCCGCCTGTGGAGGATCCTCCATTTGTGGCGGCAGCCACGAGCAGAGGATCCTGCCGACCGTCCGTATGGCATTCAAGTGGCACCAGCAGCAAACCGCTATGTACAACTCATGCACAGTGTCGCACTCATGCGCTGTATGTAGCAACGCTGTACATAGCAGTATGTACATGCGCTGTACATAGCAGTTTGCTGCCGGTGCTGCTCAAGCACCATACAGATGGCGGTGGGATCAATACGTCGCCGCTACAGCCGCAAGCGGAGGATCCCGCCACCATCCGTATGGCTCGGGCGGCACCAGCGGCAGACCACTACGTACAACGCATGCGTGGTGTCACACACATGCGCTGTACGTAGCGACACCACGCATGTGTCCTACGTAGCGGTGCAACGCGTGCACAGCCAGTGATTTGCCCCGCCCCAGGTGTTGGTTAGCCTTCGTTCACCCCTGGGAGGATGAGCTGGTACTTGTCCCAAGCAATGGCGATGGATGGGTGATGATGTGAGGGAGCAAACCGTTGCTTCTTCATGGATGTTCCCATTCTTTAAGGGATGATTCACGGGAGGACCTTTACAATTGCAATGGGGGGGGGGGCTTCTTAGCTCACCAGCAATATTGCACTGCCAGCCACTGTGGCCATTCACTTTTCCTAGAGTGCTTCGTAAAGAATGCTGGGGGAGGCACACTGAGAAGGAAGAATGGCAGCAGGGATCTGCTGCTTTGCCAACAACTTTTTAAAGTGGGAACACATTTCTTTTAAAAATGAAACTGAAACAACTACTCCCAGTACAACATCTGTGAATGACGTGGCAAATTGGGGGTGGCTATTTTGGCTCACCCCAACACAGGCATGGCTAAGGGGGAAGCAACCATCCTTTTTGGATACAAAAGGGTCACTTAATTTAGAAAAAGACTTTAAAAACTGTTCTAAAACTTCTCTGTGCATTGGAGAGGGGCAGGGAGACAGAAATGTGTCTCAAAGCATTGGCACTATCCACTAACCGCTGACCCCAGTGTCACCACCCAGATACACATCACTTGTCTCACTCGCTGGATCATCACCTTTTCGTGGTGAGTGGGCTTGCATGTTCCTATGACCCTTGTGAGCAAAGCCATTGGAGTCTCGTACTCCCAGCAGGGTCACCGAAGGCAGTAAGGTCAAAGGGGAGGAGCTAGACAAAGAATGATCCAAGAAGTCCTCAACAGAAGAACAGGCGGAAGATAACAAGCAGTATGTTACAACAGCTGTAAAGGCGGGTGGAGGCTGCAGCTGATAAGAATCTACCGGTTGTCTTGATACTCATGCCATCAGAATAGAGCCTTACTGCGAAGATTGCGTTGGTCAACATGCACTGATCTACACACATAAAACAAATTCACACACAGGAGTCTTCCAAAAATGCATCCCAAGCCCTAAAAAGTCCCATGACAATCGTCAAATTGTAACGGGGGCAGGACCGTGAAATCTGGAAACCCCTAGTCATGAACTGGCACATGGGCAGTAGATACAGATCCAGTCATTCTGACTCAAGGAATGAGGCAGTTGAGTAGCTTGGCAGCTGTATCCATGATTGAGCAGTCATATTTAGGATCTACACTGCTCACCCCGAATAGGGGGACGGGCTAGAAAAGGTTCCCTAAAGGTAATCCTGACCGGATTACCACGCCCAGTGGGGTCACCACCCAGTGGTCATAAAAGACAATTTAACTTTGGAACATGGAATATATGGATTTTGTTGGATAACCCAGATAATGAGTGTCCCGAAAGCAGGACTGCCATCATAGCAAGAGAGTTGCGAGGTTTTAACGTCAATATTGCAGCACTTCAAGAAACTCAAAGAGTGGGAAAGGACCAACTGAAGGAAGAAAAAGGAGGCAACACATCCTTCTGGAAAGGTCTACCTGAACGAGAACGTTGAATACATGGAGTAGGCTTTGCTATCAAAAACAATATTCTGAAGCGCTTGTCAGAAGTCCATACCAGTATTAATGAGCGACTTTCAACCCTTCAAGTAAAACTCGCCAAAAATCAGGCTACTATTTTAAGCACTTATGCTGGATGCCGATGAAGACATTAAAGAAAATTGTTATTTTCAACTGGATGCCATCCTATCAGAGACGCCTAAGAAGGATAAAATTATCCCCCGGGTGATTTTAATGCAAGAGTTGGGCAAGATTTTGATCTGTGACCTAGGACTATTGGGAAAGAAGGAATTGGCAACAGCAACCAGAACAGAATCTTACTTTTGACTATATGTGCAATGCACAACCTTGTTATTGCCAACACACTCTTTTGACAAAAAAATAATTTAAAACATCATGGAGGCACCTTTGGTCGAACCACTGGTACCTCTTGGACTATGTAATTGTCCGAGCTGAAGATTGCTGTGATGCGCTCCTTACCAGAGCTATGACAAGTGCCGATGAATGCTGGACAGATAATTGATTAATACGCTCCACAATGGCTATCAAGATTATACAGTACCTCAACACAGACTTCAAGGGAGGAAACCAAGGCACAAAATGAACACCCAAGCCCTTCAAGATCCTATTAAGCGGGATTTCTTCCAAACGACTTTTAAGGACCATCTGCTATCGGAGTTCCCTGATAACACCAGGGAAAACTGGACCAAGCTAAAGACATCCATTATTGCAGTCTGTGAACAAACTATTGGATACCAAACCAAGAAACACCAGGACTGGTTTGATGAGAATGATAGTGAGATTGAATGCAGTATTGACAAGAAAAGGTAGACCTTTCAGATCTGGCAAAGAGATAGAAATTGGTTGTACCACCAACCTTCCTGTATGCTTGTGAAACATTGACCACTTATAAACACCATCTCCAATTCCTTGAAAGAGTCCATCAAATTTTCGGTGTCTCTGAAAAATTTTACATATTTTACTTGGGAAGACAGGAGAACTAATGCCAGTGTACTGGAAAAAGCAAAGATCACCAGTGTTGAAACAATGATTCTTCAACATCAACTTTGTTGGACTGGTCATGTTATTTGGATGCCTGATTATCTTCTGCCAAAGCAACTACTCTAGTCTGAACTTAAAAATGAAAAGTGTAATGCTGGTGGTCAACAAAAGAGGTTTAAAGACTCTCTGAAGGCAAAACTTAAAAAATGTAGGATAAACACCGACAACTGGGAAACACTGGCCTGCGAGCGCTCCAACTGGATGTCATGGACTTTGAAGATGCTCAAACTCAGAACAAAAGGGAGAAACATGCTAAGAGGAAGGCATGTTTGGCAAGCCCTCACTTTGATCAACTCCTGCCCAGAAACCTATGCCCCCACTGTGGAAGGATGTGTGGATCCAGAAATGGCCTCCACAGTCACTTACGGACTCACTGTTAAGCGTGTTCATGGAAGACAATCTTACTCAGCTATGAGTGATTGCCAAAGAAGAAAGAGACATCACTTTTTGTCACACTTTTCAGGGCTATCTACTTGAAGCACTGTGAAAACCTCCCAAACCTGTTTAATCAGAATCCGCGGCAGGACATAAACAAAGGAGTGCCCGTAAGGCAGGCAATGGCCCTACAGGCATTCCTTCGACTCAGTGGTAGACCGCATGCCCTGCGTCAGGGTGCCAACCTGAATAAAATGTTGGAGGAGGGGCAGGTAAGCCCCACCCCACATAATCAATCACATGACACGCACACAATTTGAATGGTAATGACCATCAACTTGGGGGGCCCCTCAAATATTTTATTGGGGGGGAGACGAAGGGACCTTGGCCCCTAGGAGTTGGCTCCCATGCCTTGCTTACAAAGGCCCCAGATTCAACCTGTGGCATCTCCAGTTATGAAAAGAACAGGCAATGTGAAAGACCCAGGAGAGCCAGTGCTGGTCGCAGCAGACAGTTCTGGGTTAGATGGGCAAATAGGCCAACAGGATAGACTGGGGCTGTATAAGGCAGCTTCTTTCTGTGGATTCTCTACAAACTGCTTTCCAAGTCTCTGAAATATTGCCAGCATACAATCTAACAATTGCTGCTGGTTGGCCACCAACTCTCTCTGTAGCTTCGTATTTTGGAACCACACAGCAAGAAGGAGGCATCCCTTCCTCATCAGCTGCACTGTGTGAAGAAGTGGCCCAATTACTGCTTCGTACTCAGCTCTGCTGTTTCCATGGCTTCACAGTATAGCACTTCCATCTCTGGAGGCCATCAGTGCAGGAGCCAGCATCTTATCCTGATGATCTTGACTGTAGCATCCTCCTAATCTGTGCCTTCTGCATCCTCAACAGCTGCAAGGGATAAGATTTTGCTTCGGCTCTTAAGCTGCAACACAGTCTTCATGAAAACCATCATTGGCGTGGAGAAAGAGTGCTGGTGATGTGGAAAGAAAGGACAGCACGGAGCCCTTTAAGCAAAGTCCTGTGCCTTTGTTATGCACTTCATCACTCCATACTGTTGGGCAACCATCTTTTGTGTTAAGCTGATCTCTTGCTAAAAGGGAGAAGTTGAGCTAATGGCTGTGGAAATTTCCCTTAATGTTCTGGAATCTCTCCTCAATCCTTTGGGAGGTGGGTACCATTCAGATAGAGGGAGGAACAAATACATAAATTTGAGCCCTTAAGAATTTATTGCAGAAAGAGGGAAAGAAAATGAGTTTTTAGCAGGACTTAGCTGGATTGGAAGGGACGCGGGTGGCGCTGTGGGCTAAAGCCTCAACGCCTAGGGCTTGCCGATCGAAAGGTCGGCGGTTCGAATCCCCGCGGCGGGGTGCGCTCCCGCTGTTCGGTCCCAGCGCCTGCCCACCTAGCAGTTCGAAAGCACCCCCGGGTGCAAGTAGATAAATAGGTACCGCTTACCAGCGGGAAGGTAAACGGCGTTCCGTGTGCGGCTCTGGCTCGCCAGAGCAGCGATGTCACGCTGGCCACGTGACCCGGAAGTGTCCCCGGACAGCGCTGGCCCCCGGCCAATAAATGTGAGATGGGCGCACAAACCCCACAGTCTGTCAAGACTGGCCCGTTCGGGCAGGGGTACCTTTACCTTTACCTTTAGCTGGATTGGAAGCAGCGGGTGGGGGTGGGGCGGTTGTTATCCTGTTGCTGTCTTGATTCTGTATATATAGCCTGAAGTCTGGTTGGAAAATGTTAATCACATCAGGGGCAGACTTCAGTAATCTTTTGTAATATGGCGCCCTGTGTGAGGGCAAAATTTGGTACCCCCAAATGGATCTTCTCAATTTTGCACTCCTCATCTTGGCACTCTGTGCAGGGCAACCACTGCCTTAAATCCGGTGCTGTTCACATGAACTTTGTAGATTTTTTCTTCGTATTATAGTCATAATTTTCTACCAGAGATACGTGTTGAATATGTCGCAAGAGTTGTCCAAATTGTCTAGTCTTAGCACCAAGCCTTTACATGTTGTGCAAGTTGCTCTCAGGGCTTCTGTATATAATATAATTCTATATATAATTGCATGAGGATTTGGGGGCGAAGTGCACACAATATAGCCCATTCACATCGGTTCTGCCCCCCCCCCCAGCAAAAGTCCTAACTCCGCCCCCAACAAAATTCCTGGCTTTGCCCATGATACATCCCATCACCTTCTTGGGCCTCAGACCTGGAAGCGGTGAAGATGGCTATGAATCAGCTCGTGTATTTCCTCCTTGCACTTGCACACTTGAGACTGACTGTTACCGAGAACATGTGACTGGATATGCAAGGCTCATCCCATGGGAGAGGGTGGGACGCCATTAGGTTCCCTGGTGTAGGATATAGACCCATCTGCCATTCTGATGGGAACCTCGGCCAGGAAAAGTATGGCAGGCCTGAGTTCCAACATGTCTCGAGATATCTGGAGGCTCTTCTTTGAGTGGCAGTGTCCTTGGCAGTCAAGCCACTCCACTCCTCTTGGCCGCTGCCCTTAGCATACTGCTGGCTGGAGCTGGTTGCCTTGGCAACTGGTGCTGGAGCACTGAATGTTCTGCTCTTCTGCTGCTGGCTCTGGTGGTGGCAGCTCTCTTGGCTGGACAGGTTGCGGTGCACCATCAAAATAAGAACAAATAAATTGAATCTGAGTTGAGTTCAAGGTGCTGATGCTTACCTTTAAAACACTATTTGGCTTGGGACCTGGGTACCTGAAAGATTATCTTCTCATGCGTCAACCTCCCTGTGCACTGAGATCATCTTTAAAGATCCTTCTCCAGATGCCCCCATCACTTGAGGTGAGGCAGGTGGCAGTGGGTGGCAAAATCTCCAATGTTGTAGAGCCCTCAACATCCCCTGGAATTTCAGAAAGTGTGAGATATTGGGGGGGGGGATGACAGCTGGAGCAGTGATGGCATAATACTGTGTGCCTGATCAAACACTCCTTAGAGAAGAGCTTTCCAAACTTTTCATGCTGGTGACACACTTTTTAGACACACATCATTTTGCGACACAGTAACTAAGTTTTACTAGGAAACTGGAGGTTAAATTAACCCCTTTCCACTCCCGGGAGGAGAGCGGGGAGTGTTCATCGACACACCTGCACACTGCAGCCAACACACCAAGGTGTCGCAACACACATTTTGAAAAGCTCTGCCTTAGAGTATATAATTGCACCTATCATGTGATGGTGGAGACACTTTGCTACCTCCATTGTATCCTCTAGTAGCTGTCTGGAAGAACTTTTCTAATAGCGTGAAGACTGCTAACATCCGTCCCAGTTTGTGAGGCTGTGGTTGCCTCAGAATTTCCTTCTGTTGCGGTGCTGATCTTTTTCATCCAGAAATTTAGGGGACAGATAAATGGCGCATTTTTTATTACACATATGACATGGTCTTGAATTATTTTAGGAATGCAATGAGATTTGCTAAGGCTTCCCATATCCTTGTTTACAAATACACACCAGGTCCCTCGGAGTCAGATGCAACATGCTTTGTTCTGAAACAGCCAGATGCTTTGAGAAAGCTAGTAATCATTTGTCAGGTGTGATGTTTGATTCCCTGGCATGTGTCTGACTTCAGTGCTAAATCTCTGTTACTGAAGTGAAACTACGTCCCTCAAAATGCTCTGAACCACTTAAGTCAAAAGATGAAACTATTACTTAGAGTTCCCTGTTTCTAGTATATTCCCTGCAAATCCATATCTTACAATTAAAGCACAATCATGGGGCCCCCCTCCCCAAATCCTGGGAACTGTAAGGTGTTAGGAATTGGAAGTCTGTGAGGGGAAACTTTGGTTTGGAGGGTGCCATGTGCTTTAAATGTGCATTGGTCTTCTTTAAATGTATGGTGTGGGTCCACCCTGACTCATCTTTCTCGTATCACCTACATTTCTACAGCTTTGAGAGCTGTCCTCTGATTCTTGGTGTGTTCCATGAAGTATATTTGCAAGCCCAAGTCTCTGACTATATCTCACATGCCAACTATGTTTCCAGCCTCCATTCGCATCTATATTAAAATAAATGATTTGTTGGTCTCTTGATGGGTGTGTTGACCCAGTGGCTAATGTGCAATACACTCTCCTTAAAAGGTAAAGGGACCCCTGACCATTAGGTCCAGTCGTGACCGACTCTGAGGTTGTAGTGCTCATCTTGCTTTATTGGCCAAGGGAGCCAGTGTACAGCTAATGTACAGCTCATGTGGCCAGCATGACTAAGCTGCTTTTAGCGAACCAGAGCAGCACACGGAAACACCATTTACCTTCCCGCCGGAGCGGTACCTATTTATCTACTTGCACTTTGGCGTGCTTTCAAACTGCTAGGTTGGCAGGAGCAGGAACTGAGCAACGGGAGCTCACCCCGTCACGGGGATTCAAACCACCAACCTTCTAATCGGCAAGTCCTAGGCTCTGTGGTTTAACCCACAGCGCCACCTGCATCCTTAGCCTTTGACAATTCCCTCCTGTCTCCTGAAATTAATGGAAGGACTTTTGTGGATTTTGCCATTTCATTGTTCATAATAAAATGCATCACGTACCAGCCAAGACTTACGTATGATCTTACAGGGTGTGTTGGGAGGCGTGGGGGTAGATTGTTTCGTATTCCTTCCTTTTTCCTCTGTCATTCCTTTTTCCCCGATGTCATGGGGGAGGGCAAGCGGTGGGCCAATTTTATTTTGCCTTCAAAATGGTGTCTTGGCACACCTCCTTCTATGTAAGCATCATCAGGGATAGTATTGGAAGTCAGCCTGAAGCATGGGGGCCGATCTCTCTTGCAGGAAAGCTGCCATCTCATTAAGGACTGTGATGCAGTGCCCAGCCACCTCTGATGCTTCACAGAGAAAATAGCCTGTATGGGCCCAGTCTATGTTAGCTTGCAGAGACAGAATCACAGAACTGTACAGCTGGAAGGGACCCTGAGGGTCATCTGGTCCACCCCTGCAGTGCAGGAATAAATGCAGGATGCAGATGAGGTTCCCTTGAGATGCTTTGTTAGGTTTGGATAAAGGTGACATTTCCCTCACAACATTCTGGGTGCCCAGCTTCCAAACATCTTCCTCGCCCTTCCCTTTCTCTAATCTTGCTATCATGATGCTTTCTAAATTGATAAGCTATTGAATTCATTCTCAGGGTCGTGGGCAAAAGATTCCTGTCTTGCAGGGGGTTGGACTAGATGACCCCTGGGGTCCCTTCCAATTCCATAATTTTATGATCCTATGAAGAGCTTTGTGAAATTTAGAACAGTCCCATTGTAACCCTCATAAAATTCACCAGCCTCTTCTCTGCCAGTGCTTAGGACTCATCTACACTTTGCTTGTTCCACTTATTCCTTCGCATGACCAGGGCCAGACTACACATCACACAGGAGATTCATCTAACAGGATCACTAATTGACCTATTTTTTAAATTTTAAAAATGATAATTTCCTCCTCTTGACATAACCCTTGCCCCCTGAAAGAAAATATCCCCTAAGGAGCTGCTTTTCCATCCAGTGGTGGAAAGGAACGAGTAGTGATTATTTGGGAAGACAGCCTACAAGATAAGGGTCTCTTACTCCTCAGACCCCAGGCTCCTGTGGCTGCAGTTCATTTTGTTAAAGGAGAGTGAGACTATTACACTTGACTTTTGCTCTATAAAAGCAAGTTTGGCCTTTTTGCAAGACAGGGATCCTACAGAGGAAGGGAATAATAATACAGAGCAGGGAAGCGACCCGCATAACGTACCCCCCCTAACCCAGTTGCTCCTCTTAGACATTTTTGTGTGTCCCAGTCTTCCCACAGCATCCATCTGGACAATTATCAGCATATGGAGGAGGAACCTTTCACGAGGAACCTTTCAAATACGGTGTCAGGAAGGAAGTGTGTCTCTTTTAAACTGCATTTCCCTGGGCTTCCTCACAGCCCAGGCTAATTACTCCCCCCCCCCAGGAAGAGCAGCAGTGGCCTTGTGTGAGAGGCAGCAGCAAACGGATGAAAGCCTGGCAGGAAGTGGGCAGCGGCAGGGTAGCCTTGAGTGCTGGGAGGAAAATCTTCAGGGCAGCCTTTAGTGCTGTAAGCCAGGCAAATTAAAGGAAACCTCCCATCTGGATTTGCACAAAGCTAATCCACAAAAGTCACAGGATAAAGACTGCTCAGTGCATGATGAGCACAGCTCCATTCCCAGCAGCACATACTTGCCACTTTACTAACTGTTTCTCGTGTGGCACTTATCCGAACCCTAGTAGGTCTGGCATTGAACCTCGCTGTTGATCTGCTGGGAGACCTTGGACTTCTCGCCTCCTCTCATTCTGCTCCCTGGTGCACCTTTTCACTCAGAAACCTCTGGAAGGAAGGAAGTGGAGGGTAAAAGCATTTCCTGTCTCATCTGCTTTGACTGCAGCAAGACCAAAACCAACCCCAGCCTCCATTCTTCTTCACAGAACTTGACTGTGTCACCTTGGCTACCACCACCACTGGTATTCTTTATGGATTCAGTGCTGTACAGAGTCCATTGCAGGGTAGTAGTGTAGCTAGGCCGGGGTGGGGTGGGGGCGCTCTGCGCTGGAATGGGGGACAAGCCTGTACGGCAGCATGGTGGCTGCTGTGCTTCAGGGCTTGGGGTTCTTGGCAGCAGGTGGCAATTGCTGGGCATTTCTGGCATCCCTGAAATCAACAAGTTTGATTTCCCAGAGAAAGCTCAACAACTAGTCTGCCCCAGGTGCCACCAGGGGTTGCCACTACGCCTCTGTTGCAGAGGTCTTCTTTCACCTGGAGCCTCTTTAAGTTCAGGGCACTTCTATTTAACTTTACATAGATATATAGGCTGGACTGATCAAGAGTTCAATTCTCAGTTTCTCTTGGATACAGCAGTCAGAGATGCTAGACCAAGCTTTCTCAACTTTGGGTTCCCATCATTCATGACTGCTGCTCCTGCTGGCCGTGGATGACAGGAGTGGTAGTCCAAAATCATCTGGGAACCCAAAGAGAGAAGGGCTGTGCTAGATTAACAAAGCTGTTGTTTTCACACATACTGTAAAATTGCTTTCTAGTCTAGCAGATCTCTTTGTTTGCTCAAATAAACTAAGTTTGAATCAGTAAAAGCTGATTAGAATAACCAGAGAAAGCTAGGAATGTCCCCTGACTGAATGTCCTAGAGATCCCAGAATTAGGAGATATATTTCATTTCTCTTGTTGTTTCTCTAATTTTATTTTTAATTCTTCATGGTTCCTCAAAGAACCAGTGTGAGAGCCAGTGTGGTGTAGTGGTTAAGAACGATAGACTCGTAATCTGGGGAACCGGGTTCGCTTCCCCGCTCCTCCACATGCAGCTGCTGGGTGACCTTGGGCCAGTCACACTTCTTTGAAGTCTCTCAGCCTCACTCACCTCACAGAGTGTTTGTTGCGGGGGAGGAAGGGAAAGGAGAATGTGAGCCGCTTTGAGACTCCTTCGGGTAGTGATAAAGCGGAATATCAAATCCAAACTCTTCTTCAAAGAACTATGGAAGATGGTGAGCATCTAAATCTGGCTAATGGAAGCCTTCAAGAATATTTCATTTCTCAAAGGTGGCCACTTTTGCATCACCAAAAAGAGGACAAGCATCATCAAATAGAGAACAAAAGAAGAGGCAGATTTTCATTTTGAAAAATGTGTGCTAATTTTTATGTATAGATGGGCACATACAAATGATGACTGTAAATTTATATAGGATTACAGTCCAGCTCACCACAGTGGGGAACACTTTGGCCAGGTGACCTATGTTTGCCTTGTCAGCCTGCTGCCCAGGTGGTGCTAACCACTGAACTTCAAGGCCCCTCCTGCTCTCCCCCTGCTTAGGGTTGCTTTTTCTTTGAAGCCAGACTTTGATTAGGCAGTCCTCCAAACAGAGAGCTGCAAAGTAGGAGGCCTGACAGCCACTATAGGAAGTCATTCTACTCCCTGCTGACCTGCTTCCAGCCTAACCAGAGGAAATGAAGAGTGGATGGATGTGTTCGGTTTTAATGATTGTGCTGAAGGTCAGGGAGCTGTCCATGAAAGGGACCCCAAGAAGACCTGCTAAGACATGGTGGAGCAAGACAAATATGAGAACTGGGAACTCTCTCATAACTATCAGGGATTGACAGGCATGCCATCTGATGCTAAATCTGAAGTTTTGTTTTCTATTTGATTTTTGAATTTGCATCCTTTTCACATACTTTCTTAACGTGCAATCCTACAAAAAGTATATTCTAGAGGCCTACAGCCACGTGTTGATAGTTTTTCTTTCACAGCCTAGACACACAATGCATTCTACCCTTCCTCTGGCTAATGGACCGCAGGAGGCTTGTCGAGAAACATGTTTTGTCTCATGAAGCCCCAAATGCATGAACCCAAACTAAGTGCCTTCAGCTAGAGTTGATCCTTACTGGATTTGAACCATCCAAAACTGGCATATTTTTTAAAAAAATCATCTGTACTGTGAGAAAGTTCACCCTAAATGCTTGTTGAAGGGCAGCTGTTACTATGCTTATATTTACATAAATTAACATTTTCAAATGAGACCATCAAATGGGGCAGATTAACCATAAAGCTTCTAGGGCAACAGTTTTCCTGCCCTGTTATTCTAATGGCCCCCACCAGGACGCCATTCTTTTAAATCAGATTATGTCTCTGCTGCAGAATCCAGCTTCTTATTATGTAAAGTGATAGCTCCACCTTGTTGGCATTTAAATAACAGCCCAGTCCTTTTGAGTGACAGCAGGGAAACAGCCACTGTGGTGTCTTACTGAGATGCAAGTTGCCACTAAAGAGGCTAGAAAAGAAGAACCAGATGGCCACCTGCATGGCCTTTGTATTGCAAATATATATGTGGGGACCTGTGGGGGTGGGGAGAGTGAGTACAGGCAGCAACCCTCCCAACTCTTCAGAGGATATGTAAGGTCTGCAGCTGGCTGGGAAGTCTGTTGTCTGGTAAGCGAGGAAGTAAGGAGTGCCAGAAACATCTGTATAAAGCCCATGCATGGCTGTTTTGGTTTTGATTCTTACCAAAAAAAAACCTCAACAAGTTGACACCTGCCTCAAGGTTCAATCAGCCTGTTTTCCATATTTTAAAATGGGAGTGCTTTACCTAAATATATACATGTAAAATCAGCTCCAGATAGCAAGACTACCTGGACCTTGATGGCTCCATTTGATCAGAAATACCGGTATCTCAAGACACCATGACCATCAGAAAGTCCCTGAGTAAAAGTGGAAAATGAGAAATATATTTATTTTATCAGAAAGGCTGGCACTCTACGTTTCCTCTCAAAATGTTGCTCAAAGCAGTTATCATTAGTTAACTAGTATAGTTAAAGGGAACCTTCATGTTCAATGGCAGTGTATCTCTGATTTCCAGAATGTGGGGGACAAAAAACAGAGGCTCGTACTGTCTTTAAGGTTGTCATATTTCAAAAAGTAAAAAGCAGGACACCCTGAAAGCTGTTGACCTTTTTTGTTTTTAGGAAACCACTGAAATTGTTTTAAGGAAACCCCCATAATTGATTTTTCAATTGACTTGCCTAAGATCCAGGAAAAAGCTCCACATTTTGGAAATTCCCCCTGGATGTCAATTCCGCCTTTAAAATGGCCTAACTGTCTCAGGCCATTGGTCTGCCAACTCTGACTGGCACCACTTCTCCAGTCAGTGGTCTTTCCTAACCCTGATTGGTATTCAATGAAGCTTTACGCAGAGCATGGACACAGCCAGGATTTTTGTTTGGGGTGCAGGACTTTTGTTGGGGGGGCAGAACTGACCCCCCCCCCGCCGCCCCTTGGCTATGCCCATGACCCAGAGTAGATCCATTGCAATTAGGTCAATTAATTTCAGTGAGTTTACTCTGAGTTAAAATTTCATTGAATGCCAGCTCTTTTCCCCTGGAGATATCAGGGGTTTAATTTGGGACATTCTGCATTACAACTGCGTGCTGCCTCTGAGTTCGTTCCCTCAAAAGACGGCTCTTTTCTCACTGCACTGATCCTGACCCAGACCAGAGATCCCATCAGCAGTAGTGGCCCTTGGGGACTCAAATTTCAGTGACGCTTGTGCAATGCCCAAATTTGGCCTTCTGCCTCTCGCGCTCCATTCTAAAGCATAGTTGTGGCATCACTTGTGGCACCCCTGAGGCTGAACCGATTGCACGCCCCTAAATCCTCTTCTGCCTCTAGCCCACAACACGGTGGCAGGTTTCCAGGCTCTCTCAGCCCTTTTGCATCTTTTAATTCGCAATGCTTGGACTTGAATCTGGGACGCAAAGCATGTATTCTACTGCTTGCAATCATGTCTAAAGTGTAAGTATATACCGTACATTAATTCATCTCTTGCTCCCCTCTTCACATGCAGATTACATATGAATCAGTTTGTCATGCTACTCTGGCAAATATCCTTTGACAACCTCAGTTATGGACTCTCAAAGCAAATGTAAAGCAGTTTGTTGTTTTTTTACAAAGTCAATGCCACAAAGTGCGTATTAGGTCCAACAAAAGAGACCAATATTATTGATCACAAATATAAGGAAGGGGTTGGAATGAACAACCCCTAAGAGGAGTTGTGGGCATAGGAGGCCTTTAATATATGGATATCACAAACCATTATAAATCCTTACTTTCACCCGCTGCCCTTTTCCGAAGAGAGCCGTTTTTCCTGACTGTGCAGAAGGCTTCCTTTGATGAGTTTGGGACTTGAGTTGGCAATTTATGTATATGCTACATTCTACCTCTGACACTTGGATAACTGCAGGGTGCATGTTGAAGAATCAAGGTTTTCATGCATCCCACGTAATCAAGAATATTAATGAGGAGAGGGGAAATGGCTTCTTCCTAGAAGCCACTGGGCTTATCAGGAATTTGTGCCAGTCACACTTTTTCTCTCCGCATGATCATAACGGAAGAGTCTGGGAGCAAAGCAGGAGCCCTGAGGATGTTGGAGCATCTGCTGCAGCCCTCGTGAGCAGATGAGGAAGCCAGAGGGAAGTGGGCAGGCAAAGGGGGGGGAGGGGGAGGGACACGGCAGCCCTCGTCCTCCATGACAACAGCAGTTCCTGAGAAACACTTGGCTCCTCTGTGCCAAGTGATGGGCAGTGTTATCTTGAGCAGGAATTATCTTGAGGAATTGTTTCTCTTTCCCCTTCATGTTATTCAGGCACTGGCTCCCATGGGCTGCCCCCTACAAAAGAGCAGCAAAAGCAACAACAATCCAGAAATACTTAACACTCTGGAAACGCTAAACAGGAATTATACAGAGCCTTTAAACTCAATCAAAGAAAACTCAACCAGACTCAAAGCATAAGTTAGCCTGGTTTGGAATTTGCCATTTGGGGCTGCAAGACCATGCAAGGGGAGCCACCCCTCAAACAGCTGACCGTCTATTCTGTTTTAACACTTAGAAGATTCAGGTCATAGTTAGAAAATCCAGGGGAAATGGGCATATGCATGTCTAAGTAAACTGATGAAAAAAACCATAAGTCACAGTAAAAGAAAATTAAATATGAAACTGCAACCTGGGCTGAGTAGTAGTTCAGATATTCTAGGGAGGAAAATTGCTCCTTTTTACCAGCCATTTGAAGTCACATCATGGATGCAGCTTGATCTGTATCATTTTCCGCCGGAGACCCGTCATTGAGCAACTTTGCATGAGCTCTTGTTATGTGTCAGTGCTTTAGAGCAGTGTTTCCCAAACTTTTTTGGGCAACGGCACACCTGTTTAATGAAAAAAATCTCGCGGCACACCACCATTACAGCCCTGTGACGTCAGCGCGCAGCGTCACGCCGGGAGGGACGCACGAAAGTGAAAGTTTTTTCCCTCCCCCTTGCCGGGGAACCTCCAAGCTTTGGGGGTGGGAGGAGGCAGCAGAGCGAGGGACTGAGGGACGGCGGCAACTGAGGCGGCGGCGGCTGTTGTGGTGGTGGCGGCGATAGCGGGCGGAGGAGGGGGCGGCGGCGGGGCTTGAGGAGCCGTCGCCGGGAGTTGCTGCTGCTGTTGTTGCTGCTGCTGCCCGGACATGCCGGCCTCCTCCTCCTCCGCTGTCTCGTGCTCCTCCCTTTTGCACGCGCTGCCCCGCCGCTCGGCACCACCACCGCGGAGCCGCCCCCGGCTCGATGCGGATCCTCACCGCCGCCGCCTCTCACCGCCCGACTCGCCCGCCTCCCTCCCACAGCACACCAGCCAACGTCTCACGGCACATTAGTGTGCCGCGGAACACCGGTTGGGAAACACTGCTTTAGAGTGTTGGGGAAGCAAGATGGCACCTGCTGACCAGGCCTGCCACATGTGCCTGTCCCAGGCTGTCAGGTGTCCATGTGGTGGATGTAACATTTGCAAAGATCATGCGTATGGAAAGCCCAATGCAGCAGGGAGATCTGCAGACAGGAGGGGAAGTAATTAAATCCATGTTAATTAGAATGAATCCTCTTGCTGCTTGTTGAACTGAGTAAGCTGCAGCCTTAGTGCCTTTCTCTAAGCAGACAGGACAACATTTAATTTTTATGATTGTAGGGAAGACTCCTTTGCATACAAGAAAAAACCAGGTATCGTCATGTCACAGGTTTGCTGCTCATTGGGAACATTTCCTTGCCCCTTTAACCAGTGCCTAATGCCTTTACTTCTTCTCTGAGTGGTGGAAGCAGCCAGGAGATTATGATTCATTTCATTTGTATACCAGTTTATATTTTTAAGGAAAAAATCTCAAAGCGGTTTACAACCTACATTAAAACATCAAATAAAACCATCCAGAATGTTCTGTTTCCTTTGGAGGAGATGGCAGTGGCAGCTTTTGAGAGTTGCTAATCTGTTTCTTTTTTGAATTATGGTGCTGGAGGAGACTCTTGAGAGTCCCATGGACTGCAAGAAGATCAAACCTCTCCATTCTGAAGGAAATCAGCCCTGAGTGCTCACTGGAAGGACAGATCCTGAAGCTGAGGCTCCAATACTTTGGCCATATCATGAGAAGAGATGACTCCCTGGAAAAGACCCTGATGTTGGCAAAGATGGAGGGCACAAGGAGAAGGGGACGACAGAGGACGAGATGGTTGGATAGTGTTCTCGAAGCTACCAGCATGAGTCTCACCATACTGCGGGAGACAGTGGAAGACAGGGGTGCCTGGCGTGCTCTGGTCCAGGGGGTCACAAAGAGTCGGACACGACTAAATGACTAAACAACGAGCTCCTCTTGTTGCCCTGCCTCATTTTCAACTAGCCTGGGACAGCTGTACAAACGGCTTGGTAACAAGGAAGGTAACAACTTTTGTTCATCTGAAGAAACATTGTCCATACTGCCCTTCCCTTTTGTCTTAACAACCTCTCTCATGAGATAGGACAAGAGGACCACTTTTCTTTTGCCCCAGAATGCAATTAGAGGCAAGAAGAAGACTTGGAACAAATGAATTGCTGCAAAAATACATATAAATGGAGTGGCAGTGTTGATGTCATTTGAAGTTTAAAAATTGTGGGCCAGATTCAACTAAGTCTGAGTTGCTAATCTACAGCACTTTCATGTTGTCTTTTCTGATCGTTATTTCTCATCCAGCTATCAAAAAACCTTCTGATTAAGGTATAAAGACCCCAAACTACTACTACCAGCTAAGTGTGATATGAAAGTCTTGTGACATACTAATGACAAACTGGTTTATTGTGAAATGAGATTTTATGAATAGACAAGTGCACTCTTTGTCACTGAAGTTTTAGGACATAGTCTCCACTCCACAAAAACATACATTGCAATAAATCAGTTATTCATTAAGGGGGCTACAGAACTGCTTGTTTTTGTTGCAATAGGCTAACATGGCTGTTCCTCATGGAAATAAGTCAGAATTATAGTTGTATTGAGTTCTATATATCTTCTTATAGAACTTGTAGTACTTTCATCTTGCCTTTGTTTTATTCACGTGTTGGTAAAATGACAGATTTAATACTATATATTATATAGGGTTGCCCTTGAATGCAGTTTAGAAGCTTCCACTGGCGAGAATGCAGCCACTCAGGTATGTGTTAAAGGAAACCTGTTACACCTCTCTACTGGCTTTTTCTCTGCGTCCAGGTACAATTCAGTTGGTTCATGATGTTAGTGATGACCTATGAAACCCTAAATGTACTGGATCAATGTCTTCACTGCCCATAGTTTTCCAGTCTCTTCTCTTCTCTTCCATGTAATTATGAAGAACAAATTGCTTTACTATGTCAAATAATAAAAAAGAAACAAGTAGTATCCCAAGAGCCACAGGTCCAGATGTTGTGGGTGCCACCTTAAATCATCGTCAGCCAACATGGGCAATGGTCAGGAATGATGGAAGCTGTAGTTTATAACATCTGGGGGTGGACATCAAAGGACATCTGGAGGTGCCACAGCGACTGTGTTGAGGTCACTCCACTTTTAAAGACAATAATCAGGGAAGAGAGAGTGTGGGAGGGTCTAAGGCAGGGGGTTAAGAAAGTAGAGTTCATTTTAATTTCTCCCTGTCAGAAACAAGCACAAAGGGGGCTGTTTGGGAAGGAATAACCTTCTGATTCAAGGGATGTTGCCAATGCAGCTTCCCAAGCCCAAAGTGCTGGACGCAGCTCTTCCTTTATTGCACGGCTTGGAAGTCTTCCCAGTGATTTGTGGCTTTGCGCTCATCTGTCCCCATTGCACTTATTTTTGCAAAGGCTATCACTTTCACTTGCAGCTTCCTCTGGGACCCAAAGGTAGGAGTGCTTGAAATCAACATGGCTACAACTACATCTGGACAAGATGCTTGCAGCTGTATGGCCTACTACATGCTCTCTCAAACCATCTCACCCTGGCTGGTTTGTGCCCGCAGTAGAAGGTTGACTGGGTGAATCCAGGGTGTAGCGAACGGCAGTGGTGTAGCCACTTCTGAAGAAAACATCCTGGAACCAAAGTTTATGTACTGCATGCTCACAATACACTCCCCCCCCTTTTTTTTTAGTAAGGTGACTGAGAGTTTGGTGGCAATTCAGCTGCATACACTCTTCAATGAAATTGATGATCTTGACCCATTTCAGTTTGGGGACAGAAACAACCTTTACTGTCCTGAAGGATGATCTTCAGGAGAGGGACAGGGAGATTGTGACCCTGTTGAGGTTCAGACCATATTTTGCACTCTCCTCATTAAAAGGTTCTTTAATTCCTCCTCACTTTCTGCCATCAAGGTTGTGTCATCTGCATATCTGAGGTTGTTGATATTTCTTCCGGTGATCTTAATTCCGGCTTGGGATTCATCCAGCCCAGCCTTTCGTATGATGAATTCTGCATATAAGTTAAATAAGCAGGGAGACAATATACAGCCTTGCCGTACTCCTTTCCCAATTTTGAACCAATCAGTTGTTCCATTTCCAGTTCTAACTGTAGCTTCTTGTCCCACATAGAGATTTCTCAGGAGACAGATGAGGTGATCAGGCACTCCCATTTCTTTAAGAACTTGCCATAGTTTGCTGTGGTCGACACAGTCAAAGGCTTTTGCATAGTCAAAGAAGCAGAAGTATATGTTTTTCTGGAACTCTAGCTTTCTCCATAATCCAGCACGTTTGCAATTTGGTCTCTGGTTCTTCTGCCCCTTTGAAATCCAGCTTGCACTTCTGGGAGTTCTCGGTCCACATACTGCTTGAGCCTGCCTTGTAGAATTTTAAGCATAAGCTTGCTAGCGTGCGGTAGTTGGAGCATTCTGGTGATGTCCATGTGTAGAGTCGTCTCTTGTGTTGTTGGGAAAGTGTGTTTGTGATGACCAGCTTGTTCTCTTGACAGAACTCTATTAACCTTTGCCCTGCTTCATTTTGAACTCCAAGGCCAAACTTGCCAGTTGTTCCTTTTATCTCTTGGTTCCCTACTTTAGCATTCCAATCCCCTATAATGAGAAGAACATCCTTCTTTGGTGTCATTTCCAAAAGGTGCTGTAAGTCTTAATAGAATTGATCAATTTCAGTTTCCTCGGCACCAGCAGTTGGTGCATAAAATTGGATTATTGTGATATTAAAAGGACTGCCTTGGATTCATATCGAGATCATTCTATCATTTTTGAGACTGCATCCCAGTAAAGATGTTTCCACTTTTTGAATCAGTTGTGGATTAGGACATGTTTGCAGTTTTGTGTTTTCTTCTGGATCCTTCCTTGGTCTAGATATTTAGTTGGTAACTACAGTATCCCATGCATTTGGTGAGAACTGCATGTAAACATGAAGGATTTGTTCCAAATGCATTTTATTTCAAGCACCTGGACGTCCTTGCCACCCATGTCTCTGCTTAGGGGGTAGCTGTGACCAGGAGCACCTTCTTGATTGTGCACCTTCTTTAGCAGCTTCTTTAGCCTTGCCCCCTGCCATTCAGGCCATGGTAACTTTTGAGGTGGACACGAGTCTGCCCTTGAAGACTATTTGGTGCAGAATCTTACCACTTGCTTTTTGGTTGAGGTGGACATCGGGAGGACTATGCCTTGGTGCAGTGACTCTGCTGAACCAGGTAACAGGCAACAATGTGTTGTGAGAGACGCAAGCATGGCAAGCAGGCTCTGTGTCAACACCAGGCCCAGTCTGCAGGAATAGCACAACCCACCAGTTGTAGCAACTGTGCATGTAGGTTTCATTCCTCTCACCCCACTCTTTCCCAGAGCTGCAGAATGAAATAAGGCACTTTATTCATAGCTGTCAACTTACAGATTTGAAAATAAGGGACCATCAGCCTTGAAAATAAGGGATCAGCAGCCAAAATGAGGGATTTTGGTCAACCAGCAGCCAAACAAAGCCTCAAGTGGTGATTCCCATAGCGCAGTAATACGACAATGGGGATGCAGCAAGGAAAACCACCGTCACCTCTCCGCTGGGAAGCGCTGAGCAAAGGCGAGTCCCCAGGCAATTAGGCCAATTTGATCGGCACAAGGCATGCAAGCTCCACCCCCCAGTCATTCTTAGACTCCTTATTGAGTGAGCAATGCAGCCATGCAACACAATTGGAGCCTCCCTCCTCCCTGGCCGGCGGGGGGGGGGGAGAGGACCTGCTTCCTTTGAATCCTGGGAAATTTAAGGGACATCATCAATAAGGGACAGCAGCGGGACATGGCGCTGGGATAAGGGACTTTCCTGCCAAATAAGGGACGGTTGACAGCTATGACTTAATTTTGCCATTAAACTAGTAGTAATACATTCATGATGCTGTGTACTCAAAGAGTGTGCTGGCTGGATGTGAGGAGCAGAAGTGGATAGCCTCTGCGAGGAGAAATCCCTTCCCCAATATGGCAAATTTTTACTCTCTTGGCTAGGCCAGTTTGAGCTGTTTGAGAAAGATAAGAGCACCCATGAAAATCGGCTTGGCTTTGGAATGTCACCTCTGGAATTGTCAACAATTGAGCACATATTGCATTTCATCCCTGAATTGCTGAGAGTACATTACACTTCCAGGGACTATGGGGAAATAGCCATTGCTCCCATCTTGGCAAGCCACTAGTAGGGACATGGCATATTTTTTTTGTTACAGTAGAAGATACTGTCTGATTTCCATGGATTATGCAGCAAAAGATTCACTCTGCACCTTCCATACAAATGCCAGCACTTGTGACATCTTTATGATTTCTTGTCTCCATGAGTTTATTGCTCTGTGTAGCACAGCAAAACTGGCCCTGGGACTTGCTTGCAGAATCCCATAGCCAACCTCTCTTTCAAGCAGGAACTGAACGCTTTGTTGCAGGGATTCCTCAAGTGCTTGAGTCAAGTAAAGTCCCTAAGTAAGCGTCATAGCCATAGAACACCAAATACATTTGTGATTTTAGTGGGGCTTGTATGGATGTCTTGTCATTTCAGAATCCCAGCTGCCAGAGGGCTTGCTGGACAGACTGCGTAGGCATTAAGTTACATTAATCAATGAATTAACTAAATGGCAGCCATGCCTGTCAATCATTCCAGAGCCTACGTAAATAATAACAAAGCAGCAACAGCAATAAGCCCCCAGTTGAACACCCAGCCCTGCTGTTGATTCTCCCAAGATGAAAGGGAGAAGCATCAAGCGCCACTTTTTTTGCCAGGGATGTTAACTCTCCCTTAACATGCATCCAGGTTTTGAGTAGTGACTAGAGGCTGCAGCTCAATGTTACAGCTGCTGCTTTTCATCCAGAAAGTCCTAGGTTCATTCTTCTAGGGCAGAGCTTCCCAAACTTATTTGGCCCCTTTTCCAATTTTTTTTTACTTTGCACCCCCTGGAAATCTACCTTCTTTAAGTGAACAAACAGAAAGATGCTGTGACAAATTTGCGTTCTTTTATGTATCTCTGTTTCTACCTACATCCTACAACATAATAAAGAAAATGTTGTTGCAAATATGACACCTTGAAGCTTGGAATTTTAAACTTATTTATTAAAATCAACCATAGTAACATTTGCATTACACACAGGGTTCACCCAAGCCCAGGAAAACCCCTTGCCTCCAGCAGGACCACTGGATCCAGCGGAGGCCTTGTCGTTGTCCTGCTGCAGTGCCCAACCTGGCAGTCAACGTCATTATACAACAGAGGAATGTGTATGAACGGGTTTTCGAAATTTTATTCTCTTCTCTTCTTTATGCTTCCCCCGCCCCCTTATTTTTATTCAACACCCCCCAACTGAACCTGAGGCTACTGCTGCCCCTCTAGATCATTCCAGAGCCCCTCAGGGGGCAGTAGCGCCCACTATGGGAAAGTCTGATCTAAGGTTGCCAGTTAAAAGATTCAGGTAGCCTGTGTCGTGAGAGGCCTCTGCCTGAGTCCCTGGAGCAGTTAGATGAGCAAATAGTCTGAACTGGTGTAAAGCAGGTTTCCAGTGTGGTAAGCATCGGACAAGAATTTAAACACAAATTTAAATGATGATGATAGCAAATTGAAACATGCTCTTGGGCCGAATTTGCATTACTTGAGTGTGTAGGCCCAGCACAGGAAGGAAGTGGGGGTATAAACTGTGTCAGCACTGACTTCTGAGTAGGAAACATTTCCCACATAATTGTTTAGCAGAGAACACCACGAGCATTGCCAGCAAATATATTTTGTAAAGATTTATACACTGCTCTTCATTACAGATTCCATGAAATATTGCTGAGAAGTCAGCAATTTCTATCTACGACAAGTGCTCAATGCAATTTGGAATTCCTTTCCAGCATCACTTTGTAGAGTTTTTAAGGGGAGGATTCATTTTCAGGATGGTGTGGGTATAGAATGGGTAACTGAATTTTAGTCTGCTTTGGAAACCCAAAACGTTGCATTACAAGCATTCCAAAAAAGCTGTGGCAACGTCTGTGAAGGCATCACAGAAAAGCAAATGTTCTCTCTGTGGCATGAAAAGCTGCTCACACCACTGTAGTTTATCTGCTATTAAAACAGAAATCTGTGGGTCGAGGTTTGGCCACCCAGCTGCCTCTCTAATGCCACCAGCCACATTCTACCATCATCTTATTCAGAGGCTGCAGTGTTATCTTGCCTATTCTAAACAGTTGCAGGTCTAGGATTACGGAGATGTCTGCTTGACCATTGTGTCTGAAAGCTGTGTGCTGTGGTTTTCCCGATTATAGAACATCTCTCTCATCCGCAGCGTTCCAGGATGTCCATTGTGTGATCAGAAACGGTGCTTATTTTCTAAGACATTGCAAGACCTCTAAGAGAGTACCTATTCCTTTAAAGTTGATCCTGATCAACTCTGTACCTAACAGAGATGTGCATTTCTGTGGTAAAAAAACACAAACTACATGCACTAAAAATACATGCACTTAAGGCACTACAAATTCTGTGTCAAGAAAATGAGAATTCTGAAAGCTGCATGCCTTTGCTTCGTAACATATTCTGTCTTTTGCTAATCCTGGCACCAGCAGACCCCAGGAAGCAACAGACTTCCAAAAATTCACCACATATTTCTGCTGCCCCCCCCCCGCCGATCTTTGTGGCTTTAAGTCCACATTTTGTTTTTGAGGTACAGTACTTCCACAGGATGGTGGGATGCCCAGTTGAGTCAAACGAAGTGGTTTGTGGCAAGCAGGGTTGGGAGGAACCTAGTCCATGCTCACCTGGAATTCGGTTTTCCTTGTATTTGCTTATTTTGTGTTGCTAGTTGTAAATTACAACTTGTTTCTCTAAGACCATGAAGCAAGAGGAAAGTGCAAGAGGTGCTATAGCTCAATATGGCGTATTCTTGGTGGTCCTGGGATACAGAATTTGCCTTCTTCCATCCTTATGTTTCCAAATCAATTTATACTTTCGATTTCCTTGAATTGCATGAATTCACAATATATTTGCAGCAACTGAATGGCAATATCGGAACAAGTTTGCTTCCTTGGTGTAGTCACTTAAGAAATAAAATAAACCCTCTCTTAAGCATTCGCCTACTATTTTTATTGACAAAAGTGTTTTATGTTAATGAGATTGTCTTGCCTTATGCAAAACAGAGGTAAGCCCAAGATATCAAGGAACTCAGTGACAGCAGCTATGCGAGAAAGACTATTTCCAAATCCTGCTCCTTGTTTGCAGTAACTGACAGCCCTAAATAAACCAATATTTAATTTCTTCTGGGCTGCATCCAGTTGTGTGTCTTTGTTGACAAAAAAATTTTTTGTCCTCTGCACACCCCTTCCCATCTTCTCTGGAGAGGTGAGGGAGGGAGAGAGAGAGACACTTTGGAAAAGCATGGGAGGTGCCCTGGTGAGCTGTGGGAGAAAGGGGAATTCAGTGAAAGTGAATGGAAGCCTCCAAAGGATCAGTGAGTTTTCCATATAGGGAGGGAAACAATTGTGTATAACCCCCTGAAGCTGGGGTAGCCAACACTTCAGATGTTGTAGACTATAGTTCCCATCAGACCCCCCCCCAAACATGGCTAAAGATGATGGAAGTTCCATTGACTTTCACCATCCTTGACCACTGGCCAAGGTGGCTGGAGCTGATGGGACTGTAGTCCAACAACATCTGAAGGGCACAGTGTTGGCTACCTCTGCTCTAGAGCCACTTGCAGCTCGTTTGCTTAAGGCAAAAACGATTCGGTGGCCTATGACAGATAATATCCCTATAAATTTGGAAACATGAATGCTACAGTGGTGCCTCACAAGACGAAAAGAATCCGTTCTGTGATTCTCTTCGTCTAGCGGTTTTTTCGTCTTGTGAAGCAAGCCCATTGAAGGATTAGCAGATTAGCGCTATTAGCGGCTTATCTGCTGATCGGATCAGCTGATAAGTGGCTTAGCGGCTTAGAAAAAGGGGGGAGGGGAAAAAACCAGCACGAACTCGCAAGACATTGTCGTCTTGCGAAGCAAGCCCATAGGGAAATTCGTTTTGCGAAGCACCTCCAAAACGGAAAACTCTTTCATCTAGCGAGTTTTCCGTCTTGCAAGGCATTCGTCTTGCGGGGCACCACTGTATGTTGATTTCTAATTGTTCTGAAAATTGATGACCTTTCGACTTAATCAGATGTTTGTTTGGGTTGATAAATAAACCCAGATCCCATACCCATATATTTGCAGAACGTGTTCAGCTGGCTAGTAATACAATGCTGCTTGCAAAGGGAAAGGTCTCATTGTTTCATTTCTTGGGGGGGGTTATTTAAAAAGAAAACATGAACAAACAAGAACCCTTGGTGTGATCTCTAATGTCATTACTTCTCAGAGCACACCCAATAAAATCAATGGATCTGCTCTCCATATGACTTGGGAGATCATACTATCATGCCTGCCTGGAAGTAAATCCTACTGCATTCAAGGGAGTTTACTCCCAGCAAGATGAGCACCGCAACCTCAGAGTCGGTCATGACTGGACCTAATGGTCAGGGGTCCCGTTACCTTTTAAGTAAGGTTAGAGTTGCAGCCTTAAAAATAACCAGCTGCCTTAATTTAAACCACCTGAATGGCAAACACTTGAAAATACTGTGTGTGTGGAGGATACCCAACATACCTAAAAGAGGCCATTTTTGTTTTGCCTTAGTATTGCCCCCCATGGCAATCAAAACATAAACAAAGCCCCCCTGCATGCAACCAAAAGAGACAGAATAATGGAAATGTAAACCATGACACAAAACATGCTTTCATTTTTATTCACAAAACAGCCTGAATCGCTAGAACATTACAAACAGCCTTTCAGTTAGTGATGGTCAGAAAGCAGGGAAACAAGGGCTTTGAACAGAAGAAAAAGACTCATATATGTTTCCAACAGGGGTTCTGCAATAGCTTTATATCTGAATTCCAGTAATGTTTTTCTAAAAGAGAATAATTGCAGTTAATTCCAGGTTTATTCTAGTGAGCAGTTCTTCTTGGTCTAAACTTAATTATTATTTTGCTTTGCTTTAAAAACTTGCCAGTTTTGCAGTACATTTCCACTTTTTCATACCAAACATTTTGCTGATTAAACCTTAATCTTATGTGTATGTTAGGGAAAGGGAAACTACCTTATTTTAAACATATTCTCATTTATAAACATGAAGTTGAGCGATTCTAGAAACTAGCCACACTATTTTTCTTTAATGATGGAAATTAATCAAACAAAAATATGAATGAATAAACAGCTGTGCTAATTACAGTAGTGCTTATTAGTAACTAGATTTAAAAGGTTACTGTAAATTTACATTCTCTACACAAAAACCGCATCTTCCACACATAAACAACATCAACACCAAAACACAGGAAAATAAATTGATTGTCCATACTCTATAATGTCTTGTTACTTTATGGATTCTTTTAAAAAAATTATTTGAAAAGCAGTTAAATGTTTGTTTTTTACTAGTACTCGAAGATGTTAAACAAATGCCAAAAAAATTATAAAAACAGGAATGAAATCTGCGAGAAAAATTTTTTGGTTCTAAAGGAGACAGAGGCGCATCCATTCATTTCCGCCCAAAAAAGGCCTTGCCTGAGACAACACAAGCAAGCAGTGACATTGCACTGGATGACAGAGCTTTGGGATTCTTGTTCCTACTGAAACCACCGGAATGCAGCGCCTGTAGGAAGCATCACTTTCTGCAGAGACAGAAGAGAACAGAACAGGGACACATGATGAGCAGGGAGGAGGAGAACAAGCCCTGGGCAGAGTCAGCAGCTTTGCGCCTTTTAAGGAAAGTCCAGAACATTACACCACACACAATGCCCTGCCATTCAGCTCCAGTGTGGCTGTTCTTCAACGCCAACCTTACACCATTACATATTTGTAATTTCAATTACGGTGTCCTCCCCTCCCAAATCTATTTTTCCAACTTTCTGCTCCTGCAAAAGACATATTTACAACTTCACATCTTCTCTATTTGCAATTCTTCATGGTACCCAGTAGTCTCTTGTGAAACCTTTTGGCCCTTTGGCCAAGTGCTTTTGCTGTATACAGCCTAAAGAAGCGGCAAACTGCTCTTTTCATACTTTCAAATGGTACTTTTTGGCAGGGAGTGGGGAGAGAGTGGTCTGAAGTCTCTTCCTCATGTCATGCAGAGTCCACCAAGAATAAACTACGATTCCCTACTGACCATTCCAATAGCACAGCAAATGCATATTGTGATGAAGGGACTCGTGGCTGGCAGTTAAATGCTCAGGAGATACTTGTGCATGTTTATTGTGCTTGTTATGTTGTCAGTCCCATGCATACATATCCTTACCCCTATTAACAGAGAGCTTCAGGGATGCACATTAATCTCCCCCAAGGTGGGGCAATAAAGAGTTGCAACTTCACAATCTGGAAGGAAGAGTGGTATAACAGGACTACCTATCTTTTAAAATTGACTTCACCATGCTGTGGCGTGCAACCTTTCTTGCTACTGTAAGCAAGCCAGGAGAAAGAAAGAAAGAAAGAAAGAAAGAAAGAAAGAAAGAAAGAAAGAAAGAAAGAAAGAAAGAAAGAAAGAAAGAAAGAAATTTCTTGAACAAAGCTAACAGGAGAATGGGGTCTGCTGGAATGAAAAGCTTTACTCATTTAATTACCAAAGCCTCCAGGAATGTGCTTGGTTGCTGTTGTTGAGGTTTGGTTTCATTGGTTACTCAAGACGCATCTCAAAAATGGGGCGGGGAGGGAGGAGGCATTATCTGTGGCTGTTTCACAATGGTAGAATTCCTTCTCTCTGGCCAAAGCATGAGTATCTTCCAGGAGCACTGTAATATTTTCTGTTATTGAGATATTTACCTTCACGCCATTTGGCATGTTATTTTGATGTGTCCATTTTATGTCTCTGGGTATAAAACTATGGAGGCTAGAGCTATACAGAAACTTTGATAGGCTAGGAATGGCATTGTGTGGGAAGAAGCGCTCCTTCCCAATGCAAGGCTGGCAACACAATTTAGTATTTTATTGGCTCGCTTGTTTTTCAGACACAAAGGAGGGGAAAGCCGAGGAAATTGCCACCAACCTGTCCAGCCATGTGATGAGAACTTTAAAAAGCCATAATATAAAGGGACTCTTTGTTGACTTTTTAAACACAGTACCATTTCATCCATGACTGATGGCGAAGGGAAGGATTTATCCATCCCTCTGCTTCAGGTCTTCTTAATATTGCTGGCTGGAAGATTAGGTAGTCCTTCAGTGTCCTCTGACTAAAAAGGTCGTATAGACTAGGCAGTAGAACTCAGAATATGTCTTAGTCCAGAGCGACTTGCAATAAAATAACTTATCATACAAAAATGCTAAAGAAAATACCAACTGGGCTTCCCTTCCCTTTTAATCATCGCCATCTTGCTTTTCTACTTTATAAAAAACACTATCTTTTGAAATACTAAAGACAGAGGAATGAATGAAATACCACTTCCAAAACCGATACATAGTTTTGGAAGTGGCACTTTATTCATTCCTCTGTCTTTATTATTTCAAAAGATAGCAACTGTTTTAGTAACACCTTTAAAATATGTGTTTTATGAATGTTCTTGAAGTGGTAAAAGATACCACTTGCACATGCCCTTAATGGAGTATCCGGGAATTGCCACTTGGAGCGGTGGGCACTGACTTTATGTGTCATTTCAAAGAATAAAAAATGATGGAGGCAGGCAGGGCAAGTGTAGTGGAAATGGTCTGAACAAGCTTTTGCTGTCCTGAAAAGAAGTGTAGCAAATGTGCCAATGAAAACATTTCTGCCACACATTATGTTTGTCTCTGTCCTGAAAGACTGCCAAAGCAACAGGGAATCAATCACTGATCCATGCAATAAAACATGCAGATATTTCATAACAGCTAGCTTGGGCCTGATAAACTTGTGGCCTGGTCTTATGCATCTGTACTTTGAAGTCATTTCTGCTGAATTCATCTGGGACCAAACTCCTAAGTAAACATGTTCTGGGTCACAGCCTAAACCTATTATCTATAGCGTAACATTCCTCTTAGGAAACCGATTGCCCAAAAGGCAACATTTTGGTTGCACTTATTAAAGGTGCCCCTCATCAGAGAAACACAAGTGATATTTATGAATGATTCTGATTCCGAATCAACAGCTTTGCCCCACAATGGTTGCTACTCGAATCCTGCAAGTTGTTGGCATTTAGCAGCTAATGAACCTGAAGGGACAGAAAAGGATGCTTATTTCTCACTAAGGTGAGCCATTATGGAGCATTTCCTGCTGTGAGGAGCTCTTAGGTTCAGTTTGCTGTTGGAACACAACTCTTTGACAATGAGCCAGGTTTCCTGTGCCTGTCAGGGTTAGCCTGACCTGTCACTGAAACACACACACACACACACACAGAGAGAGAGAGAGAGAGAGAGAGAGAGAGAGAGAGAGAGAGAGAGTGTACTGGGAAATAATCACTTTTTAACCTTCACAGGCTTGCCTCACAAATTTGGAGAGTCCATGAGAAAACAGCAAAGCAGGTCTTGGAGAAGGCAATTTCTGAAAGGATATTTAAAATGATCTGGAGCAGGTCCTCTGCTATTGTTCTGTTTGTCCTGAGTGTTCCAGATGCAGCACATCTGACTTCCCGTTCCGCTGTTCCGGATGTCAGATGCAAATGGGCTGGGCAGCTGTTCCCATGTCTACTGGCAGAGCAGGGCTGGTTTCCTTCTTGCTGCCCATGAGCCTGGGCCTAAACCGCCCTTGCATATTAATACGGGGGGGGGGGGGAGCCTCAGTTGGAGAGCTGTGGAAATCGGAACAATCACCAAAGCCCAAGTCTCCAGGATTAGAAAAGGAGGCAGGAGGAACAGGTGGGGGGGGGGTACCTGCCAGGCTTCTTCAGCATGAATACAGATGCAAATGCCAAATTTAACTCACAGGGCAGAACACTTTTAATCTTTTTGCATTGTGCTAGCTAAACCACTAAGCCTTGGGCTTGCTGATTGGAAGGTCAGAGGTTCGAATCCCCGCGACAGGGTGAGCTCCCGTTGCTCGGTCCCTGCTCCTGCCAACCTAGCAGTTTGAAAGCACACAAAAAAATGCGTGTAGATAAATAGGTACCGCTCCAGCGGGATGGTAAACGGCGTTTCCGTGTGCTGCTCTGGTTTCGCTGGAAGCAGCTTAGTCATGCTGGCCGCATGACCCGGAAAAACTCTCTGTGGACAAACACTGGCTCCCTCGGCCAGTAAAGCGAGATGAGCACCGCAACCCCAAAGTCGTCTGCGGCTGGACTTAACGGTCAGGGGTCCCTTTACCTTTTAATCATACTAACATCAATGATCTGTACAGAAACATGCAACATCCTTGCAAGCTGGCTTTTGAAACAGAATATTTACTTGGCATGAATAGGCATAAATGCTAGCCTCCACATACAACTGCAGTGTATCTCTCAAGTTAACAGATGCTTTGAGTACCTTTGATGCCCCGATTGTGGTATTTCAAAGGCATTGGCCTGCATCTTATTCAAAACAGACTGCTGGGTTACATGGACCTTGGTGTGATCTAGCAGGGAGGGCTTGTGTGTTGGGGACTGGGAAGCAGGAATTGGAGACATTACATAATTGTAGTTATTTAATTTCTATCCCTTCCTTCCACCCAAAGGAGCTGAGGATGGCAGAAAACCAATGGCTGATATCCCTCCAGGGCAAATTGTTCAGCAGTGGGGAATTTCACCAGCTCGAGTGGGAGAAGAATATTTTTGCTGCCTGTAGGATAACAAGTTGTGTGGGACTCAGGAAGTCTGCTAAGGTGACAACGACTGAAAGATGGTGAGACATCAGAATGTGTTTGTCACTCATGTTAAGCAAGCAGGGTGGAAATCCTGCAGTGGGCTATGTGTGACTGCAGATTACATAATCCTGCACAGATGATATTATTAATACTGAAAGGAGTCTAGACACAATTCTACTATGCCTTTGTTCACAGACCTGTGGACTATTATAGAAAGGGGGAAAGGGCTGTGCAAGGCATTTTAGATAGAGCAAACTTTCCAGTTAAATTGGTCTGGCTAAAACAAATGTTACTTGTTAGTGATCCAGGATTCGTGTGGCAAATGCAGCTCTCGGTGTTGAGTGAGACGGCTAGCGAGATCAGGCTGCGACTGTACAGGTTGCTTGCTACACAGCCTAAACTACACCACAGGGTTGCTAAGGGAATAAGGGGGACCACCTGCACCAAGATGAGCTCCTCAAGGGAAGTGCAAGAGACAGAAGGGATAAGCGACCCCAGCGTGGCTCAGTGGGTAGAGCATGTGACTCTTCATCTCAGGGCCCTGGGTTTGAGCCCCACCTTGGGCAAAAGAGCCCTGCACTGCAGAGGATTGGACTAGATGACCCTCGGGTTCCCTTCCAATGCTAGAATTTTATGAATCGATGGAAGTACAGAGATGATCAACAATGCCTTTGAAGAAGTTTACAAAACTATGTTGCAGGAGATCCTTAAATGGAAGCCTGCTTTGCCACCTATCTGTATGGTATCTTTCTCAGCATCCAACTGGCCTACGCACCATGTTCCATTATCGAACAGGACAACTGAAATTACTGCAGGACACCCCCTCTTTCTCCCCCCCCTTTTTTAAAAAAAGCATTCTGACAAAAATAACTTCAAATGAAAGTCAGACATTTTATTTCCTATTCACACTAAGCATTAATATATATATAAAGCAGTTTCTATCTACTTATGCAGCCTCCTATCTCCTATGCATGCCCTCTCCAATGTCAGTCCCACTGTGTTCACTGGGCTTGCTCCCAGGAAAGTGTACACAGGATTGCAGCATTAGAGATATCAAAGACTGAGCAGGTTTCTCCTTACATTATTTTCATTTATCTCATATAAACCAGTAGCAATTAATTGTAGCTCAGAATACGCCTGCCAGTGCTTGGGAGATGCTAGTCCTAACTCTCCCAAAATTAGAGTAGACTTGCTGTAAATGGAGCAAGTCCCATCATATAATGTGAAAGCGGTTTCATTTATTCCCATTTCCCAGTCAGCAAGAGAGAAAAAAGAATAAACCAAGCTATAAAGCCTTCCACAGGTCCGCTGTCATTTAACTTCCCCCATAATGCAAAGAGAATGAGGGAAAACATAGCAGCCTAATATGCACTGTGGAATCCGTTTCCCCACTTTGGGTCTCTTTAGGAGAGATGGACTTTCCCCTTTCCCCTTTTCCAGATCACTGACTCAGCAAATTAGAACAGGAATATAATTTAGCAATATGGCAGTTTGGGAAAGATACCAGCCCCTCATATCACCACCACCCAGACTGGTCCCCCCCACCCCACCCTAAGTATGCATTCCAATCTGATGCTAATTGAAAAACGTTGAATGTGGCTAATAAGAAAGCAAGTTATTACATTCTCTGTGCAATGTATTGCTGTCTTCATTGAGAATGTGATGCCTACGGCCTTCAGTAACTTCAGAGAAAATAACTTAAGCAGCATAACCAGGAAAAAACTCATTGCCCCACTGCCCAATATCTACATTAAATGGAATTGAAGGGGTAGGTTCCCCCACCCCACCCCAGAAATTGAAGCTTTCCCAAAATTAGCCAGCTGCCTAACAAGAAAGGGTTGCAACCTGGAGAAGGGGCCTGTACCTTTCAAAGACCAGCAGAAAAGAGTTGTACAAACATGGATGCCACATGCCTTCTCTCTCCCCCTTCACCACCAAATAAAGAACAAGGGGGGGGGGTGTCAAATGGCAAAGGAGAGACAATACTTTGCTTCCCTCCATTCAATAAAAGCTAGCTAGCTTAGGCCCAAATGTCAGCAGTGCATATTTTCTGTTTGTGCTTGCAATCATATGGGGCTCAAACCAAGTGGGTGAATCTCTTCAGCTTCCTCCGCTCTTCTTGAGCACTGCTTGGTGATGGGGGAGATCAGCTCTGTATCAGCCACAGAACCTAATTTTCAAAGCTACAGGATCCTTCTTTCAGTTGTGACCTGACAACTTTGCAACTCAGGAATAGCAAGGCGTGTCAATAGAACTGATCCATCACCTAAAGCAATTCTCAATCGAGACTGCATTGTTTATATGAAAGAGAATGGCAGAGCTACATGTTACATATGAATAATGATGGCTGCTGCTTCTATCAAAAAGCATTTTGGAAGGGAGCAATTTTGAGCAGAGATGCTTAACCCTTTCCAATGCATGCTACATTTCTCTAGCAAGTCCTCTCCCCGGCTCTGCTGCTTTTTCTCCCATCAGGTTCCAAATATGTGTTTACATTTTGCAAACAGGCACCAGGAACCCCACAGAAGTGGGCAAGCACCCATGGAAGAGGTGATGAGTGTTTCAGAAGGAAAACAACAAGTATCAGAAGGGTTAAGCATCTCTTCCCACTGCTTCTCCATTCTGGATTACCAGTATCAAGCTTCTCAACAGCCCCTGCTTTCCCCCCTACTGAAGCAGCAAACATCGTGGTTTGGTGCACACATTTGCATGTAACATGTAGTTCTGCCCAAAGGCTACTGCTTCACTACCTTGCCTGGCTTGCATTCAGCGCTGCTTGCATGTGGCACTGAATGCTATCCACACATAATGTCACATGTCAGGTGGGCAACCCGGCCCACTTGTCAATGTGGCTTGCAGAGAGTTGGCAGCTTTGGGATTTGGGGTCCTTGCCTCAAATTCCCAGTCCCCCAACCTGCTCTAGTGCAAGTAATGAACAGCCCCAAACCTTTCCACAACTGGGAAACTGACCGATTAGCAAAGTAAACTTTATTCTGCATCTTAAGATGCGCTAAACTTTCCTAAGATAATTTTCTTTACTGACAGTGTTGCATCTCCTTACCTTGATCTGTTTGCATTTCATATTCATCTGATTACTCGTCCTGTTCTTTCATTTGCCATCTTCCTTTGCATGCTTGTCATGTTACTTCACTGTGTTTTGCTTTGTTTTTACCAAGAACCCCATTTCAACTTACAAGGAAGACTGAGAGCTGCTAGGCAGAGGTCTGTAATCTTTACTAAGTCACACACCGTAGACAAGAAGTGTTTGCACCAATAAAGGCATTGAGTTTTCAAGAATCACAGCTGCTAGGCTAAGTCAAGACAGCCCAACGTCTGTGACAAGATACACCTCACCCCTCCCAAAGGGACTTCCAGGAAATAAAAACCCACTCAACTTGGCATTTTGCAGTTGGTAGTTGGGCTGGGAAAGAAATCTGCCCAAGACCTTAGAAAGTGACCAATAGTCAAAGTAGGTGGATCTGTACTCAGAAGCTTCATATACTAAACCTATAAAGTCAGAGTTTGTAATTGGTCAGTAGAGGTTTTGGAGAGGCCACAATGTCTTGACTTCACTCAGAGTATTAGCTTAGAAATGTGATTAGAACATTTTGAAATGAAGTTCACCTGCTAGAAGAAACTGCTGTAAATTGGTGATTGGCCAATAGTTAAGAAGAGGAGACATGTTCTCTCCCTGTGGTATAAAAGACTTTGGCATTAAGGCCTAGCTCTCACAAGCAGCAGTTGAAGTGATAAAGCTTTGTCCAAACTGTACCACTTCTGACGTCTATGCTTCCTTACTGAAGTGGGGCAGAGGAACACCCATTTGTACAAAATGAGAACTAGTGCTGTGTTGTGGTGAAGGAGCCAGAGCTACAAATCAGGAAGTCCCTGTTATTCAGCCAAGCTACCACTTAGGCAAGCCACTACGCATTTCTGAATCAGCCTCCCATTTGAAATATGGAGCCAATAATGCTCATCTACTTATAGTTGCTTGCCCCCCCCCCTTGCTACTTCCTGTGAAGGTGCCCGATGACGGTAAAAAGGGCATGCCAGAGAAGAGGCACTTTGGCGCAACCCTTATGATCACCTTCCCAGAAGGTGCCTGGTGCACTGGCGCGACTTTTGCGATGCTCAGGCACCTTCCCAGAAGGCGCTTTGTCGATCATAAGGGGTCGCGCCAAAGCATCTCCAGGAGGAAGCAGCAGCAATGGAGGAGCAGGAGGAAGGGGCGAAGGTGGGGGAGCGAGCGAGCAAGCAGGGGTGGGCTGGGCAAGGGACATACCGGCACCTATTTTCTTAAGGAAAAAACACTGGTGAGAAGATAACAGAAATGGAAACACTTTGAACAATCAAAAGCATTATGTACATTATTATAATTACATGTAAAGCAGCATGTCAGGGTTCTAGAACAACCCCCACACTGTCATGCTAGTTTCAATGTCGGGGATTATTATTATTATTTCCCCCCCATGGAGGAGTGTTTTAAGTCCTGTGAGATCTCAGATGCAGTCTGAGATAATGGAATCCAGAAACAGATTGAACACACCACCAGCTATTTGTAAGGAGTCTACAGAAGGCCCCAGAGAGCCACTCATATCATCACAGGAATGAGGGCCAATCTGAGAGTTTCTTTCCCAATTACTAATAATAATGGTCTGCATGTGAGAAGACTGAAGCCAAGTGGAATATAAAAGGTAAGAACTGCTAAGAGATTCAAACCCCTGACATTTCCACATCCAGTCCACATAAATTGGCATTGTGGTTCCACACAGAGCAGCTGAGGGGGAACTATTAAGCTGCCTGACCAAACCCAATTACCTCCAGTGCAGCAGAAGGCTTCTTTTTAAGTTCCTCACATTTTCGGAATTTGCAAATCTGGTGCCCAGTTTTACGGTTCCTACAACTGCTGCACTGCTCGCAATTTATCCGTCTTCTGCAAGGAGGACACATGCCACACCGTTTCCGTTTCTTTTTCCCTGAATTGATGGCAGATGCCAATTCGTTCTGCATTGGGTACTCTGCTAAGCCAGCCATATGGAGTGCGCTCTCTGCCAGAAATACGCCAGCAGGGGTCATAATGAAAAGGCCAGGGTTGATAGGAAAAGCCCCCAGGTAAGGAAAATCAGATGGGCTGTTCATTGTCTCTGCGGCCGAGACGGCTTCCATGTCTGAGATGCCCGTCCCGTGGTCATTAGGCAGGGGAATGTGCTCCTGGACTACTCTTTTGAGCAGCTCTGTCGACTGAGCAAACTGTTGCAAGATGCTCTGTCCTTCTGCAGAAATATCTGATTTGCTCAGCATGTCTGAGATGCTTTTGTGCTTTGAGGTAGAATTGCTTTTATCCATAGTTGCTTCATTGCCGTTGGCGACGGGGGCACCTTTCTCAGAATGTTCACTTAATGAGCTGGTGCTACCAAAAGTGGAGTAGTGGGAGAGTGGTCGAGACTTCTTAAGACTTTTGTTCAAAGGTTCGCTTATTATCCCACTTTTGTTCCTCCTTTCTGAATTGACTGACGGCTGAGAGTCATCTGGGTTCTTGTTTTTTTCCAACAGGCCTGGCTTGGAACTGGCGTCTTGATGAGAGCCAGTTTCGGACATCTTTTTTCTTAACAAAGAGGAGACCAGATAAAGCAGCAAGCCCACTCACGGTGGAAAACAACGCACCGCCACAATACGAACAGTACCGATCACAAATGATGGCGGGGAGGGGGCAAGGTCCGTCTTCAGTGCACTTTCAAGGCCATTACAACACGTCCTGCAGTTTCATATACAACAGGTGCCTCTGAAAGTTAAAAAGGGAAGAGTGAATTAGCGAAGAGTTAGGTGTCTGCTGAAACAACTGCACCGTGTTGTTTTTCACTCAGGCCCTCCCCTCGTGATAAAGTCAGCTCTGTCCTCATCACGACCATGAACCCAACCATATGGAAGACTACAACCACTGCCAAACCATTGGACCTGAAGGTATCCTGGATGGGAATGTGCCACTTCTACAGGTAGCTTAAGGATACCTTCCTATGCATGGTATACAACAACATTTTACTCAAAA
Organism: Podarcis vaucheri; assembly: GCF_965113315.1. Classification (NCBI taxonomy): domain Eukaryota; kingdom Metazoa; phylum Chordata; class Lepidosauria; order Squamata; family Lacertidae; genus Podarcis; species Podarcis vaucheri. The sequence continues at coordinate 5,386,724 of NC_138766.1, read as the reverse complement.
GTACTCATTGAAATTAATGGACCTAATGTATTTAATATATTTATATATCTTTCTCCTAAGCTATCCCAGATGGCTTACAACATTAAAAAAAAACCCCACAGTATAAAATATAAACTAAAAAAAGCCAAAGGGAAAAGGTTCAGTCAAAGAGCACATGATTTGCACCAAAAGGACCCAATAGGACTTTTCCTGGCAGCTCCAGGCAGGGCTGGGAAAGAGACGCTACTAGTCAGTGTAGTCCAGGCTTGGCTCACCTGATGTTCTTGGACTGCAGCTCCCACGGCTCCAGAGTCAGCGATAATGGGAGTTGTAGTCCACCAACACCTGGAGGGTCAAAGGTTAGCCAGACTTCATGTAGCCAATACTGACCTAGCTGGACCTATGGCCTGACTCAGTATAAAGCAGATGTCTGTTTGCAATGCACCCCACTTAGAAAGGCAAAAAAAGCAGAAGTGTGATCCAAAAGAGCATAAAACAGTACTCTTGCACTGACGGGTACAAGCTCATTGCATACAAAACAGCAGTCCAAATATGGAGCTACAAATATCTGGGTGTTTCCATTCTTGAAACAAAAGCAACAGTCATAAAAGTAGGCTTGAGAGTAATACTGGATCCATTGGAGGGGGAGGCTGTGCAAACCTTATTCAGCCTTGCATTGATTTCTTCTCCTGCCTGGACTTCGAATTGGGAGCCAGATGTGCAATTAAGGCAACCATACATGCCCATGACAACAGTGGTTCAGTCCTAGCTGCTCTCAGGACAGCAGAGAGCCTTTCATGGGCTCTATCTTAAGTAGGAATACACTGAGCAAAAGCTGCGTGTGACATACCTTTTGATGCAAGGGACCCACTCCTAGATGCTCAGGCTTGTTACTGATTTAATTATGCAAGCACATCCTATTTAAGTCTATTTGCAGAAACTCTCTTAACATTTTATCTCTCTAGCCACTTGGAGAACTGGTATCCAAAGGCAGAGTGGCTACCGAGATAATGAAAATTAAAATGGCCGCTTCATAGATTTCATTTGCCCTGTGGACAAATGACAGGCGTATGTCTCCTCCCACCCACCCTGTTCCTTCTACCCATCAGACACTCAGAATGCCATAAAACAGGTTGTGAGGCGGGAGAGGGAGGATTTGAGCAAACCTCTGAGGCTGCTTGGCACCTGTCTGGGTCCTGTGATCATGCAGATAATGGTGACTTGGCAAGCTGGCTTCTACAGATGCTTCCTCCATGCAGCTCACTCGCCCACCGCTTGTGTATGCCAATTGCTGGTGCTGCTGGCGCCCTCTGCTCTTGCTCTTAACAAATGACTGGTGGCTGAGGTTTGTTTGGATTTTCCCTCTATGTTTCTAACTGAAGAGTGAACCAGAGCTGCTCTCTTAAAGCCAAACTCACAGCCAAGACACAGCGACGGCTACTGATGGTCAGCTTCTATGGCAGTGCTTTCTTGTGCTTGGCTTGGAGCTTTCGTCTACCTTCCTGATGATTATTACTAGCACTCCTCTGTGCCCCTCTCCATGTCCTAGAGTTACACCTAGGAACAGCTATTAGCCTGGCTAGTTGTAACAACGACAGCTTCTATGGTCAAGGCACAGGGATAAGTCAACACTTCTCAGCATTTTTCTAGTCCACTTATCATGGTTCAGACTGAAACCTACAGATATCAGGAGAGGCTCCAAGTGTCACAACCACCTCTCATTCTTCAAAAAGCACAACTGCTGATAATCTAGACCGGGACGGTTAATACACATAGATCTGTCCAAATCAGAAATATCTCACTGATAAAAGCTTCTTTGTGGTGAAGCAGGACTAATGTGCCTTATGTTGCTTGTCAAGCTCATCCCAAGCCCACAGCCAAGCCCCCATCCTCCTCCCAGGCCATCCAAACTGTGTGAGCCCTGGATGTCTTGCTGAGAAGCTGCTTGGCGTTTACACTTCAGTGTACCAACGGAGAATCCTGGCAGGGCTCCACTCTCTGAATTCTGTCATTATTTTGTGCCAAAAGGGCCAGAAAGCCTTTGGATAACAAACCTGGGTTCCACTTGTGGCTCTACCACTCCACTTTCTAAAGGACAGGAAATAAGGAAATACATTGCACAGTGTCCATGTGTTGTTGAGTTTGTGGAGCCATTGGAGAACTGGAGGCAGCCAAGCCCTGCCAGGTGTCAAAGGAAAACCAAAAGCAACACCCATCATCCTTCCAGTCCAGAGAGAAACGGCCCCATTGTTAGGGGATGGCCTGAGGGGCCCATGTACCACACCATGGGTCTGACAGCAGCGGTTGCAGGAGTCAAGCGTGGAAGTAGCACTGCACCACCACTCAGCTATGTGGCCGCTGGGGAGGCCAAGGCTACTGAACTCCTGTTCAGTGTCAAAACTCTGCCTCTTGTTTCAATTTCTAGCGATGATGTGTTTGTACAGGAAACAAATGGGCTGCTATTTTCTCTCTCTCTGCCCAAATTCAGTTCCCCTGGAAATGGAAACTCGTGGCAGAGTTCCCACCCATGGCATGCGGAGCAGCCTACTAGCCGTGGTAGCTGAGCTGACAGGCTGCCCTGTTTGGGGAAGCCCCGCCACTGCCTGGGACTCTGCTAATAGTGTTGAGCTCCCTCCCTGTCTTGCCCCAGACAGCCTGTTCCATCAGCTTTCTCCTCCTTTACCCAAAGCTCCCCATCATCCTTCACCAGGTGCCAACTGGAAAATTTTTGGTGCACAACATTAAGTAAGCTGCAAATATGTCATTTCCAAGGGTGGACCGGACAGAACCCTGTCAGTTTCTGCATAAATGTGTCCAAGGAAGAGATCAGTTTAAACGTGAAGGAGGACACAGGGGACACAGGAGAGTTCAGGGCTGCAGATTCATCACCTTGAGAATGGCAACAATGGATAGGGAACGAGCCCCGAACAGGGTGTCTACAGTGTCCTGTTGGGAACTGACTTGACTGAAATCATCCCTTTTCTCTCTTATGCCTTCTCTCCCCCATCTTCTCAAGACAGTCCAAGACAGCCAGTGGTTCCAGCACAGAGATGCAGCGAAGCCAGATGCTACCAGTATGATCTGAGCTACTCAGTAGGATATTAATTAAGGAGCAGCATAATTTATTTAAATGTGCACCTATACTTACAAAGTAGCCTCTGCAAATGTTACACATATCTGTGTGTATGGGCCTGCACCCTGGGTCTTCTAAGTCCTTAGCAACACCTCTAACAATAACAAACTAACAACAAAATGATGACCGGTGTCCCACAGAGGCAGCTCCTTGCTGATCAAGTATTGCTCTCTGCATTTAGAGAAGGATTAAAACACTCCCACATATCATGGCGAGAGAAACACACATTTGGTCTCGGAAGGCTTGAGAGGGGCTGTCTGACGGTGTGCTTGGCTTGGAGTCCTCATGACAACATGCTAGGCCATGAGCTGGAATCCAAGGGAAAAGGGAAAAGGAAACACGGGGAGAACAGCTGAAGCCGGGAGAAAATCCATCCGTTATCAGAGCTACCAGAAAAATGGAATCCAGCCACTTCCGCTGGCATAAGGCAATTTTTGAGAGTTCCCTCTATGAGCTCAATATATCATTGCACAAACTGGCCAGAGGAAGGGATTCTTATTAAGCTTCCCAAATTCCATTCACACCTCAGGCAAAAAACTGAAGTTTAAAAAACATTTGCCTATGAACTCTATACTTTAAAAATTCTGCAAGGCCCAACCCTCAAATTTTGCAGCTGGATTTGACAAAGTCTGTAGGTATCAAAAAATTTACCTGCAATATTTTGGATAACTTTTGGAGATTTTTTTCTTCCTCCTTCCCACAGAAACCTCTCTCCCAATCTTTTTGTTGTTAGCAATTTGGAGGGTGAAGAATGAAATGAAGGGGGAAAGAATTTTTCAGATTTTTCTCCACAGTCATATGGATTAAGTGGCATCTTCTTCCCACATGCCAGGTGGCTTCATGCTGCAGCTGGCTTCTGTGTGTGCTTACACAAAAATAATTTCCACTGAATTTCAAGAGGACTTACCTTAAGTTAGTGAACATAGCAGCCTTACAAAGCAATCATTGGTGTGTGTTTGATTTGTTTTGTGTGCGCACACACACACACACACGCACACACACACACACGTAAGTATGCACTGGGCTGTACCTGTAGTCAATTAATGCTACACACATTATACTCTGTATTAATTCAGTATAGTCACCACAACCTGATTTTGTGCTCTCCATCATTAATTCACTCAAAGAATGCTGACTCCACATGGCCTTGCTAACTGCCTTCGACTATTTACAGGATGCAGCACAGTCCCCCTTCATTCATTGCTTGTGTGAATGGAATATCATGGAATACTAGGGCGCAGGGTGGCACTCCTGGATCTGGTAGCAAGCTTCCTGCCTCGCCCTTATTTAAACATATGCATGTTCATGTGGTCATCTGCAAAGAAGAAGCCTACACATGGAATAGCTGCTTGTGGACAGGATTGTTCTTTGCAGACCACCATGCTGACATCTAGGGGCAGGGTTGGTTAGCGCTCGTGTGTTATCCCCTTCACATGTGACTGGGAGTGGCCGCCGGGACCATATAACACCAGTCCTAAAGGATCTTCATTGACAACCAGTGCGTTTCTGAGCACAATTCAAAGTGTTTAAAGCCCTAAAAGGCCTCGGCCCAATATACCTGAAGAACCATCTCCAACCCCATCGCTCCAGCCTAGACACTAAGGTCCTCCTCCAAGGGTCTTCTGGTGGCTCCCTCACTGAAAAAGCAAGATTACAAGGAACCAGGCAGAGGGTCTTCTCGGTAGTTGCACCCCCTGTGGAACAACCTCCCATCAGATGTCAAGGAAATAAACAACTATCTGACTTTTAGAAGACATCAAAAGGCAGACCTGTATCAGGAAGTTTTTAACATTTGATGTTTGAGTATGTTCTGGTGTATGCTGTGAGCCGCCCAGAGTGGTAAAATTAATAATAATAGTAATATTGATGATGGTGATGGTGATGGTGATGGTGATGATGATGTAAAGAGTATTGCATGCCCTGTGGGGCTCAGAGTCCCCAACACTGCATATAAAAGACAAAACTTCTGCTATACGATCACAGATCTCTCTCAGAATAAACTTTTCCAAGCTGTTGGATCTTTCTGCATCCACCAACCTCTGGTTCTGCCCACTGGATGTGTGAATCCACACAAGCCAAGGGGTTTTGATCACAGAATAATCAGTGGTGTAAACTTGTGAAGTGAAAGCTCCCCAGTTCTGTCCTCCAGTAGACCACACACCTGAAATTAGTCCAGTGCCTTATTGAAGGTTAATCATTCGTCTGAGTCTTTGATCATAGTAATAATCTACCTTAGGATTTCAGCTTGAACAGAAAAGCAGCAGAAAGGTGGATGGTCTGTTCTCCTACGGACCACAGCAGATCGCCACAGGCTAAATTATAATCCACGTGAAAGTCATCAACAAATCCATGGATCTGTCCCTGGAAATTGGAACACAGAAGAAAATGATAATTATGGCAGCAATCATGGAAGGGGGAGGAAATGCTTGTATGAAGCATTTGCTACTTATCTGCAGTGTGCAACGGGCCAATTCCTAGTTTTTATTACTCACAGGGGCCTCACTCTCAAGGGTTGCCAACTTTTGAAGCATGCAAGTCCTGTAGTTGTCTGTTTCACAGCAGCTTGGTATCCAGACGTTAGTAGGTGATAATGTTTACCGCCATGCTATGAAAAGCTTTACCTGATGACTTCTGCAAATCAAACCTTTGTTTAAATACCCAGGAGCAAACCAGGCCATCTCCTCACCTTGATATTTCGGGCGGGGGGGGGGAGTAAGATTGTGCATTCTTTTTTTCAAATCATTATCATAATCTCAAACTCAAGAGGAGGAGCAATCACTCAATATTCCATGTTAAGGCAGCTACTGCACCCCCAAATAAGGCAGAGATCCCACAGTAAAGCAGGCAAAATTTAGATTTGCCCCACGAATAGTGCTGCAAAAACCGAATCAAAGACACTGGAACTTGAATGAAGGACAAAATATAGGTTAAACAAAGGTTACTGGTTACCTTTCCATCCAAGAGTGTTTTGCCTCAAAGGAAGCTGGAGATAGCGGAAAGGAGCCGAATGATGGCTGTGGTGGATGGGATGGGGCACAAAAGAGGCCATATGGAGAGTTGAGTGCATAAAGGAAGGGTGGACAGAGAGAAGCAGAGGGAAGGAGTCTGATGAGAGTCACCAGTAAGCTGAAGGTCAGTCTACTGTTCATCATAGAATGACTGCTCAAAACATGGCCTGTTTCCTGGCTCCTCATCACATGAAGTGTCTCACACCAAATGATATTATACTATGTACAGCAGCCCTGTGTCCCTCAGTAGACCCTACCTGGACCGCTAGGATGTCACAGTTTAGAGAAAAAACTTAGAGAGCCTAGATGTGGAAAAATTATTTATACAAATTTCTGCAGCTTCCCCCATTTTGCTTCCCTCACAACAATTGTAGGTTTCATCTTAAATTACTAAAGGGGTTGTTGCAAATACCAGACTCCAGAAGCTGAATGATTTTAAAAATATACTTAAAAAAGGAAAGAAGTAATAGTTCCTCCCCCCTGCTTTAAAAATACACCTAGAGAGCAGAACTGCAGCAATCTTACAGTGCCGATTCTATGCATGTTTACTCAGAAGCAAGCCCACATGGTGCTTACTCCCAGGATTGCACTCTTGAGGTTCTTTGTAGATGCTTTTGCACACAAATTTGGCAACTGGGGTCTAGTTGACTAGGGTTGCAACTGGGCTGCAGTTCATTATCGAGTTTGGTAGAAAGCACAGGTGATAAACATGTTGGGGATGAGAGTCATTCATTCCCAGAAACAAGGGTTTCCAAAAGCCGCTTGAAGCTGGTTTGTTTACAACAGGTGCAAGGTCACTCTAAAGAATGTTCCTGCATATCTGTTTCAGTGCTGGACACAGAGAGATGTTTAGTCTGAACGCTGCTCTTGTGGTGTGAAGATGTGAGAGCAGGTCTGGCAGCTTTAGGGCTAGATGGAACCGTTTAAACTAAACCTCTATCAGGGAGGAGAGATGGTTGTATCCTGTTGTAACTGTTATGCTTAAAGAACAACAGTAAAGAATTCTGTCTGTATTTGAATGTTTCCTGCAATTTATTTCTACGCTCCATGCTAGACCTGGATCTCCTACACGCTTGGAAGCTGCGTGATACTCTGAAGGGGCCTGGTACTTGGAAGTGTACTGGATCCAAAGATAAGGAGTTTTGGTTGCTTAAGAAAACTCCAACAGGTCTTGGGGCCCTGTCAGAGTCTCAAGAGGTTATGGTTAACCCCATAACTCCAACAAAACACACAAGTTTCTATGTATGTCACCCACACCTTTGAGTGGAGCTGATATGCTGGGTGATGCCATATTTCCACACCTACATACTCCAACACGGTTGCATCACAGCTCGTGTTAGTGGGACTCAAGTCTCTGAGCATAAAAATGAGTCAGTTTCCACAGTTCTCGCTGCCAGATAGACTGCCTCTGCTACTCTACCGTGAGTCAGCTCAGAAGCTGTTGTGCAAAAAAGTTATAGATAGCCACACACCTCGCTCACACTTTCCCCTCCACTACTATCTGTATTCAGTGAATGACTGCTGCGTTTGTCTGGAGGTTTGAGGCCAAACTAACATATTTCACCATGTAATGGTCACCACCGCATAATAGTCGCATCCCCCCCTTTTTGGACCCTAAAATCAGTCCCCAGAGCGTTCACCACATGATAGTCACTGGGGTGAAAACGCCTTGTCAGTGGGCCTTTTTGTTTTGCTCTGAAGTGTTTTGTTTTGCTCAACAGCATTTCCTCGCTTTTGTACAGTGGTGCCCCGCAAGACGAATGCCTCGCAAGACGAAAAACTCGCTAGACGAAAGGGTTTTTCGGTTTTGCGTTGCTTCGCTAGACAAATTTCCCTATGGGCTTGCTTCGCAAGACGAAAACGTCTTGCACTTTTTTTTTAAAGCCGCTTGAAGAGGTGCAGTTGCAACGGACCGTGCTTTGCAAGACGAAAAACATCGCAAGACGAAAAGACTCGCGGAACGAATTCTTTTCGTCTTGCGAGGCACCACTGTAAACGAAAGGGTTCTGGTGCAGCCATTTCCCAGCCTCTTCCCGGGCCTGCCTGTGGGACATGCCTCTTGGCAGAGCCGGCCCTCAGCCCAGGGAGGATGAGGCAGCCCTGCGCGGGAAGCAAAGGTGGCAGCGGCTGAGGAGGCCTTGCCCGACAGCTGGCGATGGAGGAGAAATGCAGTAGCAGCAGCAAGGTCTTGCCCGGAGGCGGGCAGCTGGGGCTCATGGATGTGCCCGGTGCCCAGTAACAGAGGGGTGCATGCCTGAGGCAGGGCCTGTGCAGCAAGCCCCACTTTTCCAAATGGGGCTCATGGGGCAGGGTTAGAGACCTAGGCTAAACTATGCATTTACTGCATAATAGTTGCACCCCCCTTTTTTGAAAAGAAAAATCAGCATTAAAAATGCAACCATTACGTGGTGAAATACGGTATTTGGAACGGAGCAGCTACGTTTATATTATCCACATGCCTGTCATGTCCACATATAAAGCAATGAAGACAAGAGGAGTCTGCTGAATCAAGTCAACGGCTCCTCTAGCCAGCATCCTGTTCTCACAGTGGCCAGTCAGACGCTCCAGTGGGAAACCCAAAAGAAGGACACGGAAGCAAGAGGACTCTCCAGCCCCCATGGCTTCCAGCAACTGATGCTCTGCACCACTGCTGCCTCCGACTGTGGAGGCAGAGCTGCACATGGTAAAGAGTGCATGGGAGAGGGACGCAAAAGCCTCTCCCCTGCATCTTACCTCACAGCACGTTATTGTTTCTCAGAGTTTTCTCACAGCCTAGCTCAGCGTTGCCACTGGAGCAGGGCTGAGGGAGAGCGCAGGAAGCCAAGGCACAGAGGGCCTTTACCTTCCCTTTCCTCAAATGTTGCTTTCCATGTAAAGAACAGCTCCCACCTCTCCTTTACCTATATACAAAGAGGCACATATATGAATGCCCCTTCATGTTGTGGCTGACCAACAGAGAAGCCACAGCGCTGCCTCAGTAGGCCTGGGCACACCATCCAGAGCCCCCACGTCCTGTCAACGCAAGGAGGGGAGGAGAGCTGAGGCTGCCTGTCCCGCCACTGACCTCCACATGTTGCCAGGAATGCAAGAAGGAGTTCTCCATGAGGAGATTAGGGCCATGGCCTTGTGACGCTGCTCCCCTCCATGTTCTGGCTGAATGCATGAACTGGCAGGTGAGAAGAAGGTGAATAAGCCTCTGAGCAAGGCTCCAATAACTGGCTTTTTTCTTTAATCTATCGCCTTAAAAACATGTTGAATTATGTCAAACTGGGAACAGAAAAAAATCATTTTATTTTATCAGCTTTTTAAAAAAACTAAGGTTATTGTTGCTTTCAGCAACCAGCCATAATGACTCAATTAAAAACAACTAGCCCATAAACAGTAAAATCTCCTGTACTATCAACAGCAAAAGACAGACAACCAATTATCTTTATATGCCCATTTCACACACATGTGCTTGGGATGTGTGTCCTTTTTTGCCCCACCCTGGTTAGACTATTAATGCGCATTTGCCTTCTTCTTTTGACAATCTCCTGTGGTATCTTCTCTCTCCACCTCCCTTTCTGCCCAGGTTGTTGTTGTTAATTAAATATATATACTGCCCTATCCCTGATGACTCGGAAGACGCAGCGGCAGAAGAATCTCCCACAGGATACACTGGGATCTAAAAAGCCAGAAGACTTCTGAGCTAGCCTGATCAAAATGGGCCCATGGGGTTCCACCACCAGGTTCCATCCTGACTAAGTCATGGTCTTCTGAGATGCCAGGCTCTGCCCAGTTAGGCTTTCCCTAGTCTATCCTAACTCCATCTCCAGGCCCACAATGACCCAACATCCAAGGACATATACTTCTTAAAATCAAAAGTTGTCTCTGCCCTTTAAGACTGATTTCTACAACAGAAGGAAGCAGAGGACATAAAGCATGTGTGACAACCCTAGAAAGGCCCATATAGCCAGCTCTAGCTAATACGAGTTCTAGTTTCCTGCTATTATTATTATTATTATTATTATTATTATTATTATTACTACTACTACTGCTGCTGCTGCTGCTACTACTACTATGACTACTACTACCACCACCCCACCTTTTTCCCTGACAAGACTCAAGGCAGCTTTTATACAGATAAAACAAGAACCGCTAAAATCCTGGGGAAAAAATCACTGAAAACAATTAAACATGAATAGAATTTAAACTATATGCTTATATAAAATCTGTTTAGAACATTACAATAAGAACAGGAAAGCACCATCCCTTTCATTAAAAACCGTCAGTTCCCCAAACCCTGCTGGAACAAGGAGGTCTTCAGCTGCCGGCAGAAGGGCAAGGAGGGAGCCAGTCCACCTTCTCCAGGGAGAGACTTCCGAAGTCTGGCAGTAGCCACTGAGAAGGTCTTCTCCTGTGCCTGTGGGGGGTGGTGGGACCGAGAGAAAGCTTCAAGGTTCTCAGAACCCAGGCAGGTTCGTATGAGGGGATACAATCTTTCAGATAGCTTGGACTAAGCCATGTAGGGCTTTATGGGTTATAACCAGCACTTTGGATCATGTCTGATGACCAGCCCCAGTCAGCAATCTGGCCGCAGCAATCAAGCCATTAGGGTGTTTTCTCTCACCATTAACACTCCATTATGTCAAAGCAGTTCCAGCCAATGGCAGCAGGGGGTGGGGAATCTGGAGTGGCAGACCTTTTTTAGTACAGTGGTACCTCAGGTTACACACTTAATTCGTTCTGGAGGTCCATTCTTAACCTGAAACTGTTCTTAACCTGAGGGGGGCTTTTGCTAATGGGATCTCCCGCTGTTGCTGTGAGGCCGCACGATTTCCGTTCTCATCCTGCGGCAAAGTTCTCAAACCACAGTACTACTTCCAGGTTAGCGGAGTTTGTAACCCTAAGTATTTGTAACCCAAAGCATTTGTAACTTGAGGTACCACTGTATATTAAATAGATGTAGCTATAGCAAGTATGTATAATTTCTTCCACAAAACCTTGGAACCTCTTCAGCTGTTTTTTCAGAAGTAGAATAGGAAGCAGCCAAGATTTCTATTGCATATTGCATGGAAAAAAATCTTGGGAATATTCTGAGCAGAAATAAAACCACACATAAGCTACATTAGTTTGCCTTTGGACATACCATACCAGAAGGAGCTGACAGAGCTGTTACAGTCTACCGGACCGATAATCCACAAACTAAGATGGATTCATTGTACATGGCAGATTGTAACAGCTCCAAACCATCACTACCTGCTGCATTTATTCACTTGCTCTTTAAGGACCCAAAACATGGGATTTCAAAGATAAGGTGCACTAGTTGTTCTGATCTGCTGCACACATAAACCCTGCCAGGAACAGGGGGGAAAACACAGCAATCTCCAGACAAAAATAAGCACTATTACATTTTCAGTGTTCTGCTTCAAGGACTGAAGTTACTATGGATGACCAGAGATGGTGGATGCACCTCTGCTAACTGCAAGGATTTACAGATCCATTTCCGCTGTGATATTACCACACAAAACGCATGGGAAGATAAAAAATAATAATTCTACTGATTTGGCCAAGTATTTCCACACCTAACGGCACAGGCTTCAGTTTGTTCCATCTGGGAAAAAGAAGCATGCTTATTTACTTAAATCAAAAGAATTTGAAACTGATCTGTTTCCATGCAGCACCTTCAAAGTTAGTTTCATCATAGGTCTAAACTCCATTCAGGGTTGTCATCCACCAAAATTAGGTCAAAGGGTTTATTTTGAACACATACCATGCTTTTAAATGTTTATCTTGTTTGTAAAGCTGTCAGGCTCAGGGCGTGCAGCTGCTATAGGTAAAGGATCTTTTAAGACTGGAACTAGAACAATTGCACAGCCTGCTCATGTCATCTGAAGGTTATAAACTGCCCTAAATCTGGTGAAAATTCACCCTTATAAAGATGTAACATTTATTCTGAATTTAACAAAACATTTATAATGCTTGAATTTAAGGAAACCTCTATGTGGTTTAAAAAAATAAAATTATTGATAAAACCTGTTAGAAATAGGTATTTTAAAATATTCAAAAATTGATTAAAATCAACAGCAGCTAAAATGAAACAGAAGGCGTGTAACTTCTGCATGTGTGGTAGACTTGTCAAAACAAAAATGTTTTAAGCAGCTTCTGAAAAGAGCATAGCAAAGGCTCCTGCCTACTGTCCCTAGATAGCGAGTTCCAACGTGTAGATGCTGAAAGAGTGGCTTCTTACAAGTGCAGAATCAGTATTATGTGGTACCTGCAAAAGTGCCAGTTCCACATGGTCCCTTAGGCAAGCCAGAACCACTCTAGCACAGTGCTGCAATTCTCATGCCACAGAGCTGCCCCAGGTTCACGTGAAGCCTTCCATGTGGCTTAAAGGTAAAGGTAAAGAACCCCTGACAGTTAAGTCCAGCCGCGGATGACTCTGGGGTTGCGACACTCATCTCGCTTTATTAGCCGAGGGAGCCAGTATACAGCTTCTGGGGCCATCATGACTAAGCTGCTTCTGGCGAAACCAAAGCAGCGCACGGAAACGCCGTTTACAGCTTCCTTCTGGAGTGGTACCTATTGATCTACTTGCACTCTGACGTGCTTTTGAACTTCTAGGTTAGCAGGAGCAGGGACCGAGCAATGGGAGCTCACCCCGTCACGGGGATTCGACCTTCTGATCAGCAAGCCCTAGGCTCCATGAGGTAAATGCGTATAGTATTGCAGTTTTGATTGAAGCCAGTTTGAAAGAAGATTCTTCAGGCTACAGAGCATAAAAACCAGGAAGTACTCTTGGAGGTGATAAGGTTTGTTGAAAGAACTTATTCCCACAACTGCCAAAGTTTTGCAGAGCTCCCTACACCAAAGTACATAATTGGGATTATGTCCTCCAGCTGTAAAGGAGAAGGAACAGCTACTAGGTGAATTAGAATGCCCATTTTCCAAGGTGAATATCTCCCAGGAAGTGACCTATTTGAATGCCCCATGAAACAGGATAACCACACCAGAATAGAATAGGGCATCCTATGCAGGATGCCCACTGGATTTCCTGGCCCTGTACACTGTATGTGGATTGGTCCCTCCAATCCACTGAAAGTAAGAGGGCATAAATTTGCATATGATTTGCGTCATATGTAGATACATGTCCAAAAGTATCTAACAGACAGAATGTGAACCTGCAAAGCTTCCGTACTCCTAACAAAGGCATGCAAACTCTACAAGCTTAAATGATCACATTTTAACAATATACTTCCCTGTATCGTAACCCTAAGAGAGAGGCCACAGCTCATTGGTTGAACATATGCCTTGGATGCAGACGGTCTCTGGTTCAACTCAGTATCTCCTGTTGAAGGTTCTCAGGTGTCAGAGCTGGGGAAGACACCTCAGCCTGAGGCCCTACTGGACCTTGCACACTCAAAGATGGCAGCACTGGGTTAGCTGGACTAACAACATGATTTAGTAGAAGGCAGCTCTATAGCGTAGCTATTTAATAAAGATGCCGCTTGTGCAACGTTACAGAAATTTGTTGGCTATACACAGCAGACTACAAGCCAAAACAAGATACTTATAGGCTAAAAAGAAGATCTCTGCAGTCTTAACCAAACGTTCACCACAGGCAAACAAGCAGCAACAGTGACTGTCACGGCCTGCTCACCTGCTGGCTCTCTTGAGTGAACTGCGGCCATGACGATGGGAGCGAAGAGGAGAAGCGCCTGCCTGCTCACTCTGGACCGGTGAGCAAATAGTAGCAGCCCACGGGGCAGGGGAGCTATCAAGGAGGGCCCTCAACTTGGCATCAGCTCTGGAGAAGCAGGGAGAGCATGTTGTGCCCCAGTTCTCGCTCTTTGCGCTATCCTGAATGTACAGTGGCTTGTCAGATTTGGGGATGGCAAGCAGAGAGCAACAGGAACTGAATGCCGTTGGTAGACCGGCAAGCTGGTGATGAGCTGCCAGTCAGCATTATGTCTCTTTGGGAAGAGTGTGGGTGCTAAAACGAGTGCCAATAGACTTCATGAATGTGCAGGAAAAACAGCTGCCTCTTACTCCACAAACCATTAATGGCCCTAACCCGTCAATTGTATCTACTTCCCCTTCCCCTCAGGATCCTGTGGGATATGATCTGATTGCACCAAAAGTGAACTACAGGTAGGGAGGCATGGTGGGCTGTGCCTGAGGGGAAGGGGAAAATAACTGAAAATCTGATCTACCAGACAGGAAGACAACATCTTCTGTGATCTGTTCAGTTGTAATGGGAACAACTTTCAGAGTGGAAAGCCACCTAATGAGGCATCTCAGGGAGTCGTGAGAAACACACTTTGGCCTGGTTCACATGCAACACAAAGCCAAACCATGGCTTCCCATGAACTATTGCGGCCACAGCACACCTCTCGCAACCCTGCTGCTGACCCAGGGTGCAGTGACTGCTGGGTTTACAAACCCAGGCTTGTGATTTGTCTCACACCAGATAAGCCATGAGCCTGGCTTCTATGCCAAACCATTACATACTCCCAAGGAGTGCAGTGGCCACGATCTTCACCCTAGGAGCCCACACATTTGCACTTAACCATGATTTGGCTCACCATTACATGTGAATACACCTGCAACGTTCGGAAGCAGAAACAACCGATGAGGCAAATTGCTTGTTGGAGGGGGAAAACTCCCCACCCTTCCATTTCAGTGCCAGGAGACAGCAGTGGGTGTGGGGGTGTCACAGTTAGCACTGTGTACGTGTGCTGTTGTTGAGTCACGCCAAGTGATTCCAGCGTTTGCCCTCCACAACCATCTATTCAGCAACACGCTGGCTGAGATACTCCCATCTGCAGCCCCGTCTCCCACTGCCAAGAGATACAAGCAGGAAGGACCTTCTCTCCCCCCCCCCCAAAGCAGCTGCCTCATCAGCCACAGTTTTCACCTTCTCCTCCTGCCTGCTCTTTTAGCCATTCCTAGGCTATGAAGATATTGCTCTGCATTTTCAGGCCCTTTAACTAAACATGCTCCGCTTGGACTTTCTGATTTCCTTACTCACCCTTCCCCATTACCGTTAACAGCAACACTCCTCTTAGATCTTCCTCCAACAGCCTGCCTTTTCTGACCAAAACACCCACTCACCCAATATCTAGCCTGTGACTCATTTAAGTCTCCAGGTCCTTGATTTGGCTCTCATCCTAATCTAAATACACTGCAGACAGCGCTCTGTTGTGCTCTCCTCTCCTGAAATGGTAAGATGTGACAATTGACATTCCTGAGTGATGTTTCATTACATGATCAGGCAAGTGGATAAGACAGCGTTCCTTGGAGCAAACATGTCACAACTGGGAGGAGGATGGAGGTGTGTTGGATAAAGCACATGTGATGAACGCAGAGGTGCATGTTTCCCCACACCAAACATGGTTTGTCCCCATCACCAGCCAGGACTTCCTACTACATGCCAAGCCATTTCATGGTCCACATGGAAGAGACATCTATTTAGGAAAACTGCCCTTGTCTGAAGCAGCCCCCAAATAGTGACACTTTCTTTTTTCTGACTTTGCCTTTCCAGCAGCTTATTCTGCATTTATACTTTTCAATAACAAATGGAGACAGGACAAAGTTCCAAAGGATAATGCTGATGCCTCGCTCTCCCCTTGTCCTGCTGATACAGAATGTTTTGCCAGCTCTCCTAATGCACTGCAGAGACTCTCGGCTCAGCTGAATAAAGAGATGAGATTCAGCTACAGCAGGAGGTGGGAAGAGGAGGGAGAGAAGGCCCTGCCTCATGAATATTCAACTGAAGCTCCAGGCCCCCAGCTAATCCTTAAAATTTTTCACTCCAGAGGGATCACAAGAGTTCAAAATAGAAAAGGCCGTGTATTACAGATTAGTAGACAGAACCCATCCCTTCTCCTCGGACAGACAAGAGCCTCAAGGTGTGGCTTGCTTCTTTATTTTGTTACTCAAATGCTACCATTTGATATACCTCGCTTCTTCAATATTCTCTATGGACTCAAGTATCCTATTACTGCATATTTTAATTATGGGTGTTTATCTTTTAAAAGTTTTAAACAATTATATTAATTGTGCGCCCGAATTATAGTTGTTTATATTTTAATGCTTGCGTGACATTGGTTTTGAAACTTGTAAACTGCTTAGAAGGCTATTTTGGCATTAAGCAGTATAAATAATAATTCTTACCTATTATTTCTAAGTCTGTTGGTTCTCCCACTGAGTGTCATGTAAGTTTGGACTTACAATCATAGTCATATTGGAGCCCAATATCAAATACTGAGTATAATATACAACTTTACTCATGGCAAAGTTGTGGAAGGATTAAAAATTTACGGATTGTTGTACGTTGAAAGAGAACTATATGAAAATGATGTGTCGTTGGTATTTGACTCCTATAAGATTCGCAAAAATGTATAAAAACACTTTCAACTTACATTGGAAGTGTAAGGAAAAAGAAGGCACACTGTACCACATGTGGTGGACATGCAAAATAACAAAATAATTCTGGGAAATGATATATAATGAATTGAAAAAAATGTTTAAGATAACCTTTGTCAAAAAGCCAGAAGTTTTCTTATTAGGAATAATAGGTGATGAAATACCAAAGGATTTGAAAAGACTGTTTATGCATGCATCAAGAGAAGCAAGAATGCTTTTTCCCCAGAGATGGAAGGAAAAGAAAGTCCCAACCAAAGAAGAATGGATAACCAAGATGATGGACTTTGCCGAAATGGCAAAAATGACCATGAAAATCAGACACCAAGATGAGAAGAAAATTACCGTAGTAAAGAATGGGGGGAAATTATAGAGTACCTTAAAGATCACTGTAGATATTTAAAAACATTAGCAGGATTGTTATAACATTTATAATGTAATAAGGTTAAAGATAAAAGTGGTTATAAAATGAATTTGGAAAATGTAATTAGATGCAGTAGAAAGAATAGACAAATATTTGAAACCAGGGGGGAAGGGGGAAGTCCGAAGATTCAAGTAATCTCAGATGTGTGAAATTTGAAAATTATTTAAATATAAATAATGCTGTTAATGCACTCATCTCGCTTTACTGGCCGAGGGAGCTGGCGTACAGCTTCCGGGTCATGTGGCCAGCATAACTAAGCCGCTTGTGGCGAACCAGAGCAGCACACGGAAATGCTGTGTACCTTCCTACCGGGGCGGTACCTATTTATCTACTTGCACTCTGACGTGCTTTCGAACTGCTAGGTTGGCAGGAATTGATGTCCTTATCCTTCAACAATTTGTCCCATCCTTTTTTAAAGCCATCCAATCTGGCTGAAGCCCACACACATGCACAAAGTTGTGTGCTGGTTTGAGGATGACGCATGAGAACATTTAAATCAGCAGTTCTCAACCTGTGGGTCCCCAGATGTTGTTGGACTACAAATCCCATCATCCCTGAGCTCTGGCCTTGCTAGCTAGGGGTGATGAGAGTTGTAGTTCAACAACATCTGGGGACCCACAGGTTGAGAAAAGCTGGTTTAAATGGTTACATGCATTTTAAATAGTGCTTTTGCCGGGTTGGAAGTGAAACTCCATTTTGCAGATTTGACGTACAGATCTGAATCTTCACATTTTACATTAAGTGATAATATTCACTGTTAACTTATGATGGCATCTATTTTGTCTAAGTTTGAACCATTAAGATGACGTGTTAAACCTTTCCAGTAGGATCTCTGCCAGGAGGCAGTTCTTCATTTTTGGTGGCAAAAATCATTCAAGCTGGTTCGGTGCAAAGCAAAACACCAGCATTTAAAACCCGAACAAAACCTTCTAGGATACCCCAAGTGTTAAGGCACAGCGGACATGCACACGTTGTAGCTTATTTTGGAAGGAATAAACAAAGAGCCATGGAAAAACCGAGTTACAGAAATGAGAACTAACAAGGTAGAAGTTTGGAGTGCAAATTCTGGCCCCTTCTGGAGCCTCAGCCCAAGCCCCTCCTTGCACATCATCTGCCAGCCTCGGTCACCTAGAATGGTGGGCGGCTGCTGTGTGATTCCTAGACCAAGTAATCAGATGGAGCGAAGCTGTTTTGCTAAGCTCCATTATTGATGGGCTGGCAGATGGTAATCAGATTTCCTGACCAAGTGTCCCTTAGTTAGGCTAAAAAGAATTTGAGAGCTCACCTCCCTCCTGTTGAAAGTAGTGGCTAACATTCCATTGGCTTCAAGCAGAGCCTCACAGAGACCAGTAGGTCCATTCTGCTAATTTGTAACGCACATTACAACAACCAAGACTTAAAAAGTTGCCTACCACACTTTGGTCGACTGTTCTTTCTTAACTGAAGATCCTCTTATGTAAGCAATCTGTCCTTGTCTCCTCTCTGTAGTTGCTTACTTGGACAGAGCTGTACAGTGCAGAGCTGAAACAAGGTAACAGATTAGAAATTTAATACATTTCAGATTTAAAATTCTTTAGAATTCTGAAATTATGGCTTTGAGATATATCTTCTTTTTTTTAAGTACAGTGGTACCTTGGTTTAAGAACAGCTTAGTCTATGAACAACTAGGATTAAGAACGCTGCAAACCCGGAAGTAGGTGTTGTGGTTTGTGAACTTTGTCTTGGAATAAGAACATATTTCGCTTCCTGTTAAGTGTGTTCCATTTGGAAATTGAGTCCTCCGCTGCTATGGGAAAGCACACCTTGGTTTAAGAACACTTTGGTTTAAGAACGGACTTCCAGACAGGATTAAGTTCGTAAACCAAGGTACCATTGTAATGTGTTCTAAGATAATGTTTTAAGTATCAACTTGCTGGCTCCTTGCTTCTAGCCCCACAGCACGCTTAACTGCTGATGTTGGGGTAGAAATCAAATTACGAGAATATGCATTTGAATTTCTGCAAGCAAATTAAGAGTTAGGAGATTTTGCTTGAATATCTCCCTTGAAAACCCATTATCACTCTAATGTAAAGTAAACATATCTCCTTCCAAGCAACTATAATGGCTTCTTCCTGTCTACCACAGAGAAGGCAAGGGCATTTTCAAGAACAGTCCCCCTGTTTGCTACACTATGCTGTTATGTACCGTATTTTTCGCTCTATAACACGCACCCGACTATAACACGCACGTAGTTTTTAGAGGAGGAAAATCCATAGGCATGCCACCCGTAGGCATTCCCTCCATAACACGCACAGACATTTCCCCTTACTTTCTAGGAGGAAAAAAGTGAGTGTTATGGTGCAAAAAATACGGTAATCAGCACTAACAGCACCACCTACTGCCAGTTTATAAGTATCACAAACATTATGCTACTATAGCAGGCGGGTGGTGGGGCGAGAGCGCCTTTGTGGAGTTAGACATTTAAAGAAGTCTGCCCCCTGGGGCCAGAGAGCCAGGCACAGAAAACTCCTTCTAGGATGGCATCCAATTCAATTATAATTTGCCCCAAGTTGCATCACATCACCAAAAGTATTCATGGAATGGATAACTATGCCCAAAAGATCAAGCCTTTAAGGAACAACATGAAGGTGATCAGTTCAGGCAGGTAGGCTGGTGCAAAACAGGCTGGTACTGCGGATAACATTATTATTGTTTACTCAATGTTATTTCCTGCTCTTCTCCGTTAGATCCCAAGATCCGTTTACCAACTAATTAAAATTCAATATTAAAAACAGTTCAAAACTGTAAGTCACAGGGTTCCTGAAAACACACATTCAGTTGTCAAAGACCAAGGTGAGAGGAATAGGAAGGACACACTAAGGAACGGTGCCAGACACGCTTAGTGATGTGAGAATATTTTCTCCTAGAAAGTTCTCCAGAAAATATTCTCCACAAACTGTAAATTCTAAGGAAAGAACCAATTTTACAACACACATTTAAAAAATCTAGTAAATAATAAGTCAAGCTGTGATATTGCCAGTGTAAGTAATGAATAATGATTTTTTTGATCCAGTTACCGTATTTTTCACCCTATAGGACGCACTTTTCCCCCTCCAAAAATGAAGGGGGAATGTGTGTGCGTCCTATGGGGCGAATGCAGGCTTTCGCTGAAGCCTGGAAAGCGAGAGGGGTCGGTGCGCACCGACCCCTCTCGCTCTCCAGGCTTCAGGAGAGCCGTAGCGCCAGCCCCACAAGGTCGGGGGACAGTGGGGAGGCGGAACGTTGCCATCCTGCTGTCTCCCGATGTGGTTTGGAGGCTGACGGTGGGGAGGCGCGTGCTTCTCCCCGCCGCCAGCCCCGCAAGCTCCAGGGACAGCTGGGAGGCGCAGCGCGTCTTCCCGCTGTCCCCGGACCTGGTCTGCAGGCGGGCGGCAGGGAGAAGAGCGCTTCTCCCCGCTGCCGGCCCCACAAGCGCCTGGGGGGGAAATATTTTTTTTTCTTTATTTCCCCCCAAAAAAACTGGGTGCGTCCTATGGGCCGGAAAATACGGTACATTATTGGGCATTGTGTCATTCACCATTGGCAGTTCTGAAATGTGAGCTACAGAAAACATTTTTTTTTCTTTTTTAGTTTTAAACATGCTATTCATTTAATTTGATGAACATTTGAATTCGTATGTATTTCAACCATATGTAATAGCCTTTTTCCTATTTTGGTGTGACCTTATTCTTAGCAATTCTATACCCTTGGTCATACAGTGTGGGGTGTTTTTTTTTTTTACAGAAAGTAGCTTTAATGCATTATACCAGGCATAGGCAAACTCCGGCCCTCCAGATGTTTGGGACTACAATTCCCATCATCTCATCATTAGCTAGGGATGATGGGAATTGTAGTCCCAAACATCTGGAGGGCCAGAGTTTGCCTATACAGTACCTGCTTTATACACTTAAAGTACCTAGGCCTATACAATTTTGTGTAACAGCATGTGAGGTGGCCTTGATTTAAACAGTTGACATTTCTGTATGTAGATATGATTATTAAAGAACATACTCATGTAGTGGACCTGAGATGAGATTTTTTTATACTGTATTCCTTTTATTTTAAAAGTCATACATACACAACATAATTAGAATTCAAGTTGATGGTAAATATATGGTAAGTGGCTGGCCTAGTGATTAACGTGAGTCATTCGTGTTGAATTTTCAATTTCAAGTTTGGTGCAAAAAATCAAAGAATGGAATTCCCGGCATTGCCCCATTGAATAAACATATCTTTACAGTTTTTGGTTTCCATCTGAACAAGTTTACCCATGAATAAACATGTATATTAACTAATTATATCATTTTCAATGCATTAAAATGAATATTCTCCTATTTTAAATGAAAATTCTCTAATATTCTCATTAATCGAGAATATTCTCGAGAATTTAACATCACTAGACGCATTTCTGTGGGGAGAGAATTGCACAGCCCAGGAGCTGGCATGGAGACTGCCCTCTCCCAAACTGCCCAAGGGCACCTCAGAGGATCTGATCCCCCAGAGAGAATGTGGGGAAGGAGGCCATCTTTCAGGTATCTAGCGCCCAGGTCATTTAGGGCTTTAAATACTCATATGAGCACCTGCTTGCCAGTTTTCTTCTTTTTTTAATTTAATTTTTATTACAGATTTTCTTGTATAGCAAAGGTACATTTAGCATCTCTGTTTTCAATTCATAGTCTTTTTTCACAGTTCAGTTCCATTCTGTGTGAGACACTGCTGTTGCAGACATCATATGCGACCGGGGGGGGGGGGAGAGGCAGGGAGAGAGAGCAAGGGAGAAAGAAGGGGAGATACTGATCTTTCATTCTATTGCATAGTGTTTGTGCAGGGCTTCTGTGTCAGGGTCACGTGAGCAGGTCCTTTATTTATTTATTTATTCATTCATTCATTCATTCATTCATTCTTGTTGGCAGTGCAAGAGATTAGAGGGTCTGTACATGGTTGGTACATTCAGTTGGTTGCAGTCTGGTTTGTCTGTATGTGTGACACGGTGGGGTGGGGGATTGGGTCAGATTAGCCATATCGATTTGTACGCTGTTGGAGGGGTCAGGTCATTGTCCTGTTGAGCTGCATATGTGATAAAGGGGAGCCACACTGGTATGAAGGCATCCTCTTTTGCTTGTGCCTGTGCTAATTTAATTTTGTTGGTTAACTTTCCTAGCAGGGCAGTTTCCCACACAATTTGGTACCAGTCATGCCCACCAGGCAGAGAAAAATACAAAGCAATGCCAGGCTGAATGTATGTATCTGGGGTTGAAGACCAAAGGCAGACTGGCTGGCCTAGCGTTGTTAAAGACGAGGTTGCCAACTGATCAAAAAGAAACTTGCCCGGCCTGCTCTGTAACTCAGTTAGGAGGTAGATCTTTGGACGGAGTGAATTTGAGCACTATCATTTGTCAATGTTTACAGGTGAAGCTTATGTTAAAAACAGAACCACCCTGGCAGGAGTTTGAACTCTGCTACTAAATTTTACAGTGGTGCCTTGCAAGACGAAATTAATCCGTTCCGCGAGTCTCTTCGTCTAGCGGTTTTTTCGTCTTGCGAAGCAACCCTATTAGCGGCTTAGCGGATTAGCGCTATTAGCGGTTTAGCGGCTATTAAAGGATTAGCGGATAAGCGGCTAAAAGGCTATTAGCGGCTTAGCGGCTTGGAAAAAGGGGGGGGCGAAAAAAAATCGGAACACTTGCAAGACGTTTTCGTCTTGCAAAGCAAGCCCATAGGGAAAATCGTCTTGCGAAGCAGCTCAAAAATGGAAAACCCTTTCGTCTAGCGGGTTTTCCGTCTTGCGAGGCATTCGTCTTGCGGGACACTACTGTATACGTAATTCTATTGTGCTTCTCTCTGATCTTACATTTCTTTCTGAACAAATAATGTTTCTGACTGGTAGCTAAAAAACTTACCCATGATGTTCCGTGACTCTAGCTTAAAGTTATCGGTGAAAAAATAAAATAAAAGCTTTGTCCTTTGCCAGAACACGCTATCACCTTAGACACCTGTATCTTCCTAAGAGTTGGGACTGCAACAGTTTAAGTGCTGTTTTGGCTTCATGGCAAAACTGTATCTGTTATCATCTAACAGTGATGGCAGCAGATGGTGAGGTTAAGGAGATTAAGAGTAGGAAGTCTAAAGTACATCACATCCAGCTCTCGGCCTGTCAGACCTCCATTTTGGGAGACAGAGCTAATGGTCATTGCACACTTCCAGGCATTCAAAGATAAACCATCCTGTTTTACTCAACCAGTTTCAACTAAGATGAAAGGGTCATGCCCAGCTCCATATCCCAGACTAGAGGATCAGATACACAGGTTGTGGAAGGACACACGTTTCAGATGTGACCTCTATATTATGGGATGTGCTCCCTGACCGTATGGTCCAGCATCACATCTCCTACCCAGCATACAGAAAAGCATCCTAGAGATTCCCCGATTTTCTCTTTACAGTAGTGGTCCTTGTGGCTAACATTACAACATCATCATCATCATCAGAACTACATCAGAAATAGGAAACTAGCCAAGGAGACTGTTGTAGCACCAGATGACAAATAAGTAAAATAACTACAGAAAGAAAATAGGGAGATTGCAAAGAAACTGGACGAATTATTGGCATTAGTCTTCACAGCAAAAGATAACTGATGACATACCGACACATGGATTGCTCTTTCCTGCTAGGACATTGGAAGAATTATACATGGAATAAAAGAAGTAACAAAAGATGAAGTTCTACAGAAAATTGATAAAACAAAAAACCAGGTATGGATGATATACTCCGGAGAATTTTGAAAGAATTCAGATGTAACATTGTTGATTATCTAACAAAAAATATGCAACCTGTCCGTGGCTTTCATACCATAAGATTGGAAAGTAGCCCATTTCACACCAATATTGAAACGGTGTTCTGGGGAAAGCCAGGAAATCACAGATCCATGCACCTGATGTGCTTCGCAAGTAAACTGGTAGAAAGCACTACTAATTTTTTTAATAATAATAATAAAACAGTGCTTGAAGAGAAATCAGCAGGACTTCTACTATGGGGTGTATGGTCCAACCAACATTTTTTAATTGTCTGAAGTGGTTCTCAAGCATGTCCATCAGCTCACCTCTATCTATATAGTTTTTGATGAGGTTCCTCACCAGAACTTGCTGAATAAACAGGATGACTTATCTTATGGACTGACACTTGATCAAAGAAACAGGAAACAGAGGGTGGAAATAAATGGACAGTTCTTGAAACATAAGCTTTGCAGTCCCCAAGAGTTATACTGGAATTACAGTGGTACCTCGAGTTACAAACGCCTCAGGTTACAAACGCTTCAGGTTACAAACTCTGCTAACCTGGAAGAGTTACCTTGAGTTGAGAACTTTGCCCCAGGATGAGAACGGAAATCGTGTGCCGCCAGCGCAGCGGCAGCAAGAGGCCCCATTAGCGAAAGCACGCCTCTTATTAAGAACAGTTTCAGGTTAAGAACGGACCTCCAGAACACATTAAGTTCGTAACTAGAGGTACCACTGTACTTCACATGTTCTATCAGCTCTGTGAGTTGCCTCCATGGAAGGCCTTTGACACTCAAGAGATACCGTAGTTTTTGCACCATTAACACTCACTTTTTTCCTCCTAGAAAGTAAGGGGAAATGTCTGCGCGTGTTATGGAGGGAATGCCTACGGGTGGCAGGGGATCTGCTGCAGTCGTGAGCAGAGGATCCATGGTTCCCCTTCCTTCCCTCCTCCATGGCTCGCTTTGAAACAGCAAAGCGGGAGAAGAGCCGCTGAGTGGGGAGGAGAGAGGGACAGAGAGCCTGCTTCTTTAAAGGAGCAAAGCGGGAGAGGAGAGGAGCCTTCTCCCCTTAAACCCCTCTTCTTCATTATTAGCAGCATCCTTCTCCACCCACCCCACGCGTGCTCCTTGTCCCTTGAGTGCTTTTCCTTCCCTCCCCACTTAAAACGTGGTTACAAAGCACGGGTCCACATGGATCCTCAGGATTTTTGCACTGGGTCACCACAAATTCACCATCATATCACATAGCATGTCCATGGCTACATATTGCACCAAAAAAATCACGCACCCACTGTTGCCTGGGTGGTGCAAAAATGTGGTTACAAAGCATGGATCCACATGGATCCTCAGGATTTTTGCATTGGGCTACTCCAAACTCACTGTCACATCACATGTCTGTGGCCACAGCATGAACCACAAAAATCATACATCCACTGTTTCGTTTAGAATATTTTTTTTCTTGTTTTCCTCCTCTAAAAACTATGTGCGTGCTATGGTCGGGTGCGTGTTATAGAGCGAAAAATACGGTATATATTTCAGGCAGAGCGAACCAGGACAATGCAGCTTGTTTGCTCTGCTCAGCTGGGGGTTGGGAAGGCGCCTGCCTCCCAGCTGAGCCTTAACCTGCGCTGGGGGTCACTCATCTGGGGGGCAGGAGCAGTTTAAAGAAGCCGAGGGAGGAACAAGCTGTATTGGCCCCACATTCCAGCCTGCTCCTCCATATGAGGGGCAGAGCGATGGCAGTTTCACCCAGCAGCAGATCACAGGTGAAAGCACTGCTGCTCCAGAGTCCCTCCAGGTTGAAAGCAGGCTTGACAAACAACTAAATGGCACCATGAGCAAAACCCTTGAGAGGGAGAGAAATTCTGTGTTAGAGGATTGGGCCTGATATTGTCAACAGCTCAGGAATGCAAATACTGTATTAATGGTTTCAGAAATCCATCAAAGCAATGCAGAATCTGTAGACAAAAGTCAAAATACTTTCTTTTCACCAAACCTGTTAATAAGAACAACTGCAGTCAAAGAAAATGAGTTTTGCCTGTGCCTCACATCTTCTACATTGAAAATGACTATTCGTGGTAATCTTAAATGAATTATCACATCGGCAACTTTAAAAGTACTCAGTGCTTTCAAGTAAAATGAAGGGGACATTTTTGTTTATTGTTGACAGATGCCAGATTAACTACCTTTTAACATATTTTAACCACCCCTTTTGTTTTGCAAACAAGGGGGCTGAAGAAGAGAAACAGAGCAGAAATTTCCCACTCTTCCAAGGAAAAAACTGCCGAAGAATAAGTTTGCTCTAGAATTTATTTTTTGAGAACACACCAGGTTAAGTACAGGTACCTCGGATTAAGAACTTAATTTGTTCTGGAGGTCTGTTCTTAACCTGAAACTGTTCTTAACCAGAAGCACCACTTTAGCTAATGAGGCCTTCCCGCTGCCGCTGTGCTGCCGCTGCACGATTTCTGTTCTCATCCTGAAGCAAAGTTCTTAACCCAAGGTACTATTTTTGGGTTAGCGGAGTCTGTAACCTGAAGCGTCTGTAACCTGAAGCGTCTGTAACCTGAAGCGTCTGTAACCCGAGGTACCACTGTACTGCCAAACCAAAGACCAGATTCAATAGAATAGAAAGGAGTGAGCAAAATTTCCACAACCAAGAGTGGGGATATTACTTCAGCCCCTTGACCAGAACTACAGGAAAGCCAGCAACCACTCTTCTAAAGCTGTTTGACACTTGGGGGGGGGGGGGAGAGATAAGCTTTGGGCCAAAATGCAGCGTATAGATAAACCATGACATAACAAAGAATGAGGCAAGGATGATGATAATGAAGCAGGAGCCAGAATTATCTGTGTGGGTTTCTGGCACAGCACTGCGTCCCTCTTCACACTAGGCTGCCATGACTGCCCCTCTAATCCTGAACATTGAGAGGTGGCCAAAAAGGAAAGTCCCCTCCCCTCATCCCACCTGTATCATGCCAGATACAGCAAACTTTTTCAGCAGGGGGCCGGTCCACTGTCCCTCAGACCTTGTGGTGGGGCTGGACTATATGGGGGTGGTGATCGAATTCCCATGCCCACAAATAACCCAGAGATGCATTTTAAGTAAAAGCACACATTCTACTCATGTAAAAACACGCTGATTCCCGGACCGTCCCGGGGCCGGACTGAGAAGGCGAGTGGGCCACATCCGGCCCCCGGGCCTTAGTTTGCCTACCCATGTGCCAGACCTTAGGCAGCTCTGCCTGGGGGTATCAGGAACTGCAGCAATGCTTTGAGCAAGAAAATGAAAGCCCAATAATATGCAATACCAACAAAACTGATTGTGCACTCGAGTACCTTGAAGAAACGCTGGCATTGGGGAGCCACACACGTGCCACCAGGGTTATGCCAATGTAACCCTGGCAAACCTCCATTAGCAGAGCAGCCAGACTTGGGCAGAGCTGGGAAAGGAGGAGGTTGGTAACCTCAACTCCCTGACATAACAGTCCTGTCTCCAGGGACAGCATAACATGACTCCAGCAAGGAAGAGTCACATAAATTATTTCCTTTCAGAGCCCAAAATAACGTTCCCATCGCTTCCCA
Organism: Podarcis vaucheri; assembly: GCF_965113315.1. Lineage (NCBI taxonomy): Eukaryota > Metazoa > Chordata > Lepidosauria > Squamata > Lacertidae > Podarcis > Podarcis vaucheri. The sequence continues at coordinate 5,359,398 of NC_138766.1, read as the reverse complement.
CGCAGCCACAACTGAACTTAAGATTTCATCGAATTATTATTATTATATTTATTTATATCCCACCTTTTCCTAAGGTTGGGACTCAAAGAGGCTCACACAAATGAGTGAGCAACAGTGATAAAATACAAAAAGCTAAAAGCATATAAAAGATAATGGCCAAAAAGTAACTCAACTCTTAATAGAATTAAAACAATATTAAACACAAATCTAGTAAAATACAGATAATAATAAAAACAGCACTAGTAAAGCCCTTTCCTTAATGCAAACTCTGTAGTTGGTCACAGCTCAGCCTGCAATATATAAACCCCAGACAGGTAAACCAAATCGCATGTAATCAGTAAATAAACATGTTAAAAAATAGCAAGTGAGACTGTGTTGGGCTACATCACTGGCCTCATGCCTAGAGCGCACAAAGGGGAACTCTGGTGAAAAGGGACTTTGTACAAACAGCCTGGCTTGAGATCCATGTGCTCTTCCAACACTTGTGAACACTGATTTTTCTAAAGCCTGTAAGACAGGGTGGAGAAGCTCCATCTTGTAGACCCCATGACGACCTACATGGGTTGCAATTTGTCCTAAGAAGCTGCTTTCGCCAAACCACACCCACCTGCGCCACACCCAGAGCCAGCCCAATGCAGTTTGGCACCTGAGGCAAAGCACAAAATGGCGTCCTCCTCTCTGCCAGGGAAGGGGTGAGTGAAGATCTACAAGCACGGAATAAAGATCCACACTGGGGTCTGCTGTACCTGTGGGTCCTGCCGCATGAGGCAGTTGCCTCACCTTGCCTCATGGGTAGCCAGCCCTGCCCACACCTGCTGATATCCGCTATGAGGCAGGCAAGAACATGGCTTCATAATGGGGCTTGCTAACAAAGCTGTCTGGAGTCAACTGTGAGCTCCACTGAAACTGGCTGCACATCAAGAACTTTCTAGTGCAGCTGAGACAGCACAGCTCTTTCAAGCACCAACATCACCCAGTTGTGAGCAACTGTGCTTTCCAAATACTATGGAAGCACCTGCAAGGGGTTTAAAAGTACCAACGATCAGCTGATCACCAGCGGTTGCAAAGGGTTGTGCATTTGCCATAAACCATGAGGTTAAAGGAAAATGAGTTGCCTGACGTCATTGTACTGTCAAGTGATTGACAGGCTGATGGTGCTGTCGATCTGTCAAAGTTGGCCCATGGGTGGAGGAGTATACCATCCCCGCTGCAAGGCTTACAGATCTTGAAGTCCTGAGACACAAAACAGTGAACAGGAATGTCCCCAGAACTCCTGCAAACTGGGGGAAGGACTAGCATTCCACACAGGTAAGCAAGCAGGGAGCATTCAATATGCATAATACACAGGACAGTGACTCAATACTCTACAGTGGTATCATTCTTTAAGAACAGCTTAGTTTATGAACAACTTGGATTAAGTACACTGCAAACCCAGAAGTACAGTGGTACTTCGGGTTAAGAACTTAATTCGTTCCAGAGGTCTGTTCTTAACCTGAAACTGTTCTTAACCTGAAACACCGCTTTAGCTAATGGGGCCTCCTGCTGCCACCGCACTGCCAAAGCATGATTTCTGTTCTCATCCTGAAGCAAAGTTCTTAACCCGAGGTAATATTTCTGGGTTAGCGGAGTCTGTAACCTGAAGCGTATGTAACCCGAGGTACCACTGTAGGTGTTTTGGTTTGTGAACTTTGCCTTGGAAGCATAACATGTTCCACTTCCTTTTGAGTGTGTTCCATTTGGAAATTGAGTCCCCCGTTGCTATGGGAAAGCACACCTTGGTTTAAGAACGCTTTGGTTTAAGAACGGACTTCCAGAACAGATTAAGCTTGTAACCCAAGGTACAGTGGTGCCCCGCAAGATGAATGCCTCGCAAGACGGAAAACTCGCTAGATGAAAGAGTTTTCCGTTTTGGAGGTGCTTCGCAAAACAAATCTCCTATGGGCTTGCTTCGCAAGACGAAAATGTCTTGCGAGTTCCTGCGGGGGTTTTTTCCTTCCCCCCCCTTTTTCTAAGCCGCTTATCAGCTGATCCGATAAGCCGATAAGCCGCTAAAAGCCGCTAAAAGCCGCTAATAGCGCGAATCCGCTAATCCGTCAATGGGCTTGCTTCGCAAGACGAAAAAACCGCTAGACGAAGAGAATCACAGAACGGATTCTTTTCGTCTTGCGAGGCACCACTGTACTACTGGATACAGAAAAGTGGGAAGGGAGCTGTTGGGCATAAAATATATAACATGCAAGAAAACGAAGACTAGTCACTGAACAGTCACTCCAGTAACTGCAGGGACCATGATCTTTCGAAAACAATGAGCATGTTCAATGTCAACATTCCTGAGAAGCCCAGGGCTCCATTACAGTTACTTGGGCTTAGCCTGAAGTAAAAGAGACGGTCTCCTCTTCAGCGCTCTCCAAGATGGTTCAGAGCACTCTCTTTAGAGCACTTAGGTCTCCATTCCATCCATACAGACATCCACATTACAAAGCCACCAAGATTTGCACACCAAGTCACTGAATGCGCACTTTAAAAAGGCAAGACTAATGTAAGACACAACTCATTTTGCAATTGTAACACAGAGAGAAACAAGTACTGTATAAATAGCAATAGGGAAGAAAACCTTTCCTGAGGAGTCAAACCGTGAGCCTGTATTCGGAATGCTTTGCATACTTCTGGTTATCAGATTATAGCTGAAGAAAGTACAGCAATGACACCCATGGCCAGCAGTTGCAGTCATTCACTGAAGCCACACTTACTAGGTCAAAGGTTTCCAAAAAGAACAGGCACAACAGCGACAGGATGAGCACACTCCTAAAAGATACCCCACCATTCCAGTTCTACAATACTGTGTGGATTCAGCGTAATAGATGGAGTCTGGAACACAACCCTCTCAATCCTGCTGTGTCAATTCAAGGAACTTAGCTGGAATCTACTTGGACCTCCACAGGTGAAAGGCAACAATGACTGAGAGAAGAACAAAAAAGTACTTTCCTACTGTTAGGATGAGAAGCCAAACTAACAAGTTATCCACCTTTGGCTAAACACACTATCTGGGAGAATCCATGTAATTATTAGCAACTTAAGTCAACAGACTACTGATTCAATGGAATTAAGCTAAGTCTGCCTTTTCAATTTTGCAAACACTCATGAAACTTTGAGTTCAAATTTTTGTTGCTTTGTCAAGCTCCATTCACACAACTGCTTCGGTCCAGGGGAGCTTGCAGCCCTGCTTGACACACAGATCACATGAAGCCTTGAGCATAAATTCATCAGCTTGGGGCAGCTGAGGATTTTAATTAGCCAATGTTGACTTTTGGCCATGCTTTCATGGGCTGAGGCAGTCATGCAACCACCAACAGGCACACAGAGAATCCTGTTTTGATGTTTAAACACAAGCATTCCAGAAAGGCCATAGCAAATGTCACAACCCAGGCCACATTAGCACTGACTGACAGTCATACAGTCGTTGGAGCCTGTGACAGCACAGCAGTAAGGGAAGGCGGGCCGATTAAAACCCATGCCCCACAAATTACACCATGTGACTGCCTAGCACAGGGGTCTGCAACCTTTAAGACAAAAAGAGCCACTTGGACCCGTTTCCGAAGAAAAACAACAACTGGGAGCCGCAAAACCATTGCGACATTTAAAGCATGCGCGCCGCTGCCCTCCGATCTGACAGCGGGCAGGAAGGTGACGTTGGGACGGTGCGTGACTAACGCACGCACCGCCCCCATGCGACATCACAGCCAGTACAGCGCCCGCCACAGTGGGGAGTGTCGGGGCGCACAATGCGCCTCCTTCCCTCGCTAGTATCCGCCCCAGAGCCGCAGCAAAGGTGTAAAAGAGCCACATGCGGCTCCGGAGCCGCAGGTTGCAGACCCCTGGTTTAGCAGAACCAGCCAAATGCATCCACCATTTTTACTGCCCTCATTCTTCAACAACTGCTCAGGGAAATTTTCCTTTTCTGTTTTTTCCCCCCCAAAAGATATTTATTAAAGTTTTTTTAAAATGTAACAATGAAAAAAATAAAAAGAAACAAAATACAAAATACAACATAAAAACAGTTAAAAAACAAATAATTTTCCATAATATATCTTCCTTACGCTTATTTCCCCAGACCTCCTCATACCTCCCTTCTTTGTATTCCACTTCAATTTGTTAGTTCAGCAAATCCTTACCATTAAGCTTTTACCCATTTATAAACCTTTTTTTTCGTATCTCCTAAAGCATTACAGCTGGAAACCCCTTAGTTTCTATCCAACATCCTTCTAACATTCATTAACTTTACAATATTTCTGTAAATAGTCTTTAAATTTCTTCCAGTCTTCTTTCACCAACTCTTCTCCCTGGTCTCGGATTCTGCCAGTCATTTCTGCCAATATCCCGTCAGAAGTCTGCTCAAAAGAAATGAAATCATACTTTACAGTTGCTGTATCTAGGCCTAACCAAATTTGGGAAGCACAAGTTGTCTGATATGCAATGTTAAAGGTAAAGGGACCCCTGACCATTAGGTCCAGTCATGACTGACTCTGGTTTACACATAGGCACACAAACCCATTTCGCTTTATTGGCCGAGGGAGCCGGCCTTCGTCTGTAGACAGCCATGTGGCCAGCATGACTAAGCCGCTTCTGGCGAACCAGAGCAGCGCACGGAAACGCCGTTTACCTTCCTGCCGGAGTGGTACCTATTTATCTACTTGCCCTCTGACGTGCTTTCGAAATGCTAGGTTGGTAGGAGCAAGGACCGAGCAATGGGAGCTCACCCCGTCACGGGCATTCGAACCGCCAACCTTCTGCTCGGCAAGTCCTAGGCTCTGTGGTTTAACCCACAGTGCCACCTGTGTCCAGATATGCAATGTTATGGATATGCAAATTGTGGATTTATGAAGCAGACATCTGGGCAGAGCAATCCTAACCCCTACTCTGTGGTGTAGGGATAGGATGATGCGGAATGTCCCCTCTAGGGCAGGAATGGCCAAACTCAGCCCTCCAGATGTTTTGGGACTACAACTCCCATCATCACTACCTAACAGGACCAAGGGTCAGGGATGATGGGAATTGTAGTCTAAAACAGCTGGAGGGCCAAGTTTGGCCATGCCTGTTCTAGGGCCTCCGCTGGTGGTGTGGACCTTCACTCAGGTGCTGCTGCACCCACTGAAAAGTCTAGTTAACCTAAAGCCCCAAAGAAGAGCATTACACTGCCTAGAATTGGTGTGCTACACACATACGCACACACTCCCCTAAAAGCTGGACTAGATTATAGGGCTGCTGTGGAAAATCTGCTATTCCACATCACCCCAGCCCCAGTTAGGATTGCTTCCTTAATTATTAGCATGATGAACTTCCAGTATTTCCAACAGGTGCTTTACCTGTGCAGCAAAAAGAATCAGTAGGACTGCCACCTACCCTTCAACAAATACGTCTGAGTGAGCCAGCCATTCAGCCATTGAACACTCCACAGTTTTGGCCCTAAGGGACCGCCAAGGCAGCTTTTTAAAAAATGAAAATACTATACAACCATTTTGAAGGGATTCCTTGCTCCACCCATTAATTTCCTTTGGGAATCTGTTGGGGGAATGAAAGGAGAGACACCCCTTGTCTGCGAAGAGATTAGCACTGCGGCAGTGCAGCAGGCATCCCTATTGAATCCCAAGAGACCCGCACTGTGACAGATGCTGGCCGCTGTCACAGAATTAATGTGTCAGAAGATGCTGGGGACCTTAAATGACTCAAATTTACGGGCTTTTCCATTGGCTGGCCATTTTTGAGGGTTGGAAAAGTCAACTAGATCCTGAAACGAAGCCCAACATCCTTCTCCAAGAGGGCTGCAATGCATGCCATAAATGAGCTGAACTCTTCTACGCCCCTTGCTATTTGAAGTCCAATTTATTTCAATGTGGAAGTAAGCACATCTTTCATTTTTTCTCTCCCCTTAATTAGAAGTGATTTGGTGAGATCCAGTATTCAACACAGAGAGAGAAATTCTGCTGAAATCACTGGACCTCCGATTATGACTTAGTACAGTATCACCCATAAACAGTGGCCCATGTATTTTTAAAAACTGGAATAATACTCTATATATACTTCTACACTTCCTTTTTTTTTTTTTTACTCTTCAACATTTCTGGAAATTTTACATCTCTAATTATATCCCAAGTGCCAGACTGGTCCTGATAAACAATCCCAAGTCCTTATTTTGCAAGCAAAAATTACTTCAATGTTCTTAGAAACATTATGTTAGTCAACCTATTCCCATAATTGCTCTAACAGCAAAATCTGGGAATTGTGGTTACAAACTTGAGGGTCAGAATGAGCAGAGGGATGGAATGAGCAGTGCACTGCCATTTTCAGAGACACAAAGTGAGGGTATGGTTTTAACTTATATTGGTGAAACATGTGCAAGCTTTCACTATATGTATATGGAACCCTTCAAAGGCAGAACAAGCCACCGATTCTCAGCAATACAGAAAATCAACTTTCTTGCATACTTGTTGAAGACAGACAGTCAGCAGTTCACAAAATTTTTACTGTAGCATCAAACTGGCATGGAGGGCAGTAGACACATCTCTAGCAAGAGGGAAAGGACCAAGTTGTCAAAAACTAGTTGTGGCCTCTTAGCAGGGGTTGTGACATGGCAAAGGCTGCCAGGGACTTTGCACTGCTGAAAATCAGACCCACAGCAACTTTGCCCTGCCTTACCTATGAACGCCTAGGCAGATGCTCTTGGCTGGAAAAGTTTATATATTGATAGAGTTGGCATGCCTGTCAATTGACCAGTCAAATACTGTCAAGTGGCATCGATTATAAAATGCAATCAAATATTGCCAAACAGTCAATCTAGTTGCCAGGCTGGAAGCTTCAAGCAGAGAGTTCTATGCCACTGCAGGAGCAAGCCTTCCTAACTACTAAGCAATGGGAAAAGTGGACGGACCCAGACTCAGAATATTGACTTGGGGTTTGTTTGTTTGTTTGCTTGCTTGCTTGCTTAACTTTTTCCATGGATTCACATGGATTGTTTCTGATATTTTTTTCCCCTCTATGGATTCATTAAGTAGCTCAACTGAGCTAAAGGGGTTGTGTGAAATATTTGGGGGTGTGTGGATGAGGTGGAAATGAGACTTAATGAACCATGTGACATAGAAAATCCGTTTTGCAAGCAAACAAGCCTGGACTTCTCATGTTGTTGTTTCCAAAATAGAGATGACTCATGTGACTTATAGCCCCATCCTTACAGCGTAAGTACCACGGAATATGTTCCAAACAAGTTTTCTTAAAATCATACAGTCAGAAGCATCCCTCAGTTCTGCTGCAGATATGATCTGGTTTCAGGTATTTGGTTGTGATGTATCAGTCAATGCTTGTTCACTCTTTCATGGCAGAGGTACTATGACATTATAACATCCACAACAGGCAGAAATTCAGGAGATTTGACTTTCCCTATCTGCATGTTGGGAAAAGACAGTTTCACTTCTGCCTGTTCTGCAGCTGTGAAAGGCACAGGTCCTTTGTCAACAAATACAGTAGAAACTCTGGCTGAAATTCCATTCTCAGTATACCTGTGACTTTTATGTGAGTACCCACTTATGCAGCTATTCCCATATTGCCATTTTAAACAAGGGAATGGCTTGTATAACAGGGAAATTGGTCCCCAAGGAATAACCTGAAAGATGACAATTCCACACTGTGGATCAAACTCAATCCTCTGTTAAGTTTCTCTTCAGATCATTGTCGCAAGCCAGCTAACTCTCTTAATACCAGCTACTCCAAACATTTCCATGAAATGCAAGTGTTTGCCATGGCGCCGGCTTCTGGCCTCAAAATCCTTTTATTTGCATAACAACTGTCCACATGCATGGGAGAAAAAGAGCCATTTCCAGCAAGTATCAGGTGGGGGAAGGGCAGTATTCAGAAGATAATTCTTCGGTTGCAAAAGGCAACTATTGTGCTTTTAAATGAAGTTCCACTCTCAAAATGAAAAAGTGTTTTTAAAAAGGGCAGGAAGATGAATTCACTGCTGAGGAATAGGCAGAAACAGTATGAACCCTTTTGGAAGTTCTCTTAACCTGTTGTTGTTGTTGTTGTTGTTGTTGTTGTTGTTGTTGTTGATGATGACTTCTCAACTTCTCAACTTCTCCCCAGACCTCCAACAAAACAAACTATCAACAGAACTGCAACTCTTCTGACTCACCTAGTCTTAACCACAAAACCACATTTTCAGCATAGCCCAGAAAACATTTGGAGGTAACCAAGTTGGAAAAGCCTGATCTATCAGAACAAAAACTTGCAGGAGGGATAAAACAATGGGAAATTCCTTAGCAATAAGGCACTAGCAGGAGGCTGCTGTTTGTGGACGAGCCCAGATATCTTAAAAGTTTGTAAGAACCTGGAGTGGAGGTGGGGGAAGAGAATGAAAGACACGAATGCACACCTTTAGGCGAGTCTCTCCCAGTGCAAGGATGCTGCTGCCATGTGCTCAAACAGACTCATTCTACACACACACACACCACAAAATCTCTTCATTTTCCACACTTCTTGGAAGGCACCAAGTCTTTGCCAGGCTATTTTGTAATCTTTTTAATCTTTGTAAGTGAACCCCTGTAAGTGCTATATCCTCAATAATGTAAAAATCCCGTATATATGTCTGTGGGTCAGCCTATTTCAGTGCCCTCTTCCCACAGGAACAGGAAAATCTAGTTCAGCATTGCAGAGAACCAGTTGGGGCAGTGTGGGGAAAGGGTGACAAGTGACTGGGAATGTCCCTTCCCCAGAGTACACAAGTGAAAACAGCTGAACTCGGCATGTGTCCTTCCTGATCACCTAAGAAAAGGCATTCAGTAGGTACTCCATTCGCAGTTTTCCCACTCTAAATTGTCAAAAAGGGCCAGATTTGAGGAAGCGAAGAACACGCGTGAAGACCGACCAAAGTTGACCTTTTTTTAGGATTGAAGTTGTTTTTTACCCCAAAGTTGTTGAGCTTTTTACTGGATTGAGGTTGTTGAACTTTTTTTAGGATTTTGCCCCAGGAAATAAACTGCCCCAGGACCCGGATTAAACCGACCGGCAGGCTGGATTAGACCCCTGAAACAGACTGGACATGCCTCCTCTAGTGGCTTCCCCCCTTTCTAAACCTATGCTTGTGATATAAAACATGCATTTAAACCCCACCTTGAAGAGGAAGGGGTGGGTGGGTGAAGAAGAGTTTGGATTTGATATCCCGCTTTATCAAAGCGGCTAACATACTCCTTTCCCTTCCTCCCCCACAACAAACACTCTGGGAGGTGAGTGGGGCTGAGAGACTTCAAAGAAGTGTGACTGGCCCAAGGTCATCCAGCAGCTGCATGTGGAGGAGCGGAGACGCGAACCCGGTTCCCCAGATTACGAGTCCACCGCTCTTAACCACTACACCACACTGGGTGTTAATTCTGCATGTCTCAGTGCACTGGATGCCCAAGTGAATTGGGTGGTCTTAGGCTAGCCACACACTCTCCGCTAACCTGCCTCATAAACTTATTGTGAGGCTAAAATGAGATAATAACCATGGGGGGTATGCTGTGCTAATTCTGCTCCGAATACACCCACTGAAATTAATAAACATGACTCGTTTCAGCGCATCTGCTCTGAGCAGGGCTTTGTGGAAGACAACTGCATGTGACACTGTGAGTTCCTTGAAGGAAGGGAAATCTATGTAGTGGATACTTGTATGCTTGTGTGCAAAGCATGAGAAAGTTAAGCATGCCCTTCATTCTGACTGGATCCTGTTCACTGATGGGCTGTCGGAAGTGGTCTGATTCCAAATACCAGGCGCTGGGAATCACAAGAGTGTTGTTGCACTCAGGCGCTCTTTGCAGGCTCCCCATGGGCATATGGTGGAGGGAGGAGCCTCTGGAGTGATCCAACAGGCAGGCCGCTTTTATGTTCTTACAATAGCAACACAGCAGCAGGTTCTGCCACTGTTGATTTTCCATGGGCACTGGGGCCAGAAACGAGGAGGAGCAGGGGAGATTCCCCCCCCCAAAAAAAGGGCAAAAGAAAATTTCCACAATCAAACTTCTGTCAGCCCTGGAGCTGGTATACTTATTTTATCTCCCTTTAGTGTCAATGGGAGGGTTTGTCATTTAAAGAGGGTTTGGCAGAGCTTAGAAAGTGGTGGCTCCTTCACCCCAGAATCCTATCATCACCAGGATCACTTTGCTTGTGATGTTGGTATGGGGCTGGCATATCAGACAGTACGATGCCCAGCTTTGCCATGGAATGCCTCCATCAAGGACAGCTGTGGGGGGGGTTTCTGAAAAAATATGATTACTGTTTATAGGTGATGTCCCACATGTTGTTGTTTTTATTAAAATACAGTGGTGCCCCGCAAGACGAATGCCTCACAAGACGGAAAACTCGCTAGATGAAAGAGTTTTCCATTTTGGAGGTGCTTCGCAAAACGAATTTCCTATGGGCTTGCTTCGCAAGACGACAATGTCTTGCGAGTTCCTGCTGGGTTTTTTTCCTCCCCCCCCTTTTTCTAAGACGCTAAGCCGCTTATCAGCTGATCCGATCATCAGATAAGCCGCTAAAAGCCGCTAATAGCGCTAATCCGCTAATCCGTCAATGGGCTTGCTTCGCAAGACGAAAAAACCGCTAGACGAAGAGAATCACAGAACGGATTCTTTTCGTCTTGCGTGGCACCACTGTACAATTATCCTGTTTCCCCATCACTTTTTTCAGAATATATGACCGCACAAATATTTATTTTGGTTACATCAAAGAAATAAAAAAGAGAGAGAGCATCATTTCTCTCCCAAGCTGTGTAACATGTTCCTTTTCAGGATGGGAGGAAAAATTTTACTTGACAAGCAGATGTTTACAAGCTTGACTGATGCAGAGATTTCAGTTCATGCTGTATTCCTATAGGGTTCCAAAATCCACCCCAAATGAAAAAGGGTTTACAGAACAGAGACAAATTAGATGTGACTGTATGGTAGGCCCTGATCTAGTTCTCCGTCTGCAACGCCTAATGAAATTGGCCTTACATTATGACATCAAATGGTTTCCCACTCCAGATGATTGGCTGACAGGGAAGAACAGAGCGTACTGATGTCATAACATGAAGTCACATATCGACCTCTACCAAAAGACTTTTTTTTATTCCTTGCAGTGCAGGGGTTGGGTGGAGGGGGCTTCAACTCTTCCATCATGGTACTTGTATTTGTGAATCCACCCATCGGTGCAATATTCCTACAAGCATATAACACCTGTAGTGCTACTGTGCTAACATAGCACTTTTGTGTGGACACAAAACATTGTGATGCAAAGAACCTGGAAGCTGTGAGAGGAAAGAGTTTCATTTGGCTGAGAAAGATATTAACTTTCCACCCACATAATAAAGAATTGCATTTTTCAGGGAGAAATAATGTGAAGACAGTCCTAAAGGGAAAGAGCGCCAGAAGCACCCAACCATCTGAGCCACTTTCCAGGAGTTAAGTCCCCCACAAAAAAACACCTCAGAAGTTGAAGCAGAGGCAGGGGGAGAGAAAGCCTTCAGCATTATATTCTAGTTGAGCAACAGAGCATGAGTAACTAATGGAGGCTTTTCGTGGTCTGGTGAGTTTAAGCTATGAGCTGAAAGTTTAACTATTAATGAACTTAGGGTGTGTACATACGTACATCAAAAGAAAACTCAGCCACGTTTTTCCACTCATGGGATAAGGCTGGTTTACTCCCACCACTGCTATCTTTTAGATAGATCCATATCTAACACAAATGCCAACGTTGATTGGTGACCAATTCCTCACCCTTCCTCCCCAGTGCTGCAGATAGGCTATTCGGTGTTGTTTTTTTAAAACACTGATACAGCTAAAAAACTGTTCAAAAAAATCCCAATCCACTGAACAAAAACTGCAACACTGTCCGAAGTTGGGGGTGCATTTGTGACATCACAGTCCTCATCCGATTAGCACAGTGTGCAGCCAATGGCTGGAGGGATGAGGAGAATCAGTTTCCCCTGAACTCAGTTCTGAATAGAAATAGGAACAACTTGCCTGGAGGTGGGGGCGTTTTGTGGGGGGTGCATTTCCAGAGCAGATTGTGGTCTTTGTGCGTGTGTGCGTGTGTGTGTGTGCGCGCGCGCGCAATCCTGGAACTGCTTCTGATTCAAAGGTTTGTAAAAGCAAGCCGTCCATTAGCAAAGGAAAAGGAGGGGAAGCAGGTAGACCAGACCAGGTCACTCCAGCTGCCAGGGAACAAAGGAGATCAACTGACCAGAGCAGCCTCTGAAGGAGGTGGCTGGCGCGCACCCTGGGGATTGGGAGTTAGGAGGAGGCTGGCTCCAGCTTACTCAGTGTAAGCCTGGATGTGGCGATTAAAGCATGTGATGAAGTGGCAGCCAGACAAAGCGTGGAAACCTACTGCTGACAGGAAATTCAGATTCTTCTCAGCACAGAAGGCATTTGAATAGCAATCGGAGGAGAAAGCTGGAGAGAATCCATTCTAGAGGCCAAAAAAGCAAAAACACAGGGCAATCTTTAAGTCCCAAGTGTGCCTGTCAAGAAGGAGACCGCAGGTCCTCCTGAATAAAGGCAATCTAAGATGCAAATTACTTTTGGTTCTCAAGCACCAGAGTTTGCACTGCAGCAAAGTTATATCCAGGATCATTTATCTTGCTCCAAAGTTTGGGTTTTTTGTTTTTTAAAACAAAGGTTAACAGGGAAAACTTGATTAATCTGCACCAAAATTATGCATATCTTCTAGCTTTGCAAGAGCTTGCGTAACAGGCATGCTGAGCTGAAATCTACTATATTTTGTATATTTTTTAACAAAATGATGCAAAAAGATTTGAACATTTTTTTAAAAAAGCCCTGCTGGATCAGCACTAAGACCGGGGGGGGGGGATGCTTCTGCTGCCCAGGGTGGGCGCACAGGGCGAATCCCTAAGGGGGGGGCGGAGAGAGCCTAGCAGAGGAAAGGGGCGACAGCGCTGCCACTGACTGTCCTCCACTCCACCCCCAGGTCAGACCTAACGGTCAGGCACGAGGAAGCTGCCTTGGCAACTCCCTTGTGCATGCAGCCCAGGGGTGACTCTCCACTCTGCTCCCTGTAGAGCTGTGGCTGGGTGTGAGGAAGCCACTGATGGCCTTATCCAGGGGTAAGCAAACTTTTTCAGCACGGTTCCTCAGACCTTGTGGGGGGCCAGACTATATTTTTTGGGGGGTGGGAACGGAAGAAAAGAAGAATAACTAATTCCTATGCCCCACAAATAACCCAGAGATGCATTTTAAATAAAAGTGCACATTCTACTCATGCAAAAACATGCTGATTCCCGGACCATCCGTGGGCCAGACTGAGAAGGCGACTGGGCCGGATCCGGCCCCTGGGCCTTAGGTTCCCTACCCATGTCCGTATCCTTCATGAATTGGTCTCATCCCCTTGGAAAGCCATCCAACTGGTGGCCGTCACTGCATCTTGTGCTAGCAACTTCCACAGTTTAAACGCCTCCCTATTCACGGTCCAGAATCTTCCAACATTTAACTTCACTGGATGAGCCTGGATTGGAGCATTGTGAAAGGAGAAAAGGCTCACTTTATTTACTTTCTCCCCAACATGCATAATTTTATACATCTCTGTCAAGTCTCCTCTTATTCAAAAAGCCGCACGCATTGTTATCTTCCCTCAAAGGGGAGTTGCTCCAGCCCCTCAATCATCTCGCTCGCTCCTTTTCTGCCCACAGCTCTGCAATACCTTTTCTGTTAGGCGAGGCCACTAGCAGAGTGTTCCTTCCATGTTGCACCATAGATGTGCATGGAGGCATGATGATATTGGCAGCTTTATTCCTGGTCCCCTTCCGAACGACTCATTGCATGGAATTCCACCCACCACCACCCAAAAAAATATTTTGGATTGGCACACTATTTCACACTATGCTTACATTTTCACGGAGTAATTCACTATGATGCCAAGGTCATTTTGCTGGTCAGGCAACAGCAAGACAGAGGTGACCATGGGCAAAGGACAAAGACTGGAGCTGTTTGCAGATAATGGCAGAGACCCAGATGAATCAACAGCCCAAGAGAGGTGGGACTCACCACTTTCCCTGCAGGGACTCCTACCACTGAACCACAGACTTGCTTTCTTTTTTTAATACTCTCAAGTTACAAAAGCAGTTGGACAGTTCAGCACTGAGAGATTTTCCTGCGAAACTAATAGAAAACGGAGCAGCTGTGTATGGATTCCAGGACAGCTAGCATTTTTCAAACACAGTTCTGTAACAATGTGGAATAGAAAGGAGGGCTACAGAAACTGGAACAGAAGTGAACTCACTGTTGACGGGCAAATACAGGATTTGCCATCCTCCCTGTGTTCTCAAAGCAAAAAGTGAGGACAAGGAGGGGGCATCTGCAAGGGGGCTTAATCCTCCCCCTGCTGCTTTTCCTGACTGGCAAATCTGATCTCAGGACCAGGCTGCAGAGAAAAACCAACCAGGAAGGAGCAGCTCAGTGGGATGAACGCTAAAGAGCCAAAGCGTCCTTCACTTGTAATGCTGGAAGCAAGCGTAGAATTCCCAACCCCAGGGTTGATGCCAAACAACTAGTTCTGTCCTGTGATGACCAGCAAGGGTCCAAAACTTCTGACAGCCAAGCAAAAAATTCTGGTCAAGAGGACCTTGTCCCTGCCTGGCTGATCAGCTTCTGCTGCACTTTTGCATCTTCAGTCCTGGAAAGGGTGCCAATGAGTTTGCTGGGCAGCCAAGAGACCCACAGTACTTTGGCAATGCAAAAACCAAACGACCCCCCCGTCTTCTTCCCACTCCCAACCGTGGAGATGAGGAAGGCGGCTGGAGCTTGTCATATCTGCCAGAAGGAGAAAGCACACTGTGCATGGCGAGAGGAGCGTAAATGCCAGACTGCATGTACAATTTCACACAGAGAAAGGAAATGAAGATTTGCCATTGCTGGCCAGCCCTCCAGCCTTGCAGGGTAGCTCAACGACATAAGAGGACAGAGGTCATGGGCTGACAATGTACCCCAATATCACCTGTGGTGCCACAGAGAACTCTGGCATGTAGCCAGTTCCTGCCTGGTTGTCAGCCACATCAGAACCAATGCATGAGTCATGTGATGACCTTTGTGATGACCTTTGGTTTTAAGCAAATAATGAATCATGGCTCTCACACCACTTCCAGCCTGGCTGCTGCCCATTGCAAACTTAAAAGTGGCTCCAAGCGTGCACCCATGAATTCTCCTTCATGTGACTGAATAATCTGGAGCCCCCTTTCGGTTCATGTCGAGTGCTGGCTATTCAGCAGCAGCACACAAGACAGGCCTTTCACATTGCTTCTGGCCTACATAGCATCCTGTGAAATATGACTGTACACCTAAAAACATTTCCCCAGAGATTCCTGTAACATCACCAGTTTTTCTTTGGCCTCCTGCTAAGGCTCTGAAACAATTTTACAAGCAATATGCATGAAGACCAGATAAAGCCGTCCATGTATGCTGAACGTATAGACAGAAAAGCAACACCCCTTCTTTTTTGAGGTTCTGTGCATTTCAAGTCTCATAATTCTTTTTTTACAATCCCTGTTACACACTGAAAGCTTCTGCTACCTAGGAATGACTCCCAAAACTGTTCCCAACTCTATTATTTTACAAAGCTTATCTGAAATTTTGCAAATGTCTATGTTCACATGTGAAAGCTGAGAATGCTTTAGCTCAAAAATAATCTTTTTCCCACTTTTTGAACACACACAGAACAGCAGTAGTTTGCCTATATATGGTTGCAGACATTCACAAGACATTCCTGTGACACCGAATTTCAGAATTTGTAGAGGAAATTTATTTATTGTGCAAATTTCACTTCAAAATAATCCCCAAACTAATAATTTCCTATAGTACCAGAAATAGTATGTACATGTGGTACTAGAAGCACAGCAAGCTAAACTCTCCTGCAAACAACATCAATTATAATGATAAAGTCTAATATTTCCCCCCTAATGTGGCCATCATTACCACCTCAGAAATCTGCACATGCTTTCAGCTATGCTGTAATAACTCTTTGGTCAGAGTTAGTGATGAAGTAAATGCATGAGGGGCATTAAGGAAACACAAACAACAACCCCCCCACTGCTGTCTGCAGCAGGGGGTCTCCTATACTCATGGAGCCTCCCCACATGGTTAAAAACCCTAAAGTGCCACTGAATCAATCTCAGGCTACTGAACGGTTTGGGAGACAAAAGAAGCCAAATGAAACTGACAACACAACTCGTCAATGTAAAATCTTTTTTTACAATGCCACAACACTGCAACATACCATGAACCACATCCAAGAGTGCCTTTTGCAGACAGGCACCTGCTAGATGCCTTTTTGTGGGCTTAACTGGGTGAGGAGCAGAGCTCAGTTCCAGGTGTGGAGCTGATGGTCCTCCGGAGCTCTACCTGCCAGGTACATGGGGTTGGAGGGCGTCTCCTCTTTACCAACCGTAGCAACAGTGATGGTTAGGAAAGATGCTCAAGAGAGGGCTGAACTCAGTAGTGACTGACCTATCATTGAGAATACAATCCCTCCACCCATTCACAGGTGTGTTCCAATATACAGTGACACACACACACCCTCACACCTCAGGCACATCACAACCATACTGACCACAGTAGCCCCAGAAGGCAAACCACACACATAGTATCACACCTGCCCAAGCCCACCTTGCCAAAACATCACAAAAATTGACATCCTATATCCTTTTAAACATGTTTATGGGAGGGGGGTTATTAGTTTTTGTTCTTGTTTGTATTATGTAGTTTGTGTCTTTATATTGCATTTTTATGCCGTAAACAGTAAACCGACTGGACATCTTCAGATGAAGGGCAGCATACCTTTTTAACAAACAAATTAATAAAATGCATTAATTAGACATCATTATCACCAGACACACCCTTTAAGTAGTACTGCAAAAAAACCATCCATATGAGCCACCAGTCTTAACTTTGCCACAGCCAAAATTCCATGCCTATCATGCTGTCTAAATAAAACTGACTCCTATAAACATCTCTAGAGATACTCTGATGTCATCTGCATTTCCTAACAATCTACTTCAATTTCCCCAACGAAATAGGACTAAACCTACAAGTAACATTTTCCATATCTCAAACGCTGAAGGTTTCTGTGGACTTTTTAAATATAGAAAATATTCTGCAAAAGCAATCTAGTATCCTAAACTTTACACACAGAGATATTACAACCTACAATCCAAATCTCTCTATGTCAACTTTCAGATATTCCACAAATTCCCCCCATTTTCAAACAAGGGAGCTCTGAAAATCCTTTCAAAATGAAAAGGCACCACAAAAGTAGTATAGGACATCATCCATACTGTGGCTTGGAAGAACCACAAACCAGCACTTTGTGTTAGTATCTTAAGTGCTGCAATCCTAAATAAAGTGGGGAGCAAGTTCAGGTGAACACAATGGGACTTACTTCTCAGCAAACATGGTGAAAAAGATCACCCTGGAGAAGACAAAGCCTTTGGCCACTGAATGGCCTCAGAGATAAAATCCTGATATTTAAATATTTTTACAGGATTTTATATAATATTTGGAGCCCAAAGATCTTCATACTGAAGACTCTAGGGACCGCACTAAATTCTGATTTTCACTAAGGACTAAAGTTTGCTGTAACTGAGTATTTTTAGGACCACAACAATAATAAAAAATAAATACATTACAAAGACCACCCTCAGGTGAACTAGAACAATCCAGAACAGATCACCACAAACCTGAAAAAAATCTGCATAAGCCTTGGGTCCTTCAGAATACAAAAAGAAGCTTTCCCAGGATACACAAGGTAAGTTATTCTGATTCAGGACGGATGACAAAAAGAAAAAAGGCATCCATGCTTTTGGTATTTCCACCACTGTTCCCCTGCCATAGCCAAAACAACCCTATCTGTTGACCAAGGCCGAGAGCAGATTCTTGGAAGCAAACATCTCCCCATGCTCCTCAGCCTGCTAATTTCACAAGTCTGCTTGCCAGGCTGCTGATGCTGCTGCTGCAGCTGGACCAGTCCTGAGGCTTCAGTCATTGTGGGGCTGCAGCAGTTTCTTGCTAGCCAAATTCTGGAATGAGCATCTGCAGGCCCAACTGCACCTGGATCAACAAAGCTTATCGTGCCGAGTGCCAAGCTAGCTTAGCGACCGCTCTAGCGCCACGGCCTGAGAACTAATTCCACATTTCGCAACACTGCATCCCTCCTCCTCTGCCACAATTGTTCATCGTTTTGTTTTGTCCAGGTTTATCTCCCATTTTCCTTCGTTGCTCCTCTTCACTACTTCCTGCCCAGCTGTGCTCGCTCTCCTCTCTGGACGGTGGGGTGATCTCTTTTTCAAAAATTATAACAATAATAATGTAGGCTATGCAGACAGACAGCTGTGCACCCATATACACAGACACCCATAACTGCTGGAGTGTGCAAAAAAACACGGGAGGGGGACAGCTAGGGAAGCCCAAGGTCAGAAACACAGCTGGTGCCACCGCCAGAGCCATGGAAAGCTCAGGGGGTGGGGATGAACAAAGAATTACATCTCAGCTGCTAGGCATCAGTATGCAATCAGATGCATTTTTCTGGGGGGAAATCTAAAACATTGTCACAGGAAAGAAGCCACAGTGCAATGAGGGACATTCACAATGCTTGTTGCAGACATCATGAAGAGGGCTAACATGGGAAAGTTTATCATCAAGAGCAGGACTCCAAATAAGTTGTTGTGTACCTTAGCAGTGCATGTTAGCACGAAGGGAGGGGGCCATAGTTCAATGGTAAAGCGCATGCTATGCATGCAGAAATCACAACATGGCCAGTGAAGAGGACAGCAGGCCTGGAAAAAACCTACTGTCCAAAGCCTTAGGAATCACTTCCAGTTAGATGAGAAGCACTGGAGTAGACAGAAAATTGGTTTGACCCAGTACATAACTTCCTATGCTCATAAACAACTGGTACATATAAATGGAGTTCAGCCATTGTGTTAAACCATGGTTTATCATGATGGGAATGAGCCACAGTGATCCTCATACTTGTGCGCTCCCTCCTCCTCTGGTGTAGCTGTGAGGAGGAGAGCAGGGACTTTGCTTCCATTTTAATGGCAGACACACCTGGTCATGTTATCTGTACCTAGACAAACAATGGTTAATCTTAACCATGGTTTATTTGAAAACAAGCAAACTTCAAACCATTTGTTATGGAAGCTCATTTGTATCAAAGAATCATAGTTGAAGTTTA
Source organism: Podarcis vaucheri (assembly GCF_965113315.1). Taxonomy (NCBI): domain Eukaryota; kingdom Metazoa; phylum Chordata; class Lepidosauria; order Squamata; family Lacertidae; genus Podarcis; species Podarcis vaucheri. Next base: position 5,340,156 of record NC_138766.1, on the reverse strand, counting down.
ACCGCAATTCAGTTCTGAAGTAAAGGAGACTGCACTTAATTGAAAAAACAAGCAAACACTTCCAGTCTTCTCCTCATGGCTGCACTGGAAGAAGAGGAGGAGGAAGGGGGAGAGGGGGTGCCCACATAAGCCAGAGGCTCATTCCCATCATGATAGTTTGTCTTAATGTCCAAACCAGCTCACTGACAATCCACCCAAGAAGCAGTAATCTCCAAGTACCAAGGCAGGGGTGTCTTCTTTTTAAATTCATTGGTGGAAGGGGAACACACACATAAAATATTCTGTGTAGTGAAGGTCTTTTTGCTATCAGTACTATTTGCAATCATAAAATGTGTGTTTTGGCTCAATGGAAACAAAACGTTACCATCTGACCGATCCACATTTAGAGACTTCAATTTTGTAATGTGTGCTTTGCATTTACAGCGCATCAACAACAAGTTCATTCATTCAAAGAGCAGTTTTCATTCACATAACTAGAAGCTACATTTAAATCATTCTTCCCATTTACTACATTGATTTCATTCATCCAGTACTTTGAACTGTCATTTTCTCATAACGTACAGCGCTAGCTTTAATGTACAGAAGAAGCAGATTGCCTAGAACCTGAAATATATGGAGAGTAGAGTTCAGCCGTAGTTTTCCCTGACAAAAGGATAATAGGCAGGTTTCCCTGCAGTTTTACTTGCAGAATAATAGACCGCTGAGTTAAGCTATCAATCTTCCTAGAATAGAGGTGGGAAAACTTTTTGGCTCCACAGGCCAGATCCTTATCTGGTACCACCAACTCTGAGCCAACTCTGCCGAGCAGGACAGACCACCAGTCAATCACACATCATTATGACACCACAGGATTGACAGGTGGGTTCCCACACAGCAGCCAGCTGACTTGGAAAACCCTGAGCAAAATGGCAGGCTGTGGCTCTCCCATCCATTCAGCTGGTGGGAAGTAGGGCCAAACCCTCCTTTCCCTAGCCAATGCACAAGAAGAAACACACTTTAAGGCTCATGACTGTACACTGTCAGCCGCGTCTCTGCCTGCCCCACACCAAATATCACTTATGACATCAAGTGTGGGGTAAGTGGGCATCGTTCCCTTAAAATTGTCATGAGATCTTATTTAATCCTAGAGAAATTCGATGTCCCATAAGATCAAAATTTGTTCACGTTTCTTAATTTTCATGGAACACCAGCAGTCTTTTATTATTATTGATTATTCTCGTTTAATAAATATCCCTTTAAAAAGTACTTGTAGTGAAGGGCAAGAGGCTACATGTGGCCCATAGTTATATTTTTATGAAGAGAATTATTTCCTCTAACAGCAGTCTTCTCACATTAAGACAGGGGAAAGAAGGTTACTGGGAGATTGCTTCCCATGGTCCTAGTGAAGGTTGTTCACCATTCAAAAAACAGGTGCAGATGATTTCTTATGATTCCCTTTCATGTTTGGTAGGTTTTGATAGTTCAAAGCAAAAATTAAAAAATAAGTGTCTAGTGTCTGAAGACTTCTTGAAGCACAAAAGGAAAGAACAGCAGGAATTGCACTTTCAGCTCCAATTTTCTTGGCTTGGGTGACTTTACACAGGCTTTACACAATTATTTTCAGCCATATTTTGCTCCCAAAACCATCCACGAGGCAGGTTTCTGGGAGCAAAAGGTATTCAAGCAGAAGCAAACTGAGGAAACAACAGCTAACTGCTCTCCTTCCCTATTTGTAGTTAACTGAGAGATGAATCACTTTGTAGTGGGAAATGATATTTTGTGTGTGCACACACAAGTTAGCATATATTGCCATAAATATATGTTGAAGGGAAATACTATAACTTATTCACACGTACAACTGTCATAACTAATATATTGCATACACATTTTCTATTTTAGAAATAATATAAGTAATTGTTTCTGCTGGGACATCATCACAACCACTGTAGGAAGGCAGGTCAGCTGTGTGGACTGCTCCAAACAGTAATGCCGTTACCAGGGCTCTGGCACCTGTCTGCAAGTCCATCTGGACTTACTTTTTTGCTCCACCAAGTATCACGCTTGTCTATCAAAACCTCTGAGACTGCCAGAACACTGGTGTCCCTCAGATCTCTTACCTAAAATCTCTGACAGAACCATTTCAGAACTACTAAATTCCGGAGACTACAGCAGAAGACACCACCGCTCCCAAATCTCCCTGGCAAGCTTAGATATCTACAGGCCAGCCAGACAAATGATATCATGCTATTCTACTTTGTTTAAAAGGGCAGCCACTGAGTCGTGGCAATGTCACCTTGACTGAGACCAAGAAGCCTAGAGAATTCATCTCATGCCTGTTAAAGGCCAGACTGCAGCAGCAGGTCATTTCAGACTTCCTCCTGATGCCACAAGACTGAGCAGGAACAACACCTTAAAGAAATCTGATCATAGTAGCCTTTTCTTAGCAACAGGTGTCTAAGAAGATTCACTTTGGTGGAGGAGAGCCCAGACCAGGGGTCAGCAAGCTTTTTCAGCCGTGGGCCAGTCCACCGTCCCTCAGACCATGTGGTGGACCGGACTATATTGGGGGGGGGGAGAGATGAATGAATTCCTATGCCCCACAAATAACCCAGAGATGCATTTTAAATAAAAGTACACATTCTACTCATGTAAAAACACGCCGATTCCTGAACCATCCACAGGCCGGATTGAGAAGGCGATTGGGCTGCATCCGGCCCACGGGCCTTAGGTTCCCTACCCCTGGCCCAGACCCTCGATCACTGACAGCTGGTTTCCAAACATTCTGAATCTTACAGTTCTTTGCTCCCACAACTAGGCTGATTCCTGGGAACTCCAACCATCACTTGCAAAAAGATCTTAGGAGTGGTCTGAGAAAGCAGAGCCTTGAACACATTGGACTTCTGATCACAACCTCTCTTTCTATAAATTTTTGTTGGTGGTTATGGTCCATAGTATGAGCCACACTTTAAAGAACTGATCACCTGAGCAAAGGAAAAATGTATTAAGAAGCCAAATAAACCAGAAAGAGTGGGAAAGTAGTCTCCAGGGCAGTCTTAAAGGGACTGTGACTGGATAAACTACTATGTCTGGCAAGGACTGAAGATGGCATATTGTCTGTCCCAAAAATTCCATCACACCAAGTGATGAAGAAACAGAGTGAATGCAGATGAATATGGATTCCCAAAGGTTGAGGTCACCAGGGACATGCCCTAATATTGTCTCCTTTACTCTCGTAAGAGTGGATAAAGCCATTCACTTCTGTGAGAGAATTTAAGATGCTGCACTGGGGGCACTAGCGATGAGGTCAAGGCATGTCCTCTACTGCTGACACCAGATGGCCCAGTCCTCACTGGTTGCTAAAAGTATTCGTGTGCGCAGTATGTAGAGATCTACCGCACTTTCCCCACACACCAAGTTCCCTCCCCAAAGCCAACCACCACATGCTGTAGTGGTGGCTAATGATTTCGAGGGCTCTGAAAAGAGGATTAGACAAATCCAGAGGCTAAGGCCATCAATGGCTCTCAGTCATTATGGTTGTGTTCTACCTCCACTCTTGGAGGCAGAATGTCTCTGAGCACTGGCTGCTGGGAACTGCAAGGGGGGAGAGCACAGCTGCATTCTGGTTCTTCTTGTGGCCCTCCCATGGGCGTCTGTCTGGTTGGCCACTGTGAGAACAGGATGCTAGATGGGCCATGGGCCGGATCCAGCAGGGCTCTGCCCATGTTATGAAGGGGCACTTTGCTTGTGTACAGTATTTGTGACACTCAGATCATGGCTATCTACTATTACTCCCTGCCTTCTAAACAGCAGCGTGGTTACATTTAAGATGCTCAGTGGTTTTGGATTGCCAATGCAGTGTCCATCAACGGAAGGAGGTTGTAGTCTACCACCTCTTGGGCACATATTTGGCATTTGCCATCCATCACAATAAGCAGTGGAACACAAAACAACCAAATCACATTTCGTGAATCTACAGGTAAAATAGGTCAAGACCCCTCCCCCCACCAAGAAGGCCCTGACTTGGGAGGTGAAGAGGCGGTCAGTTCAGGGGTTGTGAAAGCGCTCTCGATATCCCCAACTCCACTCACTTCATCCTCTTGCGCTGGTTGAGAGGAAGCACCAAGCTGCCCCTGGGCAGGCAGTGACACAGATTTCTGCGCCTCATGACCAGGCCCCCAGTGCCATCTTGGAAGGAGTCTCCAGAGAAGGGCTGGGGGAGGGGTGTCGGATGAGGCTCCCAGGCAGGAAAGGCCCAGGCAGGGGGTGCCCCCCCCATCAGGCACTGGGAAAGGGTTGACCCTGGGGGAGGAGAAAGCCACTTTGCCAGAAAGCCACGGCTTGCCCCATCGGAGTCCCTCGAGGCACCAGCACACACAAACACAACTCTGCGGAATGGCACACGACCAGAAAGTCTGGAAACAGACGGCTAACTACCAAACTGGAAAGGGGGGAAGTGCCGCCCCCACATGGGCGAAAGGCAACAGGCAAGCAGCACAACCCACGCAAGCGGCTCTGCCAGTTTGCAAAATAGTCTCCGAGTGCAGGGAAGCGCCGGGGGTCGCGAGCTCCTCTGCTTTGCAGCCCCCCAAGTAGTCCGGAGCCAGGGGCTAAAGCGGAAACGCAACCCTTTCCCATTGAAAAAAAATAACTAGAAAAGGAAGGGGGTTCCCTCTCCTTTCCCTCGGCCTCCACGTTCTTCGCTTCAGATCAGTGGCGGGGCAGCAATCCCGGCCTCCCCCCCCCCCCTCCCGACGGCCAGCAGGCGAGGAAGCGCCCCCGGGCTCGTCCCGGCTCGGCGGCCCCTGGCGGGGAAGGCAGCGTCGAGGCGGCTGACAGCCCCGCAGTGGCGCTCCGGGCGGGCCGGGCGCCGCGCTAATCCGCCGAGCGAGAGCCGGCGCGACGTGGAGGGTCAGCCAGACCCAGCCGCCGCCGCCTCCAACGCCTGGCTGGCTGCAGACACCGCGGCTGTAACCTGGGAAACGAAGCACCGATTAGGCGGCCCGGGGGCGGGGGGGGGGGACCGGAGAGGCGGGGAGGGAAGGCAGGCGCGCAATAAATCCTGCGCCCCCGAACCTGGCATCTGTCCACCTCCAGATAAGGATGCGGAGAGACGGGGGGGGGGGAGATTGAAGCTCGCCAACAAAACTTTGCACAGCAGCGCGCGCTCCCCGCGCCCCCCGAAACAGCGCCCGGGACCCCGCGGAGCGGCCGAGGGGGCGCCACTTACGAGAGACGAAAGAGCCCGCAGCCGGCGGCCTCGTCCGGAAAGAAGGCGCTCAGGTCTCTGCCCCGGGTTGGCTCGGGCTGGGGGGGGGGGAGACCCGACTTCGCCGGGGGGGGAGCCAGCCGCTTCGAGGGCGGCGGGGGGGGGACACACCTCCTGTGCCGCCGGCGCTGCTGAGACCCGCGCGCGGCCCCCACCCCAAATCCCCGCTCGCTTTTTGTCTGGAGCCACTGATCTGAGACCGGCGTGGCGGCTGCTGCTGCTGCAGGAGCCGCGGCGGCGGCGGCGGCGGCAACACCTCCCCGGAAGGCAGGCAGGGAGAGAGGGAGGGAGGCGAGGGCGAAGGGGGCCGGGGGCCAGAGGACCTGCGCCGCTCCGCCGGCAGCCCCCGCCGGGAAAGGCCAGCATTTCCCCGCAGTCGCAAACTTTTCCGCGGTACTTTCCTGCCTCCGCCCCGCATTCGCAGAGGAGGGGGGGGGCCTGGACTCTCGCACCTACCCGAAGCCGAGTGATCCGGAGCCGAAGCAGGAGCAGCGGGAGCCAGGGAAGAGGAGGACGCGGAGCAACCGCCGCCGCCGCCGCTCCGGGCAGTCCGGGTGTGTGCGCGTTGCGCGCGCGCTGCCGGATTACAGGTCCCGATCCGGAGCGCGCGCCGCCCCGGCGAGGTGGCCGGTCTTCTCGGCACCTGCCCCGAGGTGGCCCAGCCGCGTCCGCCTGGCGCCTCAGCCGGGGGGGCTGCCCAGCCCGACGCAGAGGGCGGCCGGCATGCAAGGAGGGCAGGTCGGGGGGGGCGGGCAAGTTGCGCAAGGCGGGCGGGCGGGCGGCCGCGGGCGGAGGCAGCCCTCGCTCGGAGCCTCTTCTTCTCGGCCAAGCCTCCTCTACAGCCTCACTCGGCGAGCACCGGCGCGGGCGGACGACCACATTGCAAAGGGCGGCCGCTTGCTCTTGCTGCTGCTGCTGCCGCCGCCGCTCTCGCCGCTTTCCGGGGCTGGAGGCAAAACCCGGACCGGACTTCAGGCGCAGCGCCCTGGCAGCTGGCCGCTCTGCTGCTTCTCGCCGCCGTCCTCCGCTTTTCCTCCAGGTCGCGCTCTTGCCGGCCTGCTCTCGGGGGCTTCCATGGCGGGCTTCCCTCTGCCTCCGCGAAGCCCCAAGCCCGGGCTAACTCCGCGGGAGTCGCTCGCCTCGGCCCCTGGGTCTCCCCCCGTCTCTGCTCGGCGCGGACGAGCCGCAGGAGCCGCGCCGCCACGTCCAGCCCGATCCTGCCCCTGCTCACCGGTTCGCCTTCGGCCGCGCGCGCGCGCGCTCCTCGCCCGCCCCCTCGGTGGCTCCTCTCCTCCCCCCTCCCGCGCTCGGAGGGCAGGCCGGCAAGCATGTTGTCTAGTGCAGGGGCTTCCCCTTTAAGCACACGCGCGCACATATGCACACACACACAAATACGCGCGCATACACACACAAACAAGCCAAAGTAGGATGCAAAACTTTGAAGCGCTGCTAGTTGCGGGAGCGAGCTGAGCCTGCGCCGCGCCTCCAAATGGACCCGTTTCTTGATACTTCGGCAACGTGCAAAGGCAGCCTGCGGGGGGCGTCCAGCCGCTTGCGGGGAAACTGGACTTCGGCTCGGAGCCGGACGGGGCTCCGCGGGGGAAGCTCGGGGTGTCAACAACCCCCGCCCCAAATGCAGCGCAAGAGCGCGCCGCGGCCACTGACTGGTGCAGGCTGTGAGGAAAGTAGCTTTGGATAACTGCAGGGGGATCTTTAATACTCTATTTATTACACACACACACTCACAGGTTTAGCTCGTTTAAAAACAAAGCACGCACAAAATCCAGAGGTGCAAGCCAGCGGGGACGCACCAGGCGAAGGCCGAGGGCTAGCTATTTATTGCTGGGACTCCCCTCTGCTGCCATCTTCCCCTAAGATCGGCAAGGTCAGATCCCTGAATCTAGCCTGATCTTTCTCGATTCCCAGACGCGTCGAGCCAGTGGAGAGGGGCCTCCATTTTCTCGTTGCGCCCCGTCCTTCCTGCTGCGCCCGGGGGCCGGGAAGCGGCCAGAGCGCAGCTCCTCCCTCGGCGCGGGGAGCGGGTGGTGGGCTCCCGGGAACCAGATCCCTCACCCCCCCGAGAGGGACTCAAAGCCGAGAGCGGAATCCTTCCGGTCCAGCCGGCTCTTCAGTCCTCGCCCGAGGGCCTGGCGCGGGGAGGCGAGGGGGCAGCGGCAGGATCCAGTCTGAGCCTTGCGCATCAGTGGGCGACACATGCCTGGAAGACACTGCTAAGCTCTGGCTGAGGCGCAGAGTGACAGTCACGCGAAAGCCCAAGTGTTTGCAGGTTTCAGTCCCATTGTTTGCAGGTCAAGAAACTGAAGCATGTGCTTGCTTTTGACTGGATCTTGCTCAGCAAAATAGTACCAGCTATAAACCCTTAAGTGTAATAGCCATTTTAAGGGTCTCAATATCGTATGCGATATATGTATGCAGTGCTATTATTTTTCCAGGGGTACTCAATGGTATGCGGTACCGGCACAGCTTTTTTGTTGTTAAAAAGTGTAGAACTTACTGTAACAACTTCATGGTGAGTTTTCCAGAAACAGCACCTAGTTTTCTAGAAAAAAGCGATGAGAGCCAGTCTGGTGTAGTGGTTAAGAGCTATAGACTTGTAATCTGGTGAACTGGGTTCACGTCTCCACTCCTCCACATGCAGCTGCCGGGTGACCGTGGGCTAGTCCCACATCTCTGAAGTCTCTCAGCCCCACTCACCTCACAGAGTGTTTGTTGTGGGGGAGGAAGGGAAAGGAGAATGTGAGCCGCTGTGAGACTCCTTCAGGTAGTGATAAAGCGGGATATCAAATCCAGACTCCTCTTCTTCTGTATGTATGTATGTATGTATGAATAGGTAAATGCTGATTTTTGAATCTAGGTGCTGTACAAAACATTTCAAAAGACAAGATCTGCCAGCAAGTAGATTGAATTTAATGATGTATAATCTAGTTTAGTAGAACGATGGTGGTTATTGGGTGGGCATATCAGGCTGTATGATGGGTGTCTTTGTTGCCTGAGAACACCCACCCTCACCTCACAATAGCATATAAAACAACAATCAAGGAAAAGTCAATAAAAACAACATATAGCAGGAGAGGCAATAAGAGCAAACACATCAGCAACAGAAGGATGAGCAGTCAACCACTACCTGAGTGAAAAACTCATTGGAATACAATCTAAGAGCAAACAATTGAAGGGCAACTAGTTCCAAATCCTGGGTGCCACCACTGAAAAGGCTCTCTCACTTGTACCCATCTAGCATACTTCAAATAGTGGCAGGCCTTAAAGAAAGGCCTCCACCAAGGATTTCAACCTGCAGGTACATTTGTTTTCCTGTGTTTCCTTGGTCCAAAAGCAACTAGTTCATTAAAGGTTAAAAACAAAACAAAAACAGCACTTTGAATTAGGCTTGGAAACAAAACAGAGAGCCAACGAAGATGGCATAAAATTAGTGTAAATGTGCTCTTGGATGAACTCTCAACTGTCGCAGTAGTTTCATCTAGATGGCCTAGTCCGCCTTTTCTGGGAAGGAGTGCAGCAGCTGGCATACCAACTGAACTGTCCTCTCCTCCGAACCCAACAATATTTGAAACTATGGCATGGAAGCTAAGCCCCAGAAAAGAATGAAAAGCTCAGTGTGGCATCATGTAACGTAATAATGGGAGAACGACCCTGCTGGATCAAACCAGGGGGGAGTTTTGTCCACCTTCCCACTTCCAGTATTTCAAAGTGCACTGCTCCTGAACATGGAGGCTTCATTGCGCTATCCCGAAGAGTCCCCAACAGCTATATCCTTCATTAATTAATTAATCTATTATTTATTTTAAAGCATCTACAAAGTCCTTAATATTTCAAAAGTCTCTAAAAGTCCTTTAAAAAGCAACCTAAATTTATGGCAAGGGCTTGCATAAGCTAATGTTGTGCAAAGCACTTTCTCTTGTCTGCTCTGACCCTTCCATCAGCTAAATTCATTGGGTGATCCTGAGTTCTAGGGTTTCGGCTGTTTCACTCAGTCTCACGATCCTTCGGTGCTGTTTGCATTTTAGTCTCCGTCCTCTAGTTTTAGGGTCAAAAGGTCATGTGACCTCCTCCAAGCAAACGTGAGGCCAGTCGATAATTGCTGGTGCCAGAAGTTATTGACTTGGGTAAAAAAAACAACTGGGTGAAATTCTTTTCAGGACATATGAGCCGCTCCCTCTCATAGTTGTCTCTTATGGGAGCAACAGAATGTCTTCTTTAGTAGACAATGAGAGGAGCTCATGGTCAGATGTGAACGCTTTCATGAGTCCATGTAGGGGAGATGTAGGTAGGTAGGTAGGTAGGTAGGTAGATAGATAGATAGATAGATAGAGATAGATGCACGTGTCTGTGTGTGTGTGTGTGTGTGTGTGTGTGTGTACAATGCATTTGAAAATGCACACCTTTGTGTTCCCCATGGCAAAAAGTCTTATCCAAATGAGAAGCATAAATTCTAGCAAGCCAATCATAAATAAGTCTGGAATGAATTTTAAAAGCTAAAAAGATATAAAATCCAGTGCTTTCTTATAAAACAAAATGTTTAGGGATACTCTCATTTTGACTCAAGAAATTCACCAATTTTATAGTTCAAATCGGGAAAAATAAATACAGTAAATGGACAAAAGTACAGAGATTCACAAAATGTTTAGGTGTATGCATACCCCTGGGTCCCCCTAGAAAAAAGCACTGATAAAATCTAATACAGAATGTGCATGAAAAGCTGGAAGGCAAGTACAGCCCATTAGATGACACGTGTAAAGAAGAAGAAAAGTGTTGAAGGAAAAGATGGAAATTGCTGTTGAATATGCTGGTTCGATACCCATGCCTGAACTAGGTTCTAGGTTTTGTTTTCTGGAATAAACCTAAAGTCCTGTGTCAATAAAAGCTGGCAATGGAAGTCATTTCAGAAGTAACTGACAAAACAAAGTGAAGATAATAGAAGAACTTCAATGTGAAGCTGTTGGTTTTCAGTTCAGATATCTAACATTACTGAGAACTACAGAGATTTTATTTCTTTATTTTATTTCTTTATTCATTTGTTAATTTACATTCTACTGATATCCCGCTTTATCACTCCCCTTCAGGAGTCTCAAAGCAGCTCACATTCTCCTTTTCCTTCCTCCCCCACAACAAACACTCTGTGAGGTGAGTGGGGCTGAGAGACTTCAGAGAAGTGTGACTGGCCCAAGGTCACCCAGCAGCTGCAGGTGGAGGAGCGGGGAATCGAACCCGGTTCCCCAGATTACGTGACTACCGCTCTTAACCACTACACCACACTGGCTCAAAGGATAAAATATAAAATATTTAATATTTTGAATATCCTTGTTGCGGTAATTTATGCGGCAATTTTTATTATGTTTGTATAGTATTCGGCCCTGTGCCATTTCAATATGATTAGTTTAAAGGAATTCACATACCTCTTTTTCCGGTGCCTCGATACTTTCTCAGAGCAAACCTGGGCCATCCCAGCAACCAGGCAGTGGAAGCCCCCCCCCAATAGCGGTGCCCCCGCAGGCACCCTGTTTGCTTCTCCACCAGTGGCCGAGAAGCGGGGCTGGCATCGGCACCAGTTCTGGGCAAGATCTCACCAGTTTTGATGCTGGAGCTGCTTGTCTTCCAGCGGCGGATGTGGCAGGGCGAGTGGTGCAGACGACAGGTCTGGTGGCGCTGGTGAGGGGGCAGGGCAAGGGAGCGCCTCTTGTTTTGCCTCAAGCAGCCAGACAGGACGGGCTGCCCCTGGACCCAAGGCATTCTCGTTGCCCATTAGCTCATCACCTTCACCTTCTACACCAGAGCAGGCTTTAGCACTGCTGGGATTTGGGTTTTCTTTATTAGCTAGAAGTGGTATTAAAAAGGAGATTCCGCGCAACACTTGATAGAACACCATACAACAACAACAATTTATTATTTATACCTCACCCATCTGGTTTCCCCAGCCACTCTGGGCAGCTTCCAACAAAAGATTAAAAATACATTAAAACATCAGTCATTAAAAACTTCCCTAAACAGGGCTGCCTTCAGATGTCTTCTAAACATCAGATAGTTGTTTGTTTCTTTGACATCTGGTGGGAGGGCGTTCCACAGGGAGGGCGCCACTACTGAGAAGGCCCTCTGCCTGGTTCCCTGTAACCTGGCTTCTCACAGGGAGGGAACTGCCAGAAGGCCCTCTGAGCTGGACCTCAGTGTCCAGGCTGAACGATGGGGATGGAGACACTCCTTCAGGTATCCTATTCAGTGATGCCCTTCCCTGCGACCAAGATTCTTCTATACTGTTTCCTCCAGAAGCAAGTCTCATCAAGCAGTGGCCCCTTACATCATTAAAAGTTAATTAAATGTTTCCAGCCTATGGGGACAGCCTTGTCTAGTTCCATTTGAAAAACAGAAATATCCAGACCTGTGACCATTTACCAATATGATGAATTTAGGAGTAATGAAAGAGCTTTAAAGATACATAGTACAAAAGCTCCTGAGCACTCTTGCTATTTGGCAGGTTTCTTACCCAAGGGTACCTCTCACGTATTGCATTTTACAGACCAATTCCCCCTCCAAAGATAAAATTAAGTGATTGTTTCCTTTTTTTTAAAGTGCCCACAGTATCAGCTACACTTGTGGGAGCTTATTGCAGTTATCCACCTGAAATTTGGCAGGATTCATGCTCCCCAAGAAACAGTTACAGTTGAGGATCCTTTGCAACTTTTAAAAAGGAAGGAGTCCGTGCACCTGGAAGTATGCCTGCCTTTTCTGTGTGATGCTTGGCCACTTAAAAGGTCTCTGCAATTACACTTCATCAATATTCTTTTCTTCTCACCTTTATTTTCCTGGCCTCAGCTTTGCATCACCAACTCTATGACTATATGAAGATGAGGGTAACTATTTGGCTTTGTTCTGAAAACCTTCACAAAAACAACAGTTAAAACTTTGGCACAGAGCCACTACCTGCATAAGGATATTCTTGGCTCCCCTGACTATTTGACAATATCTGACTGGTCAAATAATCAGCAGGCAACGGGCATTCTTTGAGTGGCCAATTAACTAGTCTCCAGCCCTAGTATTTAGTTGGTATAGCTGTTCACTTTTGATGAGTATCTGCCAATTCACAGTGCTAGTGGAGTCACCCTGCTACATCTTCACCACTTTACTAGATCTTCAGATAAAGAAGGCCTTACAAATCAGCAACACACAATTAAGTTTTCAGATTCAAATCAGTTGTTGCACCCCCATAATGTTTAAGGTGACCTTGAGCAAACTTTCAAATGTCCTTAACCTCAGGAGTGATTAAAACAGCACACTCTGTGATGGATAGATATGAAATGCTTGCACTTGACATGTGCCGCTAAGTAAAGGTTCAGAATTAAGTGTTACACTTCCATTTCATTCTTTGAGAGAAGAGGGCATTCTTGCTGCACTTTAGCCATAGTGGGTAGTGCTGGTATTGTTGGCACCTTTTAGTGCTAGTATTGTTGATACCATTGCAGAGAACTCAACACACAAACACCCTGTATTTGGAGACTGCTGTTAAAATCTATTCTCTCCGCCATTAGGCCCACCATTGCTATTTAGTGGTTGTGTGTAACATAGCCATGTGATTGTCATAAGCACCTCTTTAAGAAACCCTTAGGCTCTGATGTTTTGGAGTATACTTTCATTTTGAAATGTTATTTTGTGCTGGTGTGGTGAGGTAAAGTGAGACAACTGCCTCAGGGGCGGCAGATCCCCATGTAAATCTTTATTCCCTGCTTTGTTCCTGATAATGGATCTTCACTCACCCCTTCTTTCCTGGTGGGGATGGGAGAGCCATTTGGCAGTTCGCCAAATGTGGGCGGTGGGCGGTGGGCGGTGATGCTATGGAGGCAGTTGCTTCCTTTAGTCTTTAAAACAGTCATCCTCATATTTGTGGAAATCTTCCCATCACGTACATGTATCTGCAGTGAAACAAATATGCAAGTGACCACCGTGCTGGCTCAACACACAGTTTTGACACTGAAAAAGCATTGTGTGTGAAGCAGGCCTCAGGTGCCTGGGAAGACGCTGACCCAGGGCATGCTTCACTTCTCATTCCTTTCCACACCACTTGGTCTTTGAGCTGTTTTACATAGTGCTGTACAGTACAAATGCTAAAGTGCATGGAATAACCAGCATGTGAGTTTCCTTATACAAATATAATGGGCAAGCAGAGGTATTAATACTGAAATGAATCAAATGTATGTTCTTCACTTCCCAGCTTTTGAACTATGCCCTGCTCAGAGCTCACACTGGAACATGGCTAGAACATGTTTGCAAAATCAGTTCAGGATGGAAACCATTAGAGGCAAGCAAGAGTTGGTGGTTTGGAGTCATGTGAGGCAAACACGTTAACTGAGGTTATAACCAGTGTGCACTGTACAGAAACGTGTTCTGTATGCGCATTAATGAAACCAGGGTGCCAACTTGAATAAAATATTGTGGGGACCCAGGTCAGCCCACATCATCGATCACATGATGCAGTGCACACACACTACTTGAATGGGAATGCCCATCAACTTTGTGGGGGCCCCTCAAATATTTTATTGTGGGGGCTGAAGCCCCCGCAGCCCCTAGGAGTTGGCCCCAACGAAAACTAAAGATAAAGCTATCTTCATCACCTTAGAGTTAATGTAAAAGAAAATTTGATTTACTATTGGTGGTATATTTTCAGTAAAGGTTTTGTTTTTGGGAGTTACTTTTTGTTTAATCAGTAAGGAGTGCATATTTATGCACCAAATATTAATCGCTCCATTATAAAATTAAATAATTAAGACATTTGACTTTTTTACAGGAAAAAATAGTAAGTGATGGCAATTGGAATTTAGAGTTTAATCCAATGTGAGATAACAGATCTGTCTCTTTGCCCACAAAAACGTGTGTAAAATTTTTCGCCCTATAGGACGCACTTTTTCCCCTCCAAAAATGAAGGGGAAATCTGGGTGCGTCCTATGGGGCGAATGCAGGCTTTCGCTGAAGCCTGGAGAGCGAGAGGGGTCGGTGTGCACCAACCCCTCTCGCTCTCCAGGCTTCAGGAAGCTCTGAGCAACCCTCGGGAGCCTGGCACGAAGCCCCGCTGGGCTCCCAAAGGTTGCGCAGAGCTGCCTGCCTTCCCGGGCTCCACGCAGCTCTGCGCAACCGTCAGGAGCCCGGCGGGAAGCCGCGCCGGGCTCCCAAAGGTTGCGCAGAGCTGCCTGCATTCCGAAGCTTCGGGCACGCTGAAGAGCGCGCCCGGGCTTCAAGAAGCTCTCCACAAGCCTGGGGAGACCGGCGCGGCTCCCTAGGCTTGCGGATAGCAGGCTGTTCTGGCGGCTGGGGTCGGGGGAAGCTCGGGCTTCCCCCGCGCCAGCCCCGTGCCTGGGGGAAAAATATTTTTCCCCTTTATTTCCCCCCCCCAAAAAAGTAGGTGCGTCCTATGGGGCGGTGCATCCTATGGGGCGAAAAATACGATATTTTAAAAAGAATGAATCTTTTATTTGGAAAATATATGTGCTGTTATGTGATAACAGTATTATGGCAATTGCTTTAAATGTTTTAAACCTCAGATCAATCAGTTTTATTGTTTATGTAGAGAATTATGCAGAAATTCTGGTTTAAATATGTTGGTTGTTTGCCATAATAAACATTGATTGATTGATAAAATGTTTTAAATTAATGGCAGTTTTTGTTTTTTCACACCAATATGTTAAAGGGCACAAAATTAGGTTAAGGGAAACCTAATTTCTTATAAATATTTCAACATGTTTACACAAGGAACGTACTTAGTAAAAACTGGAGGTTGAGAAGTTAAGACAAAAAATATAAACAAACAAGCAAAAAACCTAAAGGAAATATCAGCAAAACAAAAATAGTGTATTAAAAACACACTTTTTATGCCTCGTCCTCCTCTACAATGTGCCCGTGTCTCGGATTGTGAATATGTATGTCTTTTAACAACCAAGCAGCATGGGCATTTACATTCTAACTCACAGTGTTGGGAAGTTCTGGATACTCGCAACTGCCTGATATTATGCATATTTATTTGTATGCCCCACTTCTTGAGTGGGACTCATTGGCCTTAGCTTTGCAAAAAGTGATCTTGCATAGTAACTGTATGTGTAGAGAGAAAGCAAAACAGAAATCTGTGTCACGTCTCTGAGCAGATACAATTATGCAGTGCAAAAGGCATGTGGGCTGCATGGCCAAGGATTCTGGGTCGTATTAAAAGGCTCTATTTAGTTGCAAGCCAGTCTGTTTTAATTGTTGCAGCAACCAGTTAGTTGCATGGTTATTTGGGAAATACATGGATTTCAAAATGAGAAAGCGGATTTAAATAAGTGAATCACATCAATCTCTTTTTCTGGATGATTTAGATGAATGAAATAATTGTCAAGCTTTAAATCAATCCAATTTTTGAAAACAAGTTCTGAAAACTGCTATCAGCATTACAGGCTACTGCCTGGAAATAGATCCTGAGGTGATGGCGGTAGGAAGTGGTCTAAAAGAAACAGATCTAAAGGTAAAGGGACCCCTGACCATTAGGTCCAGTCATGGCTGACTCTAGGGTTGCTCATCTCGCTTTATTGGCCAAGGGAGCCGGCGTACAGCTTCCAGGTCATGTGGCCAGCAGGACTAAGCCGCTTCTGGCAAACCAGAGCAGCGCACGGAAACGCCGTTTACCTTTCCGCTGGAGCAGTACCTATTGATCTACTTGCACTCTGAAGTGCTTTCAAACTGTTAGGTTGGCAGGAGCAGGGACAGAGCAAAGGGAGCTCATCCCATCGCAGGGATTCGAACCGCCAACCTTCTGATCGGCAAGTCCTAGACTCAGTGGTTTAACCCACAGCACCACACGCGTCCCTTTTAGATCTAAAGATAGATTATGTGTAATGTCCAGACCAGCTGTGGGGTCATACTATGGCAAGATCCACCTGGATGAGCAGTTTAGGATCCTGCAAATCTTGGCAGATAAACCAGTGGAACATGCTCATCGCAGCTCAGCTGAAGCTTCTGAAGGCCTCTGGAAATCCCAAGACAGGGGCCTTCCAGTGACAGGAGACTTAGACAGGATCCTAAACCCATTCACCTCTGCATAGGACCCTATTTTGAAGGCTTGTTTTCCCTCTGCCAGGCTTAGGCAGAGCAGCAGCAGCCGTGCTGCTTGAACAGGGTTTGGATCAGTTTACACCAGCTTAATTTACACTGGCTTGCTTTATGTCAGCTTGTGCATAGGATTGCTCCCTGTGGAAGTTGAATCTTGAAGCCTACCTACCCATACAGTGGCACCTTGGTTTAAGAACAGCTTAGTTTATGAACAACTTGGATTAAGAATGCTGCAAACCCAGAAGTAGGTATTTGGGTTGTGATCTTGGCCTTGGAAGCAGAACATGTTCCGCTTCCTGTTGAATGTGTTCCATTTGTAAATTGAGTCCCTCACTGCTATGGGAAAGCACGCTTTGATTTAAGAACGCTTTGGTTTAAGAACGGACTTCCGGAATGGATTAAGTTCGTAAACCAAGGTACCACTGTATTTGGCATATAGCAAAAGACCAGGAGTCCTGGGGAAAAGCAAGTTCCTCTAAGAAAATGCATTGTTCCTCCAACAAAATACTTCCAAATGCATATTTGCCTCTCCAAATGTGTTTGGAATTTGGGAGGGGAGAAAGGCCATTTACCTTCCAGTGTGGAAAGGCATCAAGGAGGGAAAGGATTAAGCAACCACCTCTTTCTACTGCATCAGACCAACATGGCTACCTACCAGAATCTAGAACCATGGAAGGCACCACATTGAGCCGCAGGAAATAGAAGTCCATCAACCTCACAAAGAAACTTGCAATACCAAGAACAAACTTACTTGGTCTCTAAGGTGCTACTGGACATTTTTTAATTTTTTTAAATACATCTCTACTGCGTCTGACCAACATGGCTACCTACCTGAATCTGTCCTAGGGGGTTGTTACATAATGTTATATCTCTTCAACCTTTTCGCTTTTGATTAAATGATGCTTTCGTGCAGCCATTTCCTTTTTTATATTTAGAGTTGTATAAAGCAGTGTTTTCCAACCGGTGTTCCGTGGCACACTACTGTGCCGTGAGACATTGGCTGGTGTGCCGTGGGAGGGAGGCAGGCGAGTCGGGCGGTGAGAGGCGGCGGCGGCGAGGATCCGCGTCGAGCCGGGGGCGGCTCCGCGGTGGTGGTGCCGAGCGGCGGGGCAGCGCGTGCAAAAGGGAGGAGCGCGAGACAGCGGAGGAGGAGGAGGTCG
The DNA here is from genome assembly GCF_965113315.1 of Podarcis vaucheri. Taxonomy (NCBI): domain Eukaryota; kingdom Metazoa; phylum Chordata; class Lepidosauria; order Squamata; family Lacertidae; genus Podarcis; species Podarcis vaucheri. The sequence continues at coordinate 5,322,654 of NC_138766.1, read as the reverse complement.
GCATGCAGCAACAACAGCAGCAGCAACTCCCGGCGACGGCTCCTCAAGCCCCGCCGCCGCCCCCTCCTCCGCCCGCTATCGCCGCCACCACCACAACAGCCGCCGCCGCCTCAGTTGCCGCCGTCCCTCAGTCCCTCGCTCTGCTGCCTCCTCCCACCCCCAAAGCTTGGAGGTTCCCCAGCAAGGGGGAGGGAAAAAACTTTCACTTTCGTGCGTCCCTCCCGGCGTGACGCTGCGCGCTGACGTCACGGGGCGGGGCTTTAATGGTGGTGTGCCGCGAGATTTTTTTTCAGTAAACAGGTGTGCCGTTGCCCAAAAAAGTTTGGGAAACACTGGTATAAAGTATGAAAGTATATAGGAAGATGGGTAAGCAGCTGAATGAGGCTATCGTGAAACAAAAACTTGCTTTTATGTAACCTTGTGAGCTTTATGTAGCTTTATGAGTTTTCAACTTACTCCAGTGTAATGCAGCCTGGTAGCTGGTCCCAGCTAAGCCAGCTTCACTTAATTGTGCCAGTACTCTTTCACATGGGAAGAATTGCACTGAAAGATGATAAATCTGGACTGACTCATCCCGTTTTTAATATATATTAAAACAATGCCAGCAACATTAAGGACACGGTGCTGAAGTAACATTCTCATACGGTCCAAAGTTCACATCAGAATCTGGCCCAAATTCTAAATATGTATATCCTTCAACATAGTTCCGTCCTGCAAGAAATGTGCATGAGACATTGTTAATTTTTAACCCCAGCTGTCTGTCCCCAACTTAGAGAGGAGAAACTGCTGCAGCGCATTCTGGCTAGACTGATTGGGTACACACAGAGGTCAAATAGCAGCTTCCCCTGAAACCAGCTCTCCTTCCCTGTAAATCATTGAGAGGGTGGAGGAATACAGCTGTGACTCGGCGCTCCAATAAATTCATCCTTCTTGCAGGACTACAACATATTTATATGCTGAGGATACCACGGGCTGAATGTTCAATCATGCACACCTGAGAGGTGACTATGTTCAGTCTCCCTTTTGCACAGCATGGACTGCACAGGAAATTATTATTATTATTTTACTTTTATGCTGTCTTTTCATCCGGAAGGACCCCAGAACCTGATACAGTGGTGCCCCGCAAGACGAATGCCTCACAAGACGGAAAACTCGCTAGACGAAAGAGTTTTCCGTTTTGGAGGTGCTTCGCAAAACGAATTTCCTATGGGCTTGCTTCGCAAGACGACAATGTCTTGCGAGTTCCTGCTGGTTTTTTTTCCTTTCCCCCCTTTTTCTAAGCTGCTAAGCTGCTTATCAGCTGATCCGATCAGCAGATAAGCCGCTAATAGCGCTAATCCGCTAATCCGTCAATGGGCTTGCTTCGCAAGACGAAAAAAACCGCTAGACGAAGAGAATCACAGAACGGATTCTTTTCGTCTTGCGAGGCACCACTGTATATTAATGGGAATAAAGCATAATTGAGGCTGTTCCCATTCACTCTTACGTTATGAGCTCCTCCTCCCATTGGGGCTGTCCCCACCCCCTTCCCACCCCATCTGGCTAGCTCTCCATTGCTTGCAGTTGGCTGGTCGGTTGCTTGAGGGCCCTGCCTGCTCTGTTCTGCTCAGCCCGACAGGCCTTTGCGCTCACTGAGGGCAAAAAGGGAAGAGTCAGGGGCGAGGGCTGTGTCTCAGGTGAGATGCTGAGCAATAGCTGCTGAGTGGCCAGTTCCTGGCTAGTCAGGTTCCCCCTCATTTCCCCCTCCACAGCCTGCTGACACCTGTCAGAACTAGGGATGCTGTGTACGGTAATTTCTTGTCTCACTGACTTCACCTTGAGAGATAAGCTCAGGTTCTTCAACATTATATTTACTCCAGGGTCCTGCTAAGAAGATAGAGAGTTAGGATAGTGGGATTCATCCTAGAACTTTATTCATCCTCCCCAGTTGTTTAACTTCATGTCAAGCTCACAGTAAATAATAGGGTTACTCTTTCCCCTTTGCCTCAACATAAGGATAATTGGCTCTCAATCCAATACCAGTGTCAGACTGGTCACTGGTCCCTTATTGTGTTACTAGTTAACCAGTGATTGGCTTATGAAGATTTTAAAACATTCCCTAAATAGTCTAATGAATAATGAAATGAACAGATGGCAACATGAATGAAAAACTCAGTGCCCAATGACCAAAATACCAAAACACCAATATATCTTGTACTTTTTGTAAGGAAGTTGTTAATTTTTGAAGGCAACATTGTCAAAGACAGAATTGGCAAGATTTTCCCAGAGCTGATCAAAGGAGCCTGTACGGTGCCCTGCAACCCATCAATTATTTTGCATGGAGAGTGCAACATGGGAGTACAACTTGGAAGGCCATGAGCAGCCTTTGAAGGATCAAATTGCAAATGTAAGTTGTAGTTGGGAAGGTAACGGTGTAAATCAGGTACTCAGCCAAGCACCAAGCCAAAGATTCCAATGACAATGTGAATGACAGCTTGAAATAATTATACTCACACATGTTCAAATGGATAGCAAAAACTGAGATGGAAAGACTTGAGATATTAATAATAATAATAATAACACTTTTATTATTTATATGCCTGGGTTGCCCGTTGCCAGATCAGGAACCCACAATATAAGTGACAGGTGCAGTTGATCAAATCCTGGAGCAAGTACCAACATAACAAAACTGATGTTGACAAGAATCCAGATTTGAAGAATGGAGGTTGAACTAGATGAACCAAGCTCCTTCTGAAAATGGTACACCCATGGTTTTTTTGTAACAGCTAGTCAAATTCACTACGCAATGTGAATTTCCCTCCTGAGTTTCACAACCCACATTCCAAACCACTGTTGAAGTGAGAAAATTCACACGGCACAATTACATATTGTGATAGCTGCATCAGAAGAGACAGGGCACTGTGTGTGTGTGTGTGTGTGTGTTACTGTTTATAGGGTTGCTTGCCAAAGATGTGGCTTTGAACCACTGAGCACAAACATCAACATTAATTTTGAGAGGAGCATGTTAACCCACTCCCGATGATAGACAATAAACTATAATACGGCAATAAGGAACATACTAGACACCAGGTAAGCTGCAAAAAAGGTACATACTGAGAGCTCAGTAAGCAGACAATTGCAGTGTTAGGGGTGAGGGTCAGCTTGGCAGAGACAATTTTCTACTTACAACCTCCACTGATTTTGGAATGTCTGATTCTGTCAATGGAACTCAAGAGAGAATGTTGGGGGAGGGGGAAGGGTTAAAGAGGAAGTCAGAAGAGGAAAAACAAGCTTCCTGCCAATTTCCACTATCATCACAATTTGTTATATCCACCTCAAAAATCGTCAAGCAACTCAGATGGATGTCTACTGCTGCAACCCCTGGCTCCCCCCCCCTTCAGCATACCGTATTTTTCGCTCTATAAGATGCACCAGACAACAAGATGCACCTAGTTTTTTGGAGGAGGAAAACAAGAAAAAAAAAAATTCTGAATCTCAGAAGCCAGAACAGCAAGAGGGATTGCTGTGCAGTGAAAGCAGCAATCCCTCTTGCTGTTCTGGCTTCTGTGATAGCTGCGCAGCCTTCATTCGCCCCATAAGACGCACACATATTTCCCCTTACTTTTTAGGAGGGAAAAAGTGAGTCTTATAGAGCAAAAAATACGGTATTTTAGAAACAAACTTAGAAAGAAGAAAGGGTATCAGTGAAATGGTGCAAGAACAGTCAGATGGCTACTTCAGAGCACCAATGAAGTTCACAGCATTAAAAACACACAAAAAAGGAACTATCAACCCACTTTATTTAAACAGCCACATTTCTACATCTTGTAATTCAAATTAAAATATGCCATTAAGCATATTCATCATGATCTTTTTGGGTTTCTTCAAATTCCCGAGCAGCGCCAGGCATTCCCCACTATTTGTGAACAATGTTGCTTCTTATCTGCATATCATCAGCAGTAAGCAATAAGACCTGCAGCAGCAGCAGCTGGTATTTCCAGGAGGCTGGAGAAGAGGCTTACTATCCTTGACCTCTCCGACGTTTGCCTGTTGCTGCTGTCAGCCTCCTCTGGAGGAGAGGTGTAGAAGCCAGCTGTATGTCACCTAGCACTATCTTCTGAAATATATTTAAGCCAGGCTCCTTGGAGTGCAGCAAGGCCAGTACCAGAAATGTCAATGTGGAAAGGTGGCATATAAGTAAATTCAGTCCATCAGTCAAATCAGTCAACCTAGATTGAGTGTCTTGGTCTCTTGGTTATGCTAACATGAGACACCAGAGTGTGATGAAATGCTGGGAACTGGTTTTCATATATATGTTCATTTAATTTAAGGAATTAATAGTAGAAAAATGGATCTGTCTGTGGACCAGGAATCCATCTATAAGCGTCCTCCATGTCAGAGTCCATCATACTTAGTCAACTTCCTATAACACATACCTGAGAGACATTGAGTTGGTTGAGACCAATAGTAACTATTGGTACAGTAACTATCACACACATCCAAATTACAAGGAGCTGAATCAGCTGTGCTGGGGATCAATGTTATTGGAATGGCTGATAGATCTAATCTTGCCAGCACAGAAAACTGTCTGCCCACCCCCACCCCCATTATCTGAGGACAATCCATCACCTAAGTCAATGCTGCTTCTGCAGCCTGAAGTGGATTGGAATGTTCTAGTGAGTTTTGTGATCTTCAAATATCTCCAGAGCTGCTCTGTTACCACAATTTCTCAGAAGGGAAGTTTGAAGCTAAGGAATGAAACAAAGTCGGCAGTATGAAGGACTAATGTCTTAAATACTTAAGCAAAACCACCAAACACCTCTTCCATCACTGCAAAGAAGGGTTCAATAGTAGCATGGGCATAATTTAACCATATATGGTTTCCAAAACCAAAGTGTAGGGAGATCTCATTGGTATTTCCCAGGAAGAAAGAGCTTAGCGCAGAAAGAGTGGTTGATGCCAAGATTTGGCCGTCGGAATCTCTTCCCGCTGCCTCCCCCATGTGTGTTAACACATGTCAGTTTTATGAGGGGTGATGAACCTGACAATCCTTGCCACTCTAGGTTCTTCTTACAGAATGGAAAATGATATTTGGCCAGGAGAGTTCATATCCATCTCATTTTTAAAAATGATTGCAAGAATCATTTTAAAATTATCGTCATCATTACAACAGTTCTAAAATCTGAACACTTTGCATCAAATAAAGGGAAGGACAGTTCATCTCTGCTCACTCACAATCTAATTTTAAAAAGAAAGAAATAAAGACAAATCAGAGAAGGGGAAGAGGAGGGCAGTGGAAGAGGAGCTAATCACGATAGAATGACCCAAATATAAACTAGAGCTGGAATTGGCAAATGCCCTCTACTGCAACTTTTTCTAGGCCCAGAAGCACAATCCTACTACCTTTTTTCACCTTGGCTTGCTGAATCTATATTGTAGTGGAAATCCAATGTCATCATAGTAGTGATGACATCAGATTGCGATTTAAACCACAGGGCATCCCTGAGCAAATATATAGCAAGGCTGGTAGAGGTGATTTCATATGGAGAAGGGGGGTGGATCCTGAGCGTGTCCGCCCTCCCCACTCCCCACCCACAACTGGTTTTCTTCTGTTAAAGCTCTGAAACCAGACGCAAACTCCAGCAGGGGAGAAAAGGTGAAGGAGCTAGGATTGGGCTGCAGGAGCAGGAAGATCTCAGCCTCCCTACATGCCCTTCCCTGCTTTACGCTGGTTCAGATGGGAGAAGGTTCTCTGCTTCGGAAATGAAAACGACACAAGTATGACATCATAACTGTGTGGAGCCCCCCTTCATTTTTGTGGGTGATCCCTTTGCAGAGGGAGCAGTCACCAAACCTGGCACTACACAATCAGCTTAGCTTAGCTTAGCTTAGTTTTTCCTAATCATTACATAAAGCAGACACTGGACATCTGCTCCATTCCTTGTTTGGGTGCTTGTCAGCTTTTCCCTTCTAATCATGATCTATCAGCCTGAATGTCCTTTTGGCTGAGATCCTATCCTCTGTCAAGGACTGCCTGAGCTAGAGAGCACTGTGCTGGTGGCCTTTATTATTAATAAATAATAATGTTTTTGTTTTTGTTTTATTATGTATTTTTATGTTCTCAACTGCCTTGCAATCTTCAGATGAAAGGCGGCATGCAAATCAAACAAACAAAATCTGTGCACAGAGCTAGAGATTAACAGAGCCCAAGGCCTTTCTGGGCTATAAACAGGCAGAGAAGGAACACTGAACAGTGTCCAAGTTATTCTCCATCCTGTCCCCTATTCCAGGATCAGAGCACATGAGAAGCTGCCTTATATTGGGTCAAGCTTATTTGCCTATCTAGTCCTGTACTGTCAACTCAGACTGGCAGTGGTTGTGCAGGATCTCACACTCAGGTCTTTACACCATCTGCTGACTGGAAATGCCAGTTTGAACCCTGGATCATCGGTATATACTGTACCACTGAGCTATGGACCCTTCCTGAACCACAGCTCAGTAATATAATATGACAAGATTCCCTAACAGAGATTTTGAGAAGGTGTCAGATCCCATTCATAAAGAGCTCGGCTGCATTGGGACTGGCACGCGATCTGCATGGAGGCTCCTCATATACCTACTGTAAAAAGGGACTGTAACTCTGAGCATGAGCTATTTTCAGAGGCTGGCCCACCTTAAACGCAAAGGCTTATAAAGCCCAACCTCAAACACACGCCTCAACAATATCAGCATTGTGTCAAATGGAGGGGTCGGTGCCACAAGGTGCCTGGTGGAACACTCTGCCACAAGAGACTAGGGCCCTGTGGGACTTGACATCTTTCCGCAGGGCCTGCAAGACAGAGCTGTTCCGCCTGGCCTTTGGCCAGGGCACAGCCTGACTCCCTCCCTCGGCAATCTTCGCGGAGCTCTGGCCCAATGGTTGCCAGTGGCCTGAATCAATTAATTTTATAATGAATGAAGGAGAGTGTCTGCAGTGTGCTTGGCTGTGGCTTCTCCGTCCCCGGTCAAGCCTGGCCTAGGGTAGTAGGGAGGCTGTGGCGTGCAAGGAAGCTCCTGCTGCCTCACAGATGGCCGGCAGCTCCAGCAGAGAGAGGAGAGTGGGGGGCAATGCTGCTGCCCACTCTCCTGGACTGGGGCGCATGAGTTCACCCTTGCACTGGTGCCGCAGCGGGCTCCGTCTGTGCCCTGCATGCCCGACCCAGACACTATTTAGATACGCTCCATCACTTCTTCCCAGGACTAAATATCTATTTCACGTGGAAAGCCAAAAGCTGCCAAAATCTCAAGGAGATGAAGGCTGCATATCACCTTCACTTGTAGCAAAGAAAGGAGGCAGTTCCAATCCATTTTCTGGCTCCTGCCTTGTCGTTGCAGTGTGGGGACACTGGGATTGCAATGCGCCCTAATAATAATAATAATAATAATAATAATAATAATAATAATAATAATAATAATTTTATTATTTATACTCCTGTTGCTGGGTTGCTTCCAACAAACCTCCCGATACAGGGCTGCCTTCAGATGTCTTCTAAAAGTTTTGTAGTTCTTTATCTCCTTAACATCTGATGGGAGGGCATTCCGCTGCCAAGAAGGCCCTCTGCCTGGTTCCCTGTAATTTCACTTCTCACAGTGAGGGAACTGTGTTATGGGCCACGTAAGATTAGGTAGTGGGACAGAAGTGGGTTGGCAACTCCTGGTGTGGAGAGAGTTTTGTCCCCTCCCACTCGAACTTGGGTCACCCGTTGACACTGATTGGCAGCAGATTTTGGACAGACAAAAAAAAAAAAGCATAACTAAGTATGGAATTCACTGCCACAGGATGTGATAATGATCAATAGATCAGAAGAGGATTCCTCCCCGGGATCCTCATACAGCACAATGGGCAAGTGTAGCGGGCTTCATACTGCCAGGAAGTTGCACAGACACCCACGTGATCAGAAGTGGCATGACAAACAATACAAGAAGTCCCACCTGAGCACTGCTTTGAAAGCCAACCTTTTGGGGGGAGCTTCCCATGCCAAATGAATTGTCCTGGAAAAAGTTGTCATGGAGGCTAAGCAGCCAAATTCTGCCATCAGGAAAAATGTCCGAGTTCAGCTGACCAAGAATGGCAAAAAAAAAAAAAACAGCATTTGTTCCTATTGATGGTTGTTTGAACTTCATTGAGGAGAACGATGAAGTTCTGGTTGCTGCCTTTGGTTGGAAAGGTCATGCTGTTGGTGACATTCCAGGAGTTCGTTTCAAGGTTGTCAAAGTAGCAAATGTTTCTCTGTCAGCCTTGTACAAAGGCAGAAAGCAGAAACCCTGGTCATAAAGTTATGTTGTTATTAAGATGATCAAGAAAGTTTTCTTCTAAGAAAAGAAAGAGAGAATTAGACATATCCATAGGGGATGGTCTACCAGCAGCTATAACTCACGATGCCAGATTACCGATACCAATCACTAGGAGACAAAAAGGAGATGTAGATGTTGACGTGTTTTAATTTCTTTTACTGTAAATTCTAATTATCTTTAAATGCTTTTTATTGTCTTTACCTCTTTCTTATTTATAATGTTCTTATTTCTTACAAACTGCTTAGAGGTTTTACCAAAATCAAGTGGTATGTAAAATTTGTTGAACAATTTTTTTAAAAGAGCAAGCAATGGCAATTTATTGCCTTCTTCTCTTGATGAAGGACCTACAGAAGCATCTGGCTGGACCTGTGAAAAAGAGGATTCTAGGCTGGACTAGACAGACCTTTTCTTCCAAAATCCCTCTACTGTGAGGGAGTTTTGTGCCTCAACTCTTGCTTTGTTATAATGCCAGTGCTAAGTGTGACCATTTTTCGAATTCGGTTCTGTCTACTTTGGGCAAGGTACTAACTATATTACTTTGTGGTTATGCTATTTAAGGTCAAGGTACAAAGACACAGCTGGAACTTTTGTTGGGTCAAATCTTGCCATCAGTTCCCCGTTTCCTAAATATGTTAAAAATAAAATCTCTTAGGTGGAAATAATGAAAACATTTGATTTTTTGTTGTTCTTTTCTTTTCTTTTACTTCCACACAATATCCCTTTTGTGTGATAATTGTTAAACCCTGAAAAACCATATTTAAGTCAATTTCCCTATTAAAAATTAATAGAAGAGAGGACAACAGAGAGACAGAAGGACTCACAAACTATTCAAGGTTACTCCATCCAGCTAACATTACTATGGCAATAGGTCATCATTTAAATCAGATGATACCAATTTATACAATTGTAGAACCAATTGACAGCACATTCTAATAGTTTTCAGGAGAAAAAAATCCTTAATTATATTAGTTTATAGCAACTAAGAGATTATTTTAAGATATGTGCTATAATATAGAGATTAGGATCCACAATGAATTGAAAGGAGCAGGAATGGCTTGTCTGGTGGGGCAAGGCATCTGTCCAGATTTCTGACAATTTATCTCAATGGTCTAATGATGCGTTTATGAAATGTTGGTCTCTTAGAGTTCAAAAAATTACCTCCAAAATCAAGCATTGCAAGTATAAAATAGAAATTTCTGTTCTATGTGATCAAGTGCATTTTGGGCATCTAAAAACATTAGAACTGACTCATTTATTATTTTCATTGCACTTATTGATTATAGCAAGCACCTTCTGGTATTAGCTGACCACCACCACCCCACCCCCGGTCAAGAAAGCTAGCCCCATCATAATGGCTATTTTCCTAGTCTCACTAACTATAGGGAATTGTAGTGAAAGTGTTATAATCTTGATTGGTACAATACTATAACCGAGTTGGTAAACTGCTAAGTCTCCACTTTCTCTCCCTTCTTTCTCACTTAATTCACATAAATTTTGAAATAACTTTAATTTTTTTAAGCATTTTATCCTGCTCTTTAGCTGAAAAGACTCTCAGATCATTTCACAAAAATCAGTAGTAGGCAAGTCCCTGCTCTCTGCAGAGGTGCCAAGTTCCACCCAACATGTGTGTGTGATGTCACATGTGTCGTGACGTGCGTTGTGAGGCCCAGCTCCTCAGGTTTGGGGGTGCTTAGCCCCACTGCGACAGACTGGGGTGAGGGGCTGAAGACACACCAGCCCTATAGAGTTGGTGCCTATGGCTCTCAGGCTTATAATGCAAAAGATGTGACACACAAGGAAAAGGGGAGTGGAGAGAGAAAGGAATGAGGGAAGCAAGCTCTGCTTGCACCATTTTTGAAGTTGCATTTCTTAGAATGATCCACAAAGATTGAAATTGTTCAGCTATTCTGTTTAAAAGGTTGTTTTGTGCCATGTTTTCATGCCTTTACCAGCACCCCCTCAAGCTTGGAGGAGACATCACTCAGGGAGTCAGTGTTGTCCACTCCAGGACCTTCTGTCCTGTCCTGGTTTCAGCTTGAAGAGCCCACAGAGCAAAGACAGTTGTTCACAGTAGCAGCACTGACGGGTTGCAGTCTGGAATCACTTGAGGCTTAACTGAATGATCAGTCTAACCCCAGAATGCTTAGAGTTAGACAGCAACCACACACTTGAGAGACCTCACAAAGAAAGAATATTTGTGACTGCCCGACTCTTGTTGCAGGTCCACAGAGAACTTTTTCAGAGCAGTTCCACAGCCACCTCCTTTCAGGACAGTTTCATCTTGTAGAGACACATTCACTGTCTCCTGGACCTAGGTGGTCAATCACATCTGCTTGATGTTGTGAGCCACAAGGGTCAAAGGTCAAGCATATGGGTGATGGGGTACACCTCACATTATACTTTGCCCACAACCATCTGAAAATATTCTCAAAGGCTTCTCACAAAGCCCCCTGATTAGCTTCTATCAAGTTCACCATCTCTGCTTAACACCATCAACCTAAACCTCAAAAGGAAGTGATCTGAGCAAGACAAGGGAGTCAAGAAAACATCCCCTACAACCAGACCTCTGAATCAGCTCACCATGACCATGTTGGGACCTTATGCTCTGCTTATGAGCTTCAAGAGGCACTAGGCAGCGCCACTGATGGAACGCTGGGCTACATGAACCTATAGCAAGGCAAGACACAGGAATCACTTATCATTTAATTTATTAGTTAAGAAAAATTTATCTTGTTCTTCCATAGTAGTTACTATGCTCAAGCTGATTGACCACAATTTCAAAACAATTTCTCTGCCCATTTGCACTGTGTGTAGTTGATTTTTAATGGTTTTTAATTTCTGGATTGTATTTGTATGTGTGTATGTTTAAGTAAGTTTGTGGATGGCCCAAGGGCTTAGTAAATGGTTGATGGGTAGTACAGTAATGTAAGAAATAAATAAAAACTACAAATAACTAATAAAAATTAACAATGCAATGAAACTGAGCCAGATACAGCATGTAAGAAATTGAAAAGCTATAGGTCAGTGAATTAAAACACTTCAGTCCAAGAGATCAGATTCCTGGCAGAATAAAAATGTCTTTATCAAACAGCAGATGGCAGAGAGAGAGATGTGGCCCAATGAGCTTTCCAAAGGAAGGGGTTCTAGAGTTCATCCTGTAGTCATTGTCACCTTATCTGTCTACCACTTTCTGTAAGCATTGCATTCAAAGTGGTTCACAGCCAGGCTAGCCAGGCTTCATGAACTGCTGGGATGCAAAGTGGAGACTCCCCCCCAGCAGATTATTTATGTCTTATTATTATTTATTACATTTAGATGCCACTCAAAGACCACAGAGCAGTTTATATCATAAAAATACAAAGTAACACACACATAGATACGTTAACACAATGACGCCTGACGAGTAAGTCCTAATGGCACAATGAAAGGGGTGCATAGTTACAAAAACATTTATATATGTCAGGGGTTCAGAAGCAGAGACGCAGAGAAGGGTGGAAACAGAGAGCGAGGGGGAGGAAGCCGAAGGGAGAATGAGTGATGATGACGACCCGAGATCTCCAAGCCTAAGCAGTGAGTCAGAGGACTCCCAAAAGGGAGCCCCAGTGAGCAGAGCAAGGGGGGGATCCGGGGGGACACCCCAGGAGGAAGGGAACAGAGGAGATTCAGAGAGCAGCAGCTGGAAGTCGGGACCCACGCTCATAACTGAGGGCGGCAGCAGCTGGAAGTCGGGACCCACGCTCAAGACTGAGAGCAGCAGGGAGGAAGGTAGCCAGGCATCGGGTTCCGGAGGCTGTCAGCAGGAGGGAGGGCACGAGTCAGGGGTGGTCACGCCCTCCTCAGAGAGCGAGGCAACGGTTAAGAGGAAAGTAGAGAGTTGGGCGCGCGCGCCAAGTTCAAATGCAGCGGAAGCTGGAGCAGTAAGCAGCCCGGAGAGTGAGCCAGGTCCTAAAGCCCGCCGCAAAGAGGCAGAAGGATCAGGGGGGTCAGCGTCAGAGGAGAGTAGAAGGGAGGAGGCCCAGGGGGGCAGAAGGACCCAGAGACGTAGGGAGAGGCGAAGGAGGTGGAGCAAGGCTAGGGTATTAAGCTGGTGTGCAAGAGGCGGGGACTCAGACGGGTCTTCGCCGACCTAGAGCAGAAGGTGTAGAGCTGCACGCTGCAGTTCGGAAATGAAACCTGTAACCCAATAAAGACTCTTTTAAAGTGGACGCTGTGTGGCGTGGTCCTATGTGAGCTGGGACCTGGTAGCAGCTCTGACAGTAAGACCCGTCTCATCAAAGCTTCAGAAACCTGAAACCTCGCAGCGGGAGCAGAAGCCGCTAGGGGAGGAAGAGGGGTGTCTGTAAGCGAGCTCACAAAGGTTAGCAAGATGACGGAAGAACAGAGGATCTCCGCGCTGCAAGAGGCAGTGACCCAGTTGTCCTCAGAGGTATTGGCTTCCAAGAAACGGGAGGAGGAGACTACAGCCGCCTACAGAGACCTACACGCCAGGTTTGAAATGCTTGTTAAGCAAGGGCAACCGGGACCCAGACCGGAGGGCGTGGGATTGGCACGGAGAGCAGGAGGGCTTGTGGCTCACTTCGATGGGACTTTGCAACAGTACCCTAATTTTAGAGCAGACGTAATGTGCGCACTGCAACTGCTGGCAAAAGACTTTAGAGATGAGGAAGAGAAGGTGGGGTTCATATTGTCCCATTTGCATGGGGATGCCAAAGCCTGGCTGCGCAATTTGTGGAGGGATAAAGATCCGGCGCTTCAGAATGCAGATGCCTTTATCAAAGCGATGGATGCGTGTTTTTTGTCTACTATTGATGTGGATCTTGCCAGACGGGAGATTCATGGACTAAAACAAGGGAGGGCGAGCGTCCGGCAGTATCACGCCCGATTTTTTGCGCTGGTCAGTGCTTTAGAATGGGATCGGGATTCGCCCCCTGTCAGAGACCTCTTCTGGGAGGGTCTAAGTTCAGCGGTTAAGGATGAAATTGCAAGGGGGGAGAGGCCCCGAAGCACGCAGGAGGTGGTCCAAAGGGCGCTGACTGTGGGGGTGAGGCTGGAAGAACGTCCATGGTGCAGAGATGAAGGACGTGGAGGGCGCGAAGCAGCGAGAAGTTTCTCTTTCGTTCCGAGGGAAGCAGCGCGTGCGCAATCCACACCTCCGCCAGGAGGGGGAGGGGAACCGATGGAGGTTGGAGGTGCAAGGGCTCAGTCAGCAGCCAGAGCCCTAGCACCGGCAGCAGTGAAAGCGAAGCCTCCTAGAGGGAACAGGAAGTGTTACATCTGCGAGGATCCAGGCCATTTGGCGAAGGAGTGTCCCCGGAGGCTCCACAAGCACACTGCAGCCTCAGCAATGGTGACTGCAGCAACGCAGCAAGGAGAACCACAGCAGGGAAACGACGATGTCTGGCTGGAGACGGAGGCACTGGGGCCCAGCCAGACGCATCTGTGAAGCAGTCCCCAGCAATCTTGCAACCCACGGATCCCCTCCCACCCAAACCAGTAGTGCAGCTCACAGCATCTCTCCAGCTACCCGACGGCGTCACTATCGAAGTGCCGCTTTCTGTGGATTCTGGAAGCAACGCAGACTTTATAGCGCAGAGCTTTGTGGAGCAGCACGCTATACAGCTATTGCCTGCCACTCTGCCCCTGCAAGTCGTCACAGTGGATGGCAGAGAGTTGCTAGGGGGGCAGGTGGTGAAGCAGACGCCACCGATGGTGATGCGCCTTGGCAACCACAGGGAAGTCATCAGTTTTAATGTCACCCAACTGTCGGACACGCCCATTGTGTTGGGCATGAGTTGGCTGGACAGGCACAGTCCGACACTGGCTTGGTACCAGAGACAACTGATCTTCGGCTCCTCTTATTGCGCAGAACACTGCATCCTGCCCCGACGGGAGGGAGAGGAGGAGGAATCACAACTGCAGTTGGGAACGTTGCAAGCGGTCCCCCACAAATACGCGAGCTTTTTGGAGGTCTTCTGCGAGAAGGAGGCGGACAAGCTACCCCCTCACCGGCCATATGACTGCAAGATTGACCTCCTACCGGGGGCGACGCTGCCGAAGGGGCGGCTATACTCCATGTCTGAAGATGAAATGCAGGAACTCAAACAGTTCATCGAGCATAATCTGGAGCGTGGCTTCATCAGAGAGTCCAAGGCAGTGGGGGGCAGTCCCGTTTTCTTCGTGAAAAAGAAAGACACGCCCCAAAAAAGACTAGTTGTGGACTACCGCCTTTTGAACCAGATGACCAAACCGTCTGATTACCCCATGCCCAGGATTGACGACCTCCTCGCGACGGTGCGCAAGGGACGCGTGTTCACCAAGTTGGACCTGCGAGGGGCGTACAATCTCATCCGCATGCGGGAGGGCGATGAGTGGAAGACGGCCATGTTCACACCGCTGGGCACCTACGAATACAGAGTTATGCCCTTTGGATTACAAAATGGCTCTCACTGTTTTCAAGCTTTTATGCATCACGTGTTGGAGGGACTCCTCTACAAGACATGCGTCTGCTTCCTGGATGACATCCTGATTTTCTCTGACTCGCAGCAAGCTCACGACCGAGATGTGAGGGAGGTGCTCAGCAGGTTGCAACAACATAGACTGTACGCCAAGCTGGAGAAGTGCCAGTTCGACACGACGGAGGTGGATTTCCTGGGATACAAGTTGTCGGACAAGGGGATAGCCATGGACAGCACCAAGGTTCGTGCGGTATTGGATTGGAAAAGCCCGCGCAACCGGAAGGAGGTCCAGCGGTTTGTCGGCTTCGCCAACTTCTATCGCAAGTTTATCAAGGGGTTCGCGATGCAGACGGCAGCAATTACGGACACGCTCAGCTCCAAAAAAAAGAAATTCATCTGGACGGAGCAGGCGGAACAGTCCTTTCAAGCGCTCAAGCATCTCTTCGCATCGGAGAAGCAACTGCTGCATATCGACCCCAGTAAACCGTTGAGGGTAGAGACAGACGCGTCAGACAGAGCCGTGGGAGCTGTCCTGCTGCAGCGAGACCCGCAGGGGGTGTGGCGGCCGGGAGCGTTCTACTCCAGAAAGCTCAGCAAGTCGGAGCAGAACTACACCATCTGGGACAGGGAGTTGCTGGCCATTCATGCAGCTTTCAAGGCGTGGAGGCACTTCCTAATCGGCGCCAAGCACACGGTGCAGGTCTGCACGGACCACAAGAATCTGGAGCACTGGCGCACGGCTCAGTTCCTGAACCAGAGGCAGATACGTTGGGCGGAGTTCTTTGCTGACTTCAATTTCCGAATAGAGTACGTCCCAGGCGACACCAACATCATGGCGGATGCACTGTCCCGAAAACCGCAATACCTAGAAGAGGTGACGCCAGCGGCGGCCATGCACATCTTCGCACCGACGGCGTGGGCGTGTGCCTCAGCTACAGTAGACCTGGATGCGGTGCGACGTGCATTGCGGGACGACTCATTCGCGCAAGACAAGATGGCGGAACTGCTCAGAGGCACGGCTACCACGGACGAGTTCCAGGTGCGGGACGGCTTGCTCCTACGCAAAGGGGCTGTCTATGTACCAGGAGACGACCTTCGCGCCAAGGTACTGCAACAGTTGCACGACGCACCCACGGCCGGTCACTTTGGCACAGAGAAAACGATGGAATTAGTCGCGAGAGACTTCTGGTGGCCCAGGCTGAGAGGAGAGGTCGCGGACTACGTCGCGAGGTGCGACACCTGCCAGAGGGCCAAGCCGGTACACAGACCACCGGCGGGACTGTTAGAACCGCTGCAAACACCGTTTGAACCGTGGGAGAGGGTGGCCCTGGACTTTGTGACGGATTTACCCAACTCGAGAGGCAAGACAGCTGTGCTAGTGGTGGTGGACTTGTTCACCAAGATGGCACATTTCATTCCGTGTGCGAAGGTGGCCACGGCGGAACAAACCGCCAAACTGTTCATAGATCACGTGTTCAAAGTGCATGGCCTGCCACGGTCTATCCTGTCCGACCGCGGACGCCAGTTCATCTCGTCTTTCTGGCAGAAGCTGATGGGTTTTCTAAATGTCAAGGTCAATCTGGCATCAGCAAGACACCCGCAGACCAACGGGCAAGCAGAGAGGGTCAATGCCATCAT
The DNA here is from genome assembly GCF_965113315.1 of Podarcis vaucheri. Classification (NCBI taxonomy): domain Eukaryota; kingdom Metazoa; phylum Chordata; class Lepidosauria; order Squamata; family Lacertidae; genus Podarcis; species Podarcis vaucheri. The sequence goes on along the minus strand of NC_138766.1, from coordinate 5,306,248 downwards.
GCAGCAGTACCTGAGATGCTATGCCAATCAACAGCCTGCGACGTGGGTGGATTACCTGCCGCTAGCCGAGTTCGCTTACAACAACACGAAGCACGTGTCCACAGGAGTGACGCCGTTCTTTGCCAACAATGGGAGGAATCCCAGAACCTTCCCGGGACTGGAGAGAGTGGGGGAAGGAGAACCACAGACGGCGGACGCGTTCGCGTCAGAGCTGCAGGCGGTCCACGATCAACTCAGACGGCAGCTGGAGCTAGCTAAGCACGCCTACAAGGTGCAAGCTGACAAGCACAGGCGGGTTGGCGAAGTGATCCAAGTGGGAGACTGGGTCTGGTTGGCAGCCCACGCAGTGCCGACCAGGTCGCTTGCCAAGAAGAAGTTGGGGCACAAGCAGATCGGTCCGTACCAAGTCGAAGCGCAGATCAACCCGGTAGCCTTCCGACTGGCGCTGCCGGAGGGTTCCAGAATGCATCCGGTGTTCCACAGGTCGGTGCTCACTCCCTACAAGGCACCTCACAGGTTCCAGGAGCCAGGGACGGCGCCAAGTCCGCTCCGGGAACGGACGGAGACGCGGGAGGTGAAGCACCAGGACCACATCAACGAGGTCACGGAGATTTTGGACTCCAGATGGGGGGAAGAGGGAGTCGAATACCTCTTAGCCAGAGAGGGCACCCGGGCCAGCGCCAATAGCTGGGTACCAGACTACGCTTTGGAGGAACCCCTGCTCAAGGACGAGTTTCATGCCCTCTTCCCACACAAACCCATGCCAGCGAGCTTCTTCGACGACTGGTTGTTCACACCCACACTTTCTTCCAGCACGTTCCGTGGATTCGACTCAGAAGGGGAACCCGCACGGAGCACCCGTTCCCCAGAAGGTTCACCGGCAGGTTCGGCATCAGGCAACTCGTATTGGTGGGACGATCGACCAGAGGAGCGATGGCGCAGGAAGTGGCTGGAGATGCCAGGTCGAGCGACCGACGCAGAGACTGACATGGACGTGTTCGGGGAGGACCTCGGGTTCGAGCACGGCGGTACAGAGATGGAAGAGCAACAAGTCAACGTCGACGACCGCGAGGGGGAAGACTCGGAGGTCTTCAGTTGGCGGCCACCCACGGGGAGCGACCTGTATCCAGCATTCCCTCCCATGATGATGGAGCGCCCAGCACCCACACCTGACAGCGGGGAGGGGGGAAGGGGGGGCTTCGAGGGGGGGATGGATGTCAGGGGTTCAGAAGCAGAGACGCAGAGAAGGGTGGAAACAGAGAGCGAGGGGGAGGAAGCCGAAGGGAGAATGAGTGATGATGACGACCCGAGATCTCCAAGCCTAAGCAGTGAGTCAGAGGACTCCCAAAAGGGAGCCCCAGTGAGCAGAGCAAGGGGGGGATCCGGGGGGACACCCCAGGAGGAAGGGAACAGAGGAGATTCAGAGAGCAGCAGCTGGAAGTCGGGACCCACGCTCATAACTGAGGGCGGCAGCAGCTGGAAGTCGGGACCCACGCTCAAGACTGAGAGCAGCAGGGAGGAAGGTAGCCAGGCATCGGGTTCCGGAGGCTGTCAGCAGGAGGGAGGGCACGAGTCAGGGGTGGTCACGCCCTCCTCAGAGAGCGAGGCAACGGTTAAGAGGAAAGTAGAGAGTTGGGCGCGCGCGCCAAGTTCAAATGCAGCGGAAGCTGGAGCAGTAAGCAGCCCGGAGAGTGAGCCAGGTCCTAAAGCCCGCCGCAAAGAGGCAGAAGGATCAGGGGGGTCAGCGTCAGAGGAGAGTAGAAGGGAGGAGGCCCAGGGGGGCAGAAGGACCCAGAGACGTAGGGAGAGGCGAAGGAGGTGGAGCAAGGCTAGGGTATTAAGCTGGTGTGCAAGAGGCGGGGACTCAGACGGGTCTTCGCCGACCTAGAGCAGAAGGTGTAGAGCTGCACGCTGCAGTTCGGAAATGAAACCTGTAACCCAATAAAGACTCTTTTAAAGTGGACGCTGTGTGGCGTGGTCCTATGTGAGCTGGGACCTGGTAGCAGCTCTGACAATATATTTTAACAGCTTTGAAAAATAGCACAACATAAAGATGACTTGTTTTCAAGTTTTTCAAATATTTTCTAATTTGGACTAAAATCTTGTAAAAAACCACACACATCTTCACAGTTAATCGCATGAGCTGTGCACTAGGGAGTTCTCAGTTTAGCCATGAACTCACAAGCTCTATTCCCATTTCATGGTAAGTCATGGCTAATGGTTTACCATGAATGCTCAGACTGCTTCTACTATGGGGCGGACTCCTCACTAGCAAGGGGGGAGGCAATAAACAGCAAATGTTGGCTTAGTGTTGCATCTGAATTGAGGGTCATGGTTTGTTTTGCTAAAACAAATCATAGGATCTGAAGCCAAGGTGTGTTCTTGGCTTACCAACTATCAGCTTTACTTGTTGTTTCTAATTTTGGAGCCAAAGCAAGGTTCTTTCAAAGGCTATTCCAAGTATATGAATACCATGAACAATTAGGGAAAATGCTGTAAAACCCACACCCACTCCTCCCAAAATGTATTCTCATTTGTCTTCTTGCCTTTTCCCTCTCATAATACCGGAATCCCCATTATAGCTCTAACAATCACGCTCTCTCTCAGCTCAACCCATAAAAGCATGAAAAGCAACCTTGACTGGATCATCTTGGCTTGTGCTGTGATTCCCCCCTATTTTCCTGCTAAAATGTTGAGCTCCTTGCTCAGAAAGGTGTAACATGAACCTCCCAGGAGGCCAGACACTTTGCAGTCCAATTAGGTTAGCCTGTTCCCCTTTCAAGCCTGCTGCTCTTTGTTTGAAGACCACTTGGCTGTTCACTCGCAATGTGCCATCAGCAGTACCATCCGTTTCTATGAATACAGAGAGCTGCTTTGCACTGAGTCAGACAGTTGATCCACACAGCCCAGTATTTGTCTATCCTGACATTCAGCGGCAGGCCTCTACCGGAGAGTTTTTAAAGGGGTGATGCTCTGGCTTGAACCTGGCCAGCATCTTTTCTGCTGCTTCCCAAGTGGAACTAATTCCTTCAGCCTGGAGCTCAATTGTCATCTGTATGTTGTTGCAATTTCAAATAGCTGCACCCAAAGACGACTTCAACTAATTAGATGGTGAGGCTTCTGATATGTTAAACATTAGTTTGCTCAAATAAGAGTGATCTGTTGACTTGTACTATGCTTTGAAAAATGTACCAATAACCTTGGAGAGCTGCTGCAAGTTGGTGGACTGCAGGTGGTTCTGGCCAAGATGGGTCTGTGCCCTGACTGCCCCCAGTGTCTTCACACATTCATCAAAAAATGGTCACAGTGGTTTTACATAGCAGGGGAGCCAGTTGAATACTCTTCAGACAAAGGGCAGCTGGCTTGAAAGGGGAGTGAGCTAACATAATTGGATTGCAAACTGTCTGGCCTTGTGGGAGGGATCAGGTGAGATACTACAGTCAGGGTAGCCCCTGGAGGGCTGGGGTGATGCTTTGCACAGAGCCAACAGGTCATTGTGTGACACAAACCAATTATAGATAGCCGATATATTTATCAGAGTCCAAAGCTCTGAGAAAGGGAGATACCAGTTTGCCTCTGGAATCACGCCAATAAATTCTGTGGGAATTCAGGTTGCACTTGTTTCTGTGTGCCTGACATGCCATGAAAATCTTGTGGGCAAGTAGCAGGCTGCTGGAACAATGGCCTTTTATAGTCTTCCCACAGAAGGACTGAAGTTCTGTGGTAGATCCCAGGTTTACTCCTTGGCAACTCCAGGTAGGGAATGTCCTCTGTCTGAAACCCTGGAGAGATGGGGCCAGCCAGCATTGCAAACACAGAGGCAGACGTTCAGTATATGGCAGCGTCTTCTGTTCCTACATGTAGAGGAGGCAGCTCCCATACATTCAGCGAACGGGAGTAGCTGCTGCCTTCAAAACAATCCCTGCCGAGGCCTCCATGCAACTGAACTGGCTGTACAGCCTTGTGCTGTCTCTACTGCACTCTCTCAAGGCCCTTGCAAGGAGGCCCTCTCGCATGGCCAATGGCATGAATTTGTTCAGGGACATCTAACATCTTGTCAAGAGAGGTCACTTTCAGAAATATCACCTACGCTCACATTCTGCAAAAACCACCTCTAAATCTGGGAGGCAGGCAAATAACAATGAGAGGTTTTTCTGGCTTCCTCTGCTACAGAACATAGTGTTTCCTCTGTTCCACAATCACCTCTGACTGAGCAGGTTTGGGGGAATTTTGAAGTAACACCCCCCCCCTGTTTCTCAGAGGCAAGAGTGGGATGGGGGTGCACACTGACCCCTGCAGGTCAGCTCTAGCCTTTATTTACTACTTATTTTGCATTTAACAAAATCTGCACCCTTTCTTATTGGAAATAAAATCTCTATATTGTCCATGTCCAGCCTCATGCAGCAGCGTGCTGCGTGCTGTTTTCTCCTCGTGCCGCCCCAGGGCAACTCCTCGCCGACTTCTGCGGCTTCTTTCTCGTGATTCCCCCCCCCCCTCCCCTGCGATTCCGGATCCCCGGCTCAGGAGAGTCCGGTCCGGCTCTTGGCTGCAGCCTAGCACCTGGCAGCCTGCCAGCTGAAGTGTGTGGAAACGACACCGCCAGGGCGGCAGAGATTTTCCTTAATTTCTCTCTTTCCCGAATGCAGACAGGCTGACATTGGCTGGAAAGTGGAGCAGCTCGTCAGGGACAATCAATGAGAATCGATCGAGCTGCTCAGACGAGGCTCAGGGCTGGGGAAATAACGCAGCAACACCAGCAAGCAGTCACACACACGCACACGGAGAGATTTTAATCTAATCTCCTCCTGTTTCAGTCTTTCCCCCGCATCCCTTCCTCTCCTCGCGCTCGGCTTCTTGGAAATAATACTTCAGCCTCCCCCGGACGCGGCTGGAAGCCGCGAAAAGTTAGAGGGGGCGAGGAGGGGGCGCAAAGACGGCCCTTCCCTTCCTGGTTCCGGGCTGCTCTCACAATGGAGAGCTTAAAACACGCGGAAACCCGAGTGGACTTTACAGCTGTGGCGCACTCACACGTGCACGCTGCCCGCCCCTTCGCTTCCGACGGGGGGGGGGGCTGCGTTGTACTTTTGGTTCACGTTCTCAAAAGCATGTGCACTGAGAGGCGGCGCGTCTGAGGCCAAAGAGCCGCGGGTGGGAGCGTGGGCGCAGCCGGAGGCGCTCTCTGCGGCCGTCGAGGGGCGCTGCCTTCGCGGTCCAGCGCCCCAGTGCGTGCGAAGGAGCTGCTCTCGCCGGCCAGGAAGGTCGGGGAGGGCCGGGCTGGAGAGCTGCTCCCAAGGCGGGCGGGCGGAACTCCACCCGACGGGGAAGGAGGTCACCGGGATGGAAAGCAGGAAGGCGGCTGAAAGGTTCTGACTGACGGGCTACTTAAACTGGAGGGGGTGGGGGGAGAATATCAGGACACGCAGCCCGGGATGCGTTTCCTCGGGAATAAGTGGCGACGCTTCCGAAGGCATCGGCCTCCGGCTGTGCCTGGGGCGGCAGCTGCGCTCTCGACGGCTCTGCTCGGCTTTCCTCGCGCGGAAGGCGGCGATGAGCCCAGCAGGGCGTCGGCGCGCCGGGCTAGCAGAAGCTGCCGCTGGCTCAAACGCAGAGGGGCTTACTTTCGAGTAACGGTGGTATTAGAGGATAGCCGGGCGAGGGCGGCTTCCTCGAGAGTAAACACCGTTAGGAAGTTCGAGCTACACACTTGGGTTGCAGCTCGTGCTGCGATCCTGAGCATGCGAACTCGGGAAGAGGTCCCTTGAATGCAGACGGCTTTGCTTCCGAGGAAATGCCTTGCTCAGGCCTTGGCGCTTTTCTCTGTTTTGCGACCGTCGGCTGGCCTGCCCTTGGCAAGAGACGCGATCCTCTCGGGTCGCTTTTGAGCCCCCTGAACCCCCCGAGCCACTCGCGACGGCGCATTGGCTGCCGCAGCCTGGCCAGGGACGCGCTGTCGGGGCGGCTTCTGGGCCGCTTGATTGACACTGCCGCGCTTGTTGTGGTGGCAGGAGCGGGAAGCGGCCGCTCGCTTTATTAGTGGGGCTCTGCCATAATCCTTGCCTGATTGCTCCTTAATTCTGCGCCGGCTTCGCAGGATGCTTCGCCGCCAGGGCCGGTCAGCTGAGCCGCCTCGCTCGCCGATTGCCAAAGAGGAAGGCAGATAAAAGGCGTCTGGCCGCAAAGGCCGCCTCCGCCTCCCCCCCCCCCGAAGAGGCCCCCGGAGAGGTGGCTGCTGCAAAGGACGCCAAAACATTTCCCTCTAAATGCCACGGAAACCACCTCGGCATTCCACACCCAAGGACCGATTATCATGCATTTTAAGTGTAAAAAAAAAGAGAGAAGAGGGAGTGAAAATACAAGCCAGGGAGCTTCTTTGCTTTTAATCCCTTCCTTTCTTCCTTCTCCACCCCGCCCCCCAGCACATTTCCGCCTCTGGCTTCCACTGGGCGCAAACAGGTACCAAAGCGGCCGCTGCTTGTCTCCTCGAAAGGGCAAGTGTCAAATCACCTTACATTAAAAAAGGGAAGAAACAGCCTCCAAAGGCTTTGATTTAGAGCGAGTGCTAAACCTCTTTCAGTCTCCATTCAGAGCCTCCCCTTTTCCCTTGGTGAGCTAAGTGCACATTTGCCAGTCCCACAAGGAGAAACGCAGCTGTGGGATTTTAAGGGGGGGGGAGAGAGAGACACCCAACCCCAACCAGTATGGAAAAGGCCAAGCACTCTTCCCTCACCACAGCTCCAAATTGCAGCTCACGAAGGCTGCTTTTTATTTTTTTAAATGGGGGTGTTTCATGCGACACGTGGTTTGCTGGGGGCACAAGACCAAAAAAGAAAAGAAAACAGATTCCACACCACATCCCACCAGTTACTTAGATTTAAGTATTTATGCACAACTTCTGGGAGAACTTCCCAGAACTTCCCCATTATTTTATTATTTTTATTTATTATTTATTAAATTTGTATACCACGCTATACCCGTAGATTTCAGGGAGGTTCACAACATAAAATTACAATATGAAAAAAACAAAACACATAATAAAAACAAAGACAACCCAATAATCCCCCACCCCCTTCCACAACACATTTTAAAAGGGCATCGGATGTCAGTCAATCAAAGGCCTGGTTAAAGAGGAATGTTTATTATTATGTACGGTACTTGGTGTAGTTTTCCAGGAAGCCAGCAAGTACTTACAATCCTTTTGTTGCATGGAAATCACCATTTCCGGGCACTTTAAACTGCAAGCTGTGGTTGCTGGAGAAGCAGCCCTGCCTTCTGCTCCTGAGGTCCTGGGCCTTTGACTCTTGGGATGAATGCCACCCCCATGTCGGCTCAGTTTTGTTCCTGATTCTGAAAGATACGTTTCGCTTACGCTATTTTAAGTTTTGTAAAGTGGCAAACCTCTATGAGAAGGGTTATTTATACTATTTCTAGCTCACCTTTCTGCAGAAAGAGTCCAGGGAGAATAAAAACCATGGAAAGTAAAAAATAAAACAAGTTCAATTACAAAAAAGTGAAAAACAGCAGTTAGAACATAGCAGTCAGCACTAAAAGCACCCATTGAAAGCAACCGCGCTTTCTGCAGGGTTAAAGACTATTTGAGACCCAAAAGCCTTCATGAAGCTCATTGGGCGACCTTAGGGCTGTCCGTGTTTCTCACAGGGTGGTTGTTGTTGCGAAGTTAATAAGGGGAGGGAAAGAACCATGTGTGCTGCTTTGAGCTCCTTGGAGGAAAGGTGGGAGAGAAATGTAATAAATAAAACTAAAGGAAAGCCATCCTTTAGGCACAGCCATCCAAAATGCCATCTCACGCCAGGCGTACTTCAGGGGGCGCTGGGTTTGCAGCAGGGCCTCTTGTGGGGGCCTTGGATAAGTTGCTCCACTTAGCCATCTGGCCACATCATTTTTATTGTATTTATTTCATAAAAATTATACACTGCTTGATTGTAAACCGATTTCAGGTTTTTTATGAAGAGAGAAAACAATAAAATGGAGGGGAAAGTCACAACCCTTCCTTAAAACATACAAAAGTTAAAATACTAAAACAGATTAAAGTTACCAACTTTGTAAGCATCTGGATAAGCTTGTCGAAACAGGAATGCTTTAAGCAGGCACAAAAAGAGGACAGCCTTGATCTCAATAGGCAAGGAGTTCCCAAGTGCAGGAGCTGCAGCACTAAACCATTAGTTCTAACATATGTGGAACAGGTATTACGTGGCCCCTGTAGCAGTGCCAGTTCCACTGATCAAAGCAGTTGAGTTGACATGTGTGGTAAGGTGATCTCGCAGGTTTAACAAAATTTATATACTGCTTGATTGTAAGAAAAACCTCTAAGCAGTTTACACATTATGGATCAGCTGACATTTCTGGAAGCATTTCAGAGGCAGCTAGCCCCACACAGAGCACATTGTAGCAGGCTAGTTACTGTGAACCAGATCTTCCAGTCTCAAGGATCAGAAACGGCTGGCACATCAGTCTAAGCTGGGCAAGGGTGCCACTGGTGATAGCCAAGCCACCAGAGTTAAATCCGTCTGTCCATCCGCCTCAGTGCAGCTGCAGCATTATGTTTATAAATCTGCCAATGCTGCAAGGGTTTGGCTGGTGTGATTTTTGAGCTATGCATGAGGCTGCTTCCATTGCACCAATGAAACAACTGCCAGTGCAAGCATGCAGACATAGTGTCAGGACTACCAAGATGACAAATGGGATGCTCTCTATTGAGAGGCACACAGAGGGAGAGAGAGAAATGGGGTTGTCCGCACTTCCAATTATTCTGTGCTTAGAAAGCATGGGTCCAAGGGTCCCCTTGCCCTGCTCTGCTCTGCTCCCAGGGAAACCCACTCTATAGTGCTAAATCATAGTAAATATCAATCCGGAGAAAACCCAAATTGCTGTTTGCTCCAACTGACTCTTTAATTGAATATTCATCTTGATTTGTTTGTGCCAACCTTGCACGGAGGTTAGACGAGGTCACTATTTATTAAGCACTCATCTGATTTGTTTACAGAGAGGTTATACAACACTGAGTCAAGCACTGCTTATCCAACACTTTCCAGTGCATTCCCCCTTGATTTTCTATTTTGTTTTATTTTGCGGGAAAGCAAGTTTGCTGAGGAAGAACGCCAAATCAGCGCTCACTGTGCAACCTGAATTAGCCAGTATGTGATTGAATCCCACCCCAAAGTAGCAGGAATCTGAAAGTGCCCCTAGTCTTTAGGGGGCTGGGGAACAGATTTTTTCTGAATTGAAACTGGAGCTGTGTTTCACTTATGCTCAAGTACAACCGGTGGTATTAAGAGTAAGCCCAATGAAATTAATAAGCATTTTTAAGTAAGGTCCATTAGTTTCAGTGGGTCTACTATTGGTAAAACTCTGCTGAATACCACCCATTCTTTGTTGTTGGTGATGAACTTCAAAAACAGTGAGCAAACATCTTTTTTGCATCTATAAGAATCCGTGTATTAACATTACCCCCTGGCAACTTGCCCTTCCTTTTGCCTAGGCAGCCAGCGTTGGGGGACAGAATGGGACTTCTAGATTTATATGTACCTCCCAACTGTAACACGGACAGCCTCAAGGAATTGTGGTCTGACCCTCTTCCCTGCCTCTGACTATCACTTCACTGCCTGTATATTGGCAGAAGTGGGGGGTCGATTTCACACAGGGCCTCCTTGTGTGGGGCCTGATGCACCCACTAGTAAAGGTAAAGGTAAAGGTACCCCTGCCCGAACGGGCCAGTCTTGACAGACTCTGGGGTTTGTGCGCCCATCTCACATCTATAGGCCGGGGGCCAGCGCTGTCCGGAGACACTTCCGGGTCACGTGGCCAGCGTGACAAAGCTGCATCTGGCGAGCCAGCGCAGCACACGGAACGCCGTTTACCTTCCCGCTGGTAAGCGGTACCTATTTATCTACTTGCACCCGGGGGTGCTTTCGAACTGCTAGGTTGGCAGGCGCTGGGACCGAGCAGCGGGAGCGCACCCCGCCGCGGGGATTCGAACCGCCGACCTTTCGATCGGCAAGCCCTAGGCGCTGAGGCTTTTACCCACAGCGCCACCCGCGTCCCTATGCACCCACTGCAGTGGCTTAATTTTTCGCACCTTCCACATCTTGCAGCACACAATTTGGTAACCACCGAACTAAATGTAGCTTACACTTACTGAAAAGAATGCAACATTCACAGGCAGATGGCAGGTCTTTCTGCACAAGAAATGGATATTCGTTCATTACACAGTGGGTTGGGGTATTGACATCTTCCCTCTCGCTCATGAATTGGTGGTGGGATGAGCTAAATGTCTTCTTCCCCTCGCTAACATTTCAGTTGTAAGGAAAACAGTTTCTCACCACTCAAACTGCCGGGTCATACACCAGCACACTCTCCTCACCCACTGATACATCTGTTCCCATTGTCAGTATTGTGGTTCTGTGAATGCCATTGATGCTTTTTGGTTTGTGCTTGTGATTCTTGCTTGCATAATTTTGAAACAAAAACTAAATCTCCCCTGACCATTCAATGCTGACCATTTCCCACTGTCCAGGTGTTGTTGTTTTTTATTAATGAAATGAAATAAACAGTCAAGTATCAGCAAGGCTGGGATGCGGGTGGCGCTGTGGGTTTAACCACAGAGGCTAGGACTTGCTGATCAGAAGGTCAGCGGTTCAAATCCCCACGACGGGGTGAGCTCCCGTTGCTCGGTCCCTGCTCCTGCCAATCTAGCAGTTTGAAAGCACATCAAAGTGCAAGTAGATAAATAGGTACCGCTCCGGCAGGAAGGTAAACGGCGTTTCCGTGCACTGCTCTGGTTCGCCAGAAGCGGCTTAGTCATGCTGGCCACATGACCCAGAAGCTGTACGCTGGCGCCCTCGGCCAGTAAAGCGAGATGAGCGCCGCAACCCCAGAGTCGGTCACGACTGGACCTAATGGTCAGGGGTCCCTTTACCTTTCTCAGCAAGGCTACTATCTCCCCATCAACATCACCTGCCATATTGTGAGCCTTTCAAAATATGTTTCTAGTTTGTACACTCCCTTTCTCCAGTAAGAGAAAGCATATACGGTTACACAGTTGTTGTTTTTAATGGGAGGAAAGATGGAACCGGTGATTCTTTCACAGGATAGATACCCACACTCACATTCATTCTTGGGATTATAGGGCACAAACACAAAATTGTTAACTGCTACCCTACATTAGGCCATCACTACTTTAGTGCAAGCAGATCCTATTTATCACTTACTTAAGTAGTATATTTGCTGATCTCCCATGCTCAAAGGCACTTCCATATTGTGACATAATGGTTGGAGTGTTAGACTATGACCTGGGAGACCAGGGTTTGAATCCCTACTCAGTTGTGAAGCTCACTGAATGACCTTGGGCCAGTCGCTGCCTTTCAGCCTAAACTATCTCACAGGATTGTTGTGAGGATGAAATAGGAAGGAGGAGAACCATGTACGCCACACAGAGCTCTTTGTGGGGAAAAGGTGGTATACAAACAATACAGACAGACAGACAGATGATTAGATAGATGATAGATAGATAGATAGATAGATAGATAGATAGATAGATAGATAGATGATAGATAGATAGATGATAGGTAGGTAGGTAGGTAGGTAGGTAGGTAGGTAGAACAGGGCACATGAAGAATTAAGCAGCAACAGCTAGTCTTGATACACGAGCTGCCAAAGTTTTACAGCCCTTTCTTATCTGGAAAGGCCATGCAATGCCTTAGCCAAACTAAATAGACAAGACTGAGACAGATTCCCACCGAATAAGTGAATATAAATTGCTATCAGGAGTGCAGAGGCCCGAGGCCCAGTATCTAAACACAAAATGGAGTCCCATGGCATGGAGCATGCATTCAGTATGTGGCTTCATTAAAAAAGTAAAACAAATCAGGGGGATAATGTGGTCACCCCAAAAGTATGCTTAACAAGCTGAAGTGGCCCAATATTGACATTGGACGCATGAGAAAGCTGTCATATTGCTGACTGATTCATGGTGTGTCACCCCCAAAATGGTAGTTGCCAAGAAAAGATGTCCTGACCCCCACTGCTGGGGAAAATGTCTTCCTTCCTCACCTGTGAAACTCCTTTCCTGATGATACCGGTGAAAGCAGGCATGCCGGGAGGTCAGGCTCACCTGTCTGTTTAGGGAAAGGTGATGTGTCAGTGGCAGAGCCCACACTCTGCCCCGGGAAGGTTCCGGGTTCAACCTCTCACTCCCAGGGCCAGCAGGGCCAGGGGGAACTTCGGCTAGAGGCCTGTGGGCAGACAGGGCTAGACCAGGGGGGCCTACAGTTTGACTTGGTATAAGGCAGCTTTATAATGTCACAGCTGCTGACAGACCATCTTTTTCTATAAAGCTGACGTCTCCTCACTGCTCAAAGATGTGGAGCACCCTTGGCAGTAGGAAGGTATTGAAAGAGAAAGGGAAGCCATAAGCAGAAAGAGGGATGAAGGAGGGAACCTGGAGATAAATGGCACTTTTCATCTTTCTCCTTCTCCTCTCGTTCCTCTCTTGAGGGCCTCTCCTTTCTCTCCCTCACTCTTTCAGCCTTGGCTTCTCTTCCCCGATGCACAGAGCACTTGAGTTCAAGTGGAGATTGTTCTAAAGTCAACTTCAAGAGCCACATTTCATTCCTGAGCTTCAGGAAGTGAAGCTGTTAGTAAAGGCAACTTTGCTGAGTCAACAAACAATGAGACTTTGCCAGGTTCAGAAATTGCTCAGCTTATCCCCCTCCTGCCTTCCCCTGCTTTTTTGCAGCACCCCAGCTGTGGCACTTCTAGTTTCACTTGTAAGTTATTCATTTGTAAGAAACACATTGTTTTCTAACTCATAAACTTCCTTCTTTCTCCATGGCTACTGTCCATTAGATGGATACTTCTTAAGGCACAAGGGTTGAAAAGCTTCAGTTTCTGAACTTCAGGCAACACTTGAAGTTCCAGCTTTGTTTTTCTGACTCTACTTCAAGCTCCACTGTTCTGGCAGCCAAGGATACATCAGTCTTCTTATGCAAAGGAGAGTTCCTGGGATCCTCACATCACACCAAGCTACAATAGTGATAGTCTACATCAGCCTTTCCCAACCTAGTGCCATCCAGATAGGAGGGAGCGGGTGGCGCTGTGGTCTAAACCACCAAGCCTCTTGGACTTGCCAATCAGAAGGTTGGTGGTTCGAATCCACACGACAGGGTGAACTCCCGTTGCTTTGTCCCAGCTCCTGCCAACCTTGTAGTTTGAAAGCATACTAGCATGAGTAGATAAATAGGTACCACTGTGGCGGGAAGGTAAACGGTGTTTCTGTGCACTCTGGCTTCCATCATGCTGTTCTGTAGCACCTGAAGCGGTTTAGTCATGCTGGCCACATGACCCAGAAAAGCTGTCTGTGGACAAACCCTCAGCCTGAAGTGAAATGAGTGCCACACCCCATAGTCGCCTTTGACTGGACAAGGGTCCTTCACCTTTTCCTTGCCATCCAGATATTTTGGACTGCAACTCCCATCATACCTGACTATTGTTCATGTTGGTCATGTTGCCCAGACCAAACTATTTGGCTACACCCGGTAGAGTTACATGGTCAGAAGGGAGAGCAACAACCAGTATTTTCACTTTTACCACTTCTGATGCTTTGAATAACAGTTTTCCTGTTCCTGGTAACAGGGGCCTTGGCCTGCTGAATGGTGGGGCCATTCTGCCTAAGGCTGTGACAAGGCAGAGAAGACTCTTTGCAATGAACCCTGCCCAAGAGAGAAAGAAGCAGAGATGGGGAATCAAAGGCAGATGGGGAAGTGGGGAACAGAAGCCCCCTCCCCATTTCAAAATGTAATCAAGTACTCCGTAAAAACAACACTCCTTGGAATAGACTGCACTGAGCTTCCTTCAGTGTGCTTGTGTATACACCATACATTTAAAGTGCATGGCTTCTCCCCAAAGGATCTTGGGAACTGCAGTTTACCCCTCAGAGAGCTACAGTTCCCAGCACCCTGAATAAACTACTGGCCTGTCAATTATCAAGCTTGCCCAGCTTCACACTCTTTAAAGCCAGCTTTTCTTCTCCTCCTTTCTTTGCATCTTGGCCCAAGCGTATAACAGCTTCTGTCAGGGGAAGAGAGGGTTTCGTCGTTTTAGAGAGCAGTGTTCAGCTCCTGGAAGCACCAGAATGTGTTTTCCCAGTGGAAGGAAACCAGCTCCAAACTCACACAGACATCAAGAGGGAGAGAGCGGGGGCAAAGCAGGGTGTTCTTCCTTGCTTCAGAAGCCATCGTCTCTTTTGCCCGGGCGAAGGGAGTACAGGCTGACTCCCAAGAGCACAGCTGCTGTGTGCACCAGCACAACAGGGGCAGCAAGCATAAAGCAGTGGGGGGATGCCAAGAAGAAAGAGGAAGAAGAAGAAAGTGGGAAATTGTTTTGAAATTGCCTTTTCCTATTGCTGGGGGGAAAGAGAAAAGAGAAGTCTGAGAAGCAACTCTTCTCTATGCAGAAGGTGCATGCCACGTAAAAATGGCTTAGCGTGCATTTGTCATGGAGATCACTGACTCCCTCCTTCCAGAAGGAATATGACATGTAAGGGGAATAACAGTCAGACACAAAGGCCTGGTGCAGAGAGGGTCCCTTCACACATAACATTTTGTGGTATGCCTAAAAATGCAGCGGTGTGGATGTGACAAGCACATACTACAGGAGTGAGAAAATGTACAAACAATGGCCAGCCTGGGTTTTCTCCCAAGTAATGTATGGAAATGATCATTGTGAGGTAGGTTAGACTGAGAGCCAGTGGCTGACCCAAGGTCACCCATTGCTGCAGGAGGACTTGAATTAGGATCATCCCATTTCAAGTCTTGACACCGGCCACAACTCTTTTATAATGCATAGGAGTAGTGAGAGCAAAAGGATCAGGAACTGCTTGCATGTGTTTTGAAGTGTCAAAACACCAAAGGCAAACATGTCAACACACCTTGCTTTTATCCAATGCTAAAAACTCTTGCTTGGAAGCCAAGGATACAGGTCAGTAGGGGAGAAATTCATCCATTCCTTTCCTGGTTCCCATCAGATCCCGGTAGTGACCCACCAGACTCCCCAATGCTGGTACTGTCCCTGCATCTCAGCTGGCCAGCTCAGCTTGCTCTGTGTGCCAGCACCAGACATGGGGCAGAAGACCAGGCTGAGGGCTGGGACTGTCCAGGAGGCAGAGTAAGGCAGCCACCTCAGGCACTGAAATTGAAGGAGGGCCTGTCCAGCCCCAGGAGAAGTATGGAGGAGCAGCTGTGGCAGCTTCCAGCGAGATCTTACAAGAACCCCACTAAATCAGGGGGGGCTCTCATGACATCTCCTAGGGCTTGAGAGATCTCACAGGAACCCAGAAACCACAGCTGCACAACCCCACGAAGTGAGGCTTTGGTGGGGGAGGCAAGGGGGTGCACGGCACATGGTGCTCAGTGCACATGCACCTCAGGTGGCAAAATGGGATGGGCTGCCCCTGACCGGACTGGATGGGCTTTTGGTCTCAACTATGAATGCAAGCTTTGTGTTCTTAATTGCAATCTGGAGAGGCAGCGCAGGGAGACACTGGGGTTTATGGTTCCTGGTATGAAAAAGCAAAAACAGCACCTGAAAGTCCGACCTTTGATTCCTGTTTGTTATCCGAGAATCAGAATCAGTTCTGACTCTTTCCCCTCCCCGATGCTTAAAACTATCTGGAGATGGACCAGCCGAGTAATTGTGAAAGCTGCATTTAAGTTTTTTAAAACCCCATATGATAATATGCCTCCATTAGTCACACACAGCCTTTGATTTCTTACCTCCTAATCGTATTTCTCCTTCGCTAATCAGCACACCTGGATCCCTGAGTTTCTCTTCCTCGCTCTGTGCCCCCTGACACCCCACCCCCTCCCTGGTTCCCACACACAGTGACTGCCTTCCTTTTTTTTACACTCCAAACTGACCACACTCTCCTTGTACTTGCACAGCTTGTCAGCATTCTCCGGTTTTTTACGTGTTGACCTCAACAACCTCTCTTCATGGAGAATTGCAGCATTCTTCCTGTTTTAAACATATTCCATCTGCAGCCTCCCTATAGAATTCCTAAATCTGATAACCAGGGGGTGTGCTTTTGCTTTGAACAGAGAACGGGTTGACCTTTGCTGGTGGAACGGAGGCTGCACCAGAGGGGGAGAAATGGCTTCAGTGAGAACCACTGTTGTTTTACAAACCCTGTGCAAAGGCAGGAAGGGTTGCTGCCGCAAAAACACAAGCTTCTTTGCTCTGTCTTCTCCAAGTCTGTCTTGCTATCACAGTCTTCTCATGTAGGAAAGTGAGAGAGAGAGAGAGAGAGAGAGAGAGAGAGAGAGAGAGAGAGAGAGAGAGACTTTGAATTATTTAGTAATGATAGGATGGCTCTAACTGTTCACAGCCACCAGCTTCTCTGGCTCACGTCTGGCGACTCCAGTCTGAAAGGGCAAGCGAGCACTATTTGTCTTTCGAGTGTACTTCAAGTCTGCTCAAATCTCCCAGTGGCCACAGAAAAGGTGCAAATGAATTTGGACATCCAAGATCACGTTCGCAACCAAGCTGATTTGTTCACTTCTTAAAGCTGAATGTCTCTTCATAGAACATAATTTTCTGTCCTGTATTTTAGTACATATTGGTTCTCTAGTGTACAATCGGACAAACATTAATCCTGAGCGGTTCATTAATTGTTCATTTAAAAAAAGGACTATGTCTATTTATTTATTTTTATTGTAGCCAGATTCATCTTGTGAAAGGTACATTACAGTCATGCAACAAATGATTTCATGAGTGGGACCTGCAAAAAAAAGTTGCAATATATCCCATCTAAATGGAAGGCTCCTGTTCTGGATTCCAGGCAGCCCTTTTGTCCAAACAAGGCATTTCATTCCCCCTTGCCCAGGGTTCCATTCTTCTTTTGCGACCATCACTCTATATCCTGGGGCTACTGCGCCTGCTCATTTGTAAGGCTGACCTCCTTACCTGAGGACTGGGAAGTGGCCAAAGTAACAGCAGTGTTTAAAGCAAGGCCCAGGGGGACAGCCAGGAAATTATAGGCTGCTCAGCCTAATGTACTTTCTGGGTAAACCGGTAGAAAGCATAGCTAAATATAATATTATCAAGAACAAGTCTTGCTGAATAAGAATCAGCATGGCTTCTGCAAAGGCAAGCCTTGTCTGACTAATATTTTAGAATGATTTGAGAGCACAGGCACCAAGTTGCACCCAACATGGGGGGGGGCTGATGTCATGTGCAAAATGCACATGACGTCATGCTCATCACACATTGCATGTGTGACAACTGTCACATCAGGAGACGCCAATCAGTCCTCCTCCTAATATGACAATCGCCCACCAGGCCATGCTGGTCCATGCAGCACCTCCCAACGTTGCATAGCCCAAGGCAGCGTCTTGCCAGACCTCTTCTCCCCTCTCAAGATTGGGGGGGGGGGCTGAGCCCTGTCCCAGCAGACATGGTGGGAACCATATAGGCCTCAGCCCCATGGAGTTGGTGTGCGTGCTTGAGAGTGTCAATATGCATGTGGAGAGGGGTATCCAGTTGCCTCACCAAAAACTCCTGAGTATGCTTAGCAATCATGGGATTGCCTTATGTTATGTACTGAGTTGAATAGGATCCAAAATGCAGCAGTCTGATTGGTCCTAGAACAATAGGATTCAGAATGCAGCAGTCAGATTGGTCCTAGAACAAGACAGCACTATGCTTGGTCCGCAGGAGCCACTCAATCCAGCTCCAGGTGGAAGTGAATCCACAACCTGATTGGCCTACAGGAGAATCCCGGAATTAGCCAATCACGTGTAGCCCATTGTGTAAATAATGTATATAAAGCAGACATTCTGGGGGAACTTCCATTCCTCCTCATCACTATGAGCTGAATAAAGAGCATGAAATCCACTCTCGACTCAGAGTATATTTCACCTTAGCTGGGTGAATTTGGGATTTTAAGTGGCTCAGTTCTGCCACAATTCAATTTCATACCCTCCAATATTTTGTAAGTAAATTTGGGGCTCACCACCACCCATCTCCATCGCTCTCCCCTTCCCTACCACTGACCCCTTCCTTGCCCACCCAATTGCCCCCCCTTCCCTTCACTGCCTTTGGCCTCCTGCTCAGTCACCTAGAGTGGCCTTGGGAAGGTCCCTGCTGGAGCAGCCTCTGGGTAAAACTGGGCATCCTGGATTGGGATTAGAAACCAGGGTAAAGGTAAAGGTAAAGGTACCCCTGCCCGTACGGGCCAGTCTTGCCAGACTCTGGGGTTTGTGCGCCCATCTCACATTTATTGGCCGGGGGCCAGCGCTGTCCGGAGACACTTCCGGGTCACGTGGCCAGCGTGACAACGCTGCTCTGGCGAGCCAGAGCCGCACATGGAACGCCGTTTACCTTCCCGCTGGTAAGCGGTACCTATTTATCTACTTGCCCCCGGGGGTGCTTTC
Source organism: Podarcis vaucheri (assembly GCF_965113315.1). NCBI lineage: Eukaryota > Metazoa > Chordata > Lepidosauria > Squamata > Lacertidae > Podarcis > Podarcis vaucheri. Next base: position 5,287,805 of record NC_138766.1, on the reverse strand, counting down.
GAACTGCTAGGTGGGCAGGCGCTGGGACCGAGCAGCGGGAGCGCACCCCGCCGCGGGGATTCGAACCGCCGACCTTTCGATCGGCAAGCCCTAGGCGCTGAGGCTTTAGCCCCTTCTGTAAATTTGGGATGTCCCAAATTAAATTGGAACACTTGAGGGGTCTGCAATTTGGGTATTCCATTCGGGCCAAAACAGCAAATTCCTTGCCTATCATTTGCAGAGTACCATTCTAAGATGTCCTTTGGGAATCCTCTTCAACCTCTCTTGGCACATTTCCTTTGGAATTGCTGTCTTCTGTTGCTTGAACACTCTGCCATTTCCCATGAATAACAGGGTGGTTAGGAAACATTTGTGCCTTTTCTGGGGGAAGAGGCTTACCTTTCCCCTACTTTCCTTTAGAACTCCTTACACCTTTCCCCCTTCCTTTTAAACCTTTAAATAGCCAGCATCTTCTTTTTCTAAGTTATAAAAATGAAATTGGTGGAAAAGGAAAAGGGGAAAGGTAAGAACTTCATCCACCTCCCTGCCCTCCCTCTCTTAGGGGTCAAATTACATCTCCCAAAATGTCACTGAAATGGCCACCTCTGATTTCTCAGTGAGATGGTGAATTGGGAGCAGCTATTTAGATTCACTCCAAAATGGTGAACTTGTTCTCCTCCTGGTTCAGCGTCTTGCCTCGCTACGGGTTACAGGACAGGAAGGTATCTCTCGTCAGTTGTATCTTTGCAGTCTCAGAGTAATCTCTTGAAGTGTTGGGCTGCATACGCATTATCAGCTTAAAACACAATGATTTGTACACTGATTTGTGCACACAAGTGTTTGTACAAAACACTGTGTGTACAAATCAATGTACAAATCATTGTGTGTACACAACTTCCCAAACTAGCAGTGGGAGCATACTGGGTGCAGAATAAGTGTGTCCACTTCTGCTGCGACAGTCATGTGCATCCTGGTGAAATCTCTGGTATCCTGCCACATTGAAAAAACAGCTCCTTCTCTTTCTGGGCATAGTCTTACTGAGTTAGCATAAATGTTTTTAAGATCCATACTGCTGAAGCTGCTTCTTGCAACAGGGTTCTTTCTTGTCATTGTGTGTGAGCTTTGTTTGCGGGCTGATGGCATCCTTTTTATTTTGGAAAGTCTTGCCCAGGATTCCTTCCTTCCTTCCTTCCTTCCTTCCTTCCTTCCTTTCTTCTTTCCCTTCCTTCCTTCCTTCCTTCCCTTCATCATAAGATCTCATGGTGGTTCACAGGATAAAAACAAGTAAGTAAATAAAACCGAACAGCAAAACAATAACACCTGCCTTCCCATAGATACATTTATAATAATAATAATTTATTATTTATACCCCAGCCACTCTAGGTGGCTTCCAACAGAATATTAAAATACAATGGTCTCTTAAACATTAAAAGCTTCCCTAAACAGGGCTGCCTTCAGATGTCTTCTAAAAGTCTGGTAGTTGTTTTTCTCTCTGACATCCGGTGGGAGGGCATTCCACGGGGCGGGTGCCACTACTGAGAAGGCCCTCTGCCTGGTTCCCTGTAACTTGGCTTCTCGCAGTGAGGGAACCGTCAGAAGGCCCTTGGAACTGGACCTCAGTGTCTGGGCAGAATGATGGGGGTGGAGACGCTCCTTCAGGTATACTGGACTGAAGCCGTTTAGGGCTTTAAAGCTCAGAACCAACACTTTGAATTGTGCTCGGAATCATACTGGGAGCCAGTGTAGGTCTTTCAAGACCGGTGTTATATGGTCTCGGCGGCTGCTCCCAGTCACCCGTCTAGCTGCCGCATTCTGGATTAGTTGTAGTTTCCGGGTCACCTTCAAAGGTAGCCCCACGTAGAGCGCATTGCAGTAGTCCAAGCGAGAGATAACTAGAGCATGCACCACTCTGGTGAAACAGTCCGCTGTAGAATATTTATTAATCAACATGCTGTAGAATATTAATCAACTAAAGACCTGGTTGAAGAGGAACGCTTTTGCCTGGCACCTAAAAATAAATAATGAGGATGCCTGGCGAAGCTCCCTGGGGAGGACATTCCACAAACAGGGAGTTACTACAGAGAAGGCCTGTTCATTCTGCCATTCTGCCTCAGACCTCTGGAAATAAACGTCCAAGAGCATACCCCAATTGACTCCCAAGTATGATTCTTCATCAAGCGACTATATTTGCCAATGTGCAATATATCCCCTTTGCAAAGTACCGTAATTCTGCACCAGTTGTACACATTGAAAGCAACAGGTCACCTCAAACAGAAGGTACTCCTGTCTCATTCACTGCCTCCATAGTATGTAAGTCCAAACATTTCTTCAGTAAAAGACACAATGATTAAGAATCCAGTGAACTTGCTTGTTTGTGCGTAAGGTACCCACCTGAGTCACTGTCTGAACTAGTCTCTTCCTTTTGGGTGGAAACAGCAGCAGATTTGGGGGTAAGTGATGGCATAGCCACAGGTCCTTTAGTTGCTGTTTTCTTCTTGAGTTTCTGAAAAAGTAGGTTGACCTGAAGGCCAGTCCAGACGGTCAGGGGCATCTGCAACATCTCTACCATCACAATCTGGCCAGCAGTTCCAGAGAAGCGATTTCCTAAGTAGTGTGATGCGTTTTGTCTGACTGGTCCCAGCTCTACCAGCTACAATTCAGGATGAACTGAAGCTTCAGAGTCGTCTTCAAAGATAACTCTGCCCTCAGTGCGTTCACAATCTAGTCTATTCTTGAGATATGAATGTCGGTGGCCAAGTTCTCTCTGATCAGGAATGGTCACAGCTGGTGCACCAGCCATAGGTTGGTGGGAGGTGCTTCATGCTGCTGACATCACTTGGGCATCCAAAAACAGGGCTGAATCTGACATCACCCAAAGCAGTGAACTTGATTCCATCAAATATAATTCCATCCAGAACATTCTGGCACCTAAGGCGAACCACAAAATGGCATCCTCCCTGCCAGGGAAGAAGGGGCGAGTGAAGACCTACCTCAGGAACAAGAGGTGTAAATCAAATCAACATTACACAAAATTGAGAATCAAAGGCTGTCATGTGGGGGGGGCACTCTTCATCATGCCAAGCAGGGTCAGGGGTCAGGGTCCAGGAGACCCCCAGAGGGCAGCCCCTGCCATTTCCTCCCTAGGGGGAGAGACCAGCAGTGCTTCCTATTTGCCAAGAGGCTTCAGAAGAGACTGCTGAGGAGGAGGCAGGTGTGTCCTCCAGGGAGCCCACCACAGCCATAGCTGACACCGCAGAAGCGGACAATGCATTTCTTGGAGGCTGGATCTGCTGCCCCTGTGGATTCTGCCACCGGAGGGGATCGTCTCACCTTGCCTCACGAGTAGGCTGGCCCTGATTATGAACACTTGCTCTCAGATCAGATGAATCACCTACTATCCATATCTCTGTCTTGCCTGAATAGAGTTTTGGTTTATTAGTGCTTATCTAGTCTCAGCCACTGTCCTCTCAGCTACTGCAGTGAGTCACTGGGAGGATCAAAGGGGTGACATCATGGGCTTCATCTCCAGCTCTTGGGAGGAAGGGCAAAATCTACTGCTATTGCTACTACTATTATTATTAATAGAGGACGGGTGGTGTACAAATTTAATTAATAATAACAATATCATGCCCATTGGCCTCAGTCTCAAGCCTTGGAATGTAATAATACCAATAATAATAATAATAATAATAATAATAATAATAATAATAATAATTTATTTCTACCCTGCCCATCTGGCTGCGTTTCCCTAGACACTCTGGGCAGCTCCCAACAAAATTAAAAACACAATAAAAGGTCAAACATTTAAAACTTCCCTAAACAGAAACTTTAATAAATATCTTATAAAAAAATAAATAAAAAATAAAACTTCCCTAAACAGGGCTGCCTTCAGATCTCTTCTGAAAGTAGGATAGTTGTTTATTTCCTTGACATCTAGCGGAAGGGCATTCCACAGGGCGGGTGCCACTACCAAGAAGGCCCTCTGCCTGGTTCCCTATAACCTCACTTCTCGCAGTTTATTTATTATTATTATTGAGAACAATCAATGGATAAGCACAGAGAGCCCTTTGATCTCTACAGGCCTTTTCTGTCCAGCCCAGGACTATTTTGATTTTGATTTTTACTCAACGTGTGCTACTTCTTCATAAATTTTACAGATTCATATTTTGGGAACTTTGTCCATATTAAGTTTTTTTTAATGATGTAACCTGAGTTTGTCAAGAAAGAAACCTATTCAGAAATTGGATTTTATTAGCAATTCCTTAAGTTTCAAAAATGTATGATTGACCAAAAAAGCTACCACCCCCAAAACCAAACCTAAAACAAAAAATAATCTTTTTGTAGAAAGATCATGTATATTGCTCTTTTCCATGTTTTGATACCGACACTGAAAGCTGAATTTTCTGTGGGAGATAATTAAGGCTTATCATGATCATTGGGTATTTCTAACTATATCAAATATTGTTTCACTGAAGCCATTTAAATGGCTTGATTAGATACCAATGGCAATCCCACTATTGTAAGCCTTGGTGTCCAACTCATTTTGCTCCATTCACATTTGAGTTTGAAAATTGACAGAATGAATCAATGGACTATCTAGGCTTAAAGGCAGCTACTCTACAAGTCCAGATTGTTGAGGCAATGTCCTGGCTCTCCCACTTGGGCGCAGTACTTGGACTGGAAAGAATACATATTGTAGCAGTGGTGCGAGATCCCAGGAGTTCCAGGCACGTTTGCACAGGGTCCGTGTTTCCTTTTGGGAGTGAGGCACAGCTGAGACTGTGGCAACTTTATGACATATGGTTTATTTTCACATATATACAACCTGAGCTTACGACTGAGGGGTTCACAGCATAATCACCCCAAGAAAGTCTTGCTTCCCATAGACACAGCTCTGGATTCAAAACATATATCAGCCATTGTGTTCTGACCCTCTCTCCAACTTGCTTTCCTTCCTGCCCCCCTCTAGTTTACACCACACAAATTCAACTCTAAGACTCTACTTCAAACTCTGCCTTTGCCTGCTAACTAACTCTGAGCTGAAGGAGGGATCCCGCCCATTTGCAGTCTGGTTAGAGCATAGAGCTGATAACGCCAAGGATGCAGATTAAATCCCTGTATGGGACGGCTACATATTCCTGCATTCCATGGGGTTGAAGTAGATGATCTCCAGAATCCCTTCCAACTCTACAATTCTATAATTCTTTGGCTTTCCTAATGGCTCATTACCTTCCCTTTGTTCTCTAAATGGCTCAACACCTAGGTGATTACCTGGTCAGGAAGCTGAGTGGGCTTATATTTTTACATTTGCCTTGATTAAATTCTAACCCCTACTGGACCCAGACATTTAGGGGAGTCTGGTACCCTCAAACTTATAACACTATTCTTTGAAGAAGTGTCTTCACTTTTGAAAGTTTATTTCAATTCCAGTGAGACCTAGAATTTTGATAGCACGTCATACTTGGGAATCTCTAGAGGCTTCATGAGAAGGTTATTCAGAATCCACAGCATGGTCATAGCTATGCAGTAAAGTATTCTAACCAATGTTTTTAGGTGTATCTATAAATGATAGAAATTTACTTTTTATTAAATGAAAGTTGACTATCTAGGTCTGTTGATCTACTTTCCTGGTGTTTGCTGGAGATCTGGGACATTTGCCTGGGATCTGAGACATTCATTGATTTCATTTGGGCCAGAAAACTTTCCAAACATCTACCTTTTATCCTCCCAGTCTGTTTTGGACTACTCTGCATGTAAACTAATGAGCAACTTTAAACTTGCCTGCAGATAAGCAAATTAAGAGAGCATGCATACACGACAAATAACTGTTTTGTGTAGCACCCTCTGTGAGAAATGCCAGTCTCTTAGTGACTGCACAAGCTTTCAGACACTTTTCAGACTGCCATCAGACTAAGAAGGCATTTAGAAGTCAAAGCTACAACAAGGTTGTAATCCAAGAACATTTTCCTGAGAGCAAGCTTCATTGCAAACAATGAGACCTACTGCTAAGGAGTCACACGTAGGCTGACATTATTGCTATCATTCTGATTGCTTGCACTCCATTGCAGGATTATACCACAGTGTTGCTCTCTAGCCTTTTATTCTTTTTTAAAAAAATAGTTTTGTGAAATAGGCTGAATGGCCAGAACCATCCCAATGCCACCTCCATGCTATGGAGATGATAAAACTGTGAAGAATATACTTTACCCAATAATCCAAAAATCAGAACATCTATCAATATACACATGGACTATTGTTGGGGGAAAGCATTTGGTTTTTCAATACAATACAATTTGAGGCAGAACAATACCTTGCTTCCTGAACTCGGAATGGTCTTGTCATGCTAAGGCTGATATGGTAAAGTAAAGGTAACAGAAGAAGCAGCTATGAAGAATATTTATACTGCAAACTGTACATGGATGGAGTGGAGAAGAGAGAGGTCGAAATAAACTATAGGACATAGTGCACTTCCTTCACTAGACTTCTTAGACCCTACAGATCTTGTGATGATTGTCTGCCATTGTTTCTCTATTCACATGGCTCTCCCATTGCTCCCCCCAAATCATTGCTTGCTTGCTCACTACCTCTTACCTTTCCTGTTTCTCTATAGAGTGACCTGTGACCAGTTTGGGGCACAATCCTTGCTTGATCTCTTGCTTCCTATCATCAGTTTAGCTCTTTGTTTCCCAGCCTTGGATCCACTGGACAACTGGGAGGTGGCAACAGGAGCACCAAAACCTAGGCTTGCATGCCCTAAACAGACAAGCTATTGGATTCTCAGAAATGAGTCATGGACTCACGGACATATGATGATGGAAAAAGAGAGAAATCAACCTCCTCGATGAGTGTTGGATACCAACCTTCTTATACTATCTGATCTCAGCTGGCTAGTTGCATACTGTCATATCTGTGCGCACACACCAACTTGCACTGTCCCAAGCAACCGTTCATCTCCATCCCATAGCTCCACTCCAAATGCAAGTGACTATTTCCCCAAACATCTCCCAATGCTGTTTCACCACAACAAATACACACACATCAAAGCCACATGCATCCCATGGTTCTGATCAGGACTGCTCTCGCAAAGAGGCATAATTGTAGGGGGTGGGGCACAATTAGCAACATGCCCCTCTTCTCCTTCCTTGTCAGCCTTTATCCCCATCCTTTCTGCTTCACTGGGCACGTCTCACATCAGTGGCACTGGGGATTTAATTGGTTTTGCAAACGAGTGTCAAGTATATGGGGAGACCCGTGGGAGGGAGACTGGGCTATTGTTCCAGAATCCTTGATGGCCTGTTGCAATTTATGGATTGGTTTCTGCTTTTTTGTTTTTGGCTTTCTTCCTGCTGAAACACAGTGTGGGGGTGGGGAAAGAGGTGTGTGAAGATGGAGAAGAAAGGAAACAGTTTCTCAGACAACTTTCATATACAATGTTCAAAATAACTTGGGAGATTTGACAAAAGGAAGCTTCTGCCAGCACTCTTGTGCTCATAATAAACTATTCAGAGCAAGGTGCCTGGTGTAATACGCCCCAATGGCACGGATGAGATTTTTGTAGGATTGAAAAGTTGTTCTCAGGGACCAGCATAGTGGAGGGCCGATATTATCAAAAGCAAGTGCCACTACATTCCAGTAACAAGAAATACCATTTGCCCTGAAAATGTTGTGGAATGTGTAGCAATCAATTATCACTGCTAACATATTCCTGAAAATCAACTCAAGATGCTTATGTGAACAGCCCATCTTCCACTTCAGGGGACAAGGCTGCTAGCATCTACATCCAACTGCTGGACTGGCATTTCAGCTTGTCCTTTACCCCTGAAACGGCATCAGGAAACGCTGACTTCCATTTTCAAAAATCTAGAAGCCCTGTGATCCCTTTTAAAAATTATAAAGCAAAAGTGTATGCTCAGGATCTTGTAACACTTAATGAGTCTAATTTCTGTGATCCTGAGAATGCACTTTTGGTTATTCTTTGCAAGAAGAATCCCAGGAACCAGCAGGCATTCAGTGATCCACCAAAAACTGGTCACTGATCCACCAGTGGATTACAGTTTACCTTCTGACCACCCTTCGTCTAGAAATCACTCTCCTTTGCCACAGTATGTAGAACTCTGTGATGGGCTTGGACATAACTTTCTCAACTGGTCTGGGAAAACAATTTGACTTCTTTCTCTATCATTGCAGAATGGAGATAGGTAGAAATGCTGTATACGTTGCCACCCAAACACAACAGACAGCAATTTAACTGTACTATGTCAACCATTTTATTGCAAGTCATCCTGAAGGGTAGGATATTAATACTCTAAATAAATACATACCAATCGTTTGGGAGAATGGAGGAAGAGAGTCTGCCAGAGTGCTTTAACAATCAGTTCTTCTTCACAGGAAACTCTGGGAATTGTACTTCTGTGAGGAAAACAGGGTCTCCTGCTGCCCCGTCCTCCTCTCTACAACGTGTCACCCACCACACCTGCTTCAGCACTGTTTTTAGGCAAGATCTCACCAGAAATCAGAGGTGGAGGCAGCAGAGCGCCTATGGGACACTCTGCCTTGGGGACTTCCACTGCCCAAGGTGGCTGCTTCACCCCACCTCATGGGTGGGACAGCCCTGGTCTCGTAACTCTCAGCACCCTTCACAAGTTACACTTCCCAGGATTCTTTGGGGGAAGCAATGGCAGATTAAAGTGATACTGCTTTAAATGTTCAGGACAGATGGGACTTCCTTTCTGCTTCACACATGTCAAGCATGACTACTCTTGCTTTACCTTGGCTGCCTCCGGTTCCAGGGCCAATAAGTCCAAGACTGCAATCTAATTTGTGCCAGAGGTCAGTTCTTAACCTGAAACTATACTTAACCTGAAGCACCACTTTAGCTAATGGGGCCTCCTGCTGCCACCACGCCACCGGAGCATGATTTCTGTTCTCATCCTGAAGCAAAGTTCTTAAACTGAGGTACTATTTCTGGGTTAGCAGAGTCTGTAACCTGAAGCATATGTAACCTGAAGTGTATGTAACCCGAAGTACCACTGTACTAGGGCAGGGTGTGGATAAAAATGCAGATTGTTATACGCCACCCACAATCTCTGCCAAGAGGTAAAAAGATTCCAGGGGGTTCCAAGTGTTCACCCAAAGTTGTGTTTCCATTGGGAAATCAAGGCATATGGAAGAAATATGGTTTATTTTATGCCTATTTACAGCTAAGCCTTCAGTGGAAGGGTGCAGAACATTACAACCCAAGATGGTCTCTCGTTGCTCCTCTCATAGCTTCAGCAAGCTTGGGTCCAAAGCAGCAGCCAGTCGTGACCCCCGGTTTCTGAGTACAGTGGTACCTCGGGTTAAGTACTTAATTCGTTCCGGAGGTCCGTACTTAACCTGAAACTGTTCTTAACCTGAAGCACCACTTTAGCTAATGGGGCCTGCTGCCGTGCCGCCGGAGCACGATTTCTGTTCTCATCCTGAAGCAAAGTTCTTAACCTGAAGCACTATTTCCGGGTTAGCGGAGTCTGTAACCTGAAGCGCATGTAACCTGAAGTGTATGTAACCCGAGGTACCACTGTACAGCCTTCTGCATTGAGGGTCGCAAGGAGCTCTGCTTTCTTCCACCTTCTTCCCAGCAGTCTTTGCAGAAAACAACTCCTCCCCTTCCACTTCCAGACCCTTTTCCTGTGGTGACACCATGCCCCCTGTAATCCTTTCTTGTCTAATGCTGAATGTCTCACCTTTTGTCAGGGAAATGACTCTGCTATCACGTGTCTTTGTTCTTAGATGGCAGACTGTAAGCCTAGCTCAAGAGGCACTTGGCTTGACCCCACAATTTCTAATTTCAGACATTATGAGTAGAACCTGGCACCCAGGAATCTTGGGGGATCCTTGCCCCCTGCAAATCTGTAACAAGATATTAGTAAAAATGAACAAACATTAAAATGCATTCTATCTGGGGAAACTGCTTTGCAAAAATATGTATATTAGGAGACATTCCCTCTTAAATGCATATGGATTTTCATGAGGGCATATAATTATGGCCGCAAATAAAATAATCTGCACTGAAGAATGATTGGAGTGGTTACACATCACAAGGTAAAGAGGTCTCAAGAGGTAGCAATGAGGCTTCCGGGGACATTGGGATAACTTGCACACAGTTGTGGAGATTCAGGCAAATTTAAGTCTTGTGCAAAACTCTCAGCAAGGTTTTTTAAAAACTGGGTAGTGCCCTCCCACCCACTTGTTTGTCCATTGTGAAGCATTTACTTTTGTGATCTTGCATATTTCTAGGGACTTTTTTCTTCTTCAGAAAGGCAATGTGTACACCGAAGTACAGAAATACCTGCACATGAGCCCAGAATGTAAAAAGGGAGTGGAGGAGGAACTGAAGGGAGGAACAAATCTGGGCTCTTTTCCAACAGGCTTCACCCACTAAAGTGGACAGTAAGTGATGGAGCAACAAGGTCAATGGCGAATGAGAAATCGGAGTGGGGGGGGGTGTTTGCAAGCAAATTGTGAATGCAAAAAATCAAACTGAACATCCTGCTTGCAAACTAATGCCTCTCTGTGGACACAGTTTCTATTGTTCATCTAGGAACCACAACTGCAGTATGAGTGCCTGTCCTGTGCTATTTTCAAACATGTCACAGATCTTACCCCCATTTTCTTCCTGCTCACTGCTGGTGATCCCAGGCTCCCATGGGAACAATGGAAGTCGTATTTCTCTTTCAGTAATTATGTACTAGCTATAGCAATTAATGTCTTCTCTCCAGAACAGAGAAGGCTCTGCTTACACATTGCCTTGGCCCCGAAGGCTGCAAGATGCAGCGCGCAACAATGCAGTCATATGGGTCCTGGATAAAGATTTTAATTCCATGTTGAGTGATGTATCAGAACATCTTAAATTACATTCTCATATAATCATACCCCAGGAGTCTTTTGACCAATGTAGAGCTCAGCTGCATGACTTGAGTGGAACTTGTGTACTTCTTTGTGCAGATGAGATGACAGAGGATCAAACAGCAATTAAGACAAATAATCCCAAAATCCATGAGAAGTTCCTCATGGAAAAGGGTCTGAGTCTTGAAAAAACAACTGAAATTGCTCGGGAGGTGAAAAGTGCTCTTCGCTGTTCTAAATAGTTATTTCCTAGATTGTTATCTCCAGATATTTAGTACAGCATCAGACTATTAGCAAGAAAACCCCAAAGAAAATGTCTTCAATTTCTGCCTCTTTGTAATCGCAAACTGGCTGATCAGTATTACTGGTGTGAAACTCCTAAACACAGATGTTTACATGTGTCCTGGCAAAATCTACAACATGCAAGAAATACAATTTTAAAAGAACATTTTGCTAAATCGTAATGTATCAGAATTTCCATGGTGTCGAACAACTCTGCCAGTGTCCTCAATATTACTGAAATCCGTTCTTTTCTCATTGCTGATTGTGAGTTAAGTGACAATGCATTGTGGATGCTAGTAGATTCCAGCTCACCAAACACCATTATTCCTGATCATCTGCACTCTGTGAGATTTGTTGCTACTTCTCCTTCTCTATATCCTTCAGACATACATCTCAGAGGGTATTGTTAGTCTCCCATCATTATCATTTTTACTGTGAGTCCAGAACACAAAGGTCACACTGCTCAAGAAAAGTGTATATGGCCCCAAATAGCATAACCATACTAGGATGGAACCATCAAAGAGCTCTTAAATTGGTTCAGACTTCAAACAGCATAGAACCAGTCCTACAAATGGCAGAGAGTTCCCATGCAGGAATATGCACTGCATTTCTGGAAGTCTTCAGAGACACTCCAGGGGTCACCAGGAAATTCAAATACAAGATTCAGCCGGAAAAAGATTCAGCCATTGCAGCTATGGTTGTGTACACACTGTACCTTTAAAGCACTTTCAAAGTACATTCTTTCCCTCGAAGAATTCTGGGCACTGTAGTTTACTCCTCACAGAGTTACAGTTCCCAGCAACCCTTAACAAACTACAGTACCCAGAATTCTTTGTGGGAAATAATGTGCTTCAAATGGGCTTTAAAGGTATAGTGTGTACACAGCCATAGGGTGCCATTCAAGGGATTCCCAAAATATACAATGCTAACATCACTGAGCTTGTTGACACCTCAGAATGTGTATGCCACATGGTTGTAGTCAAATCACAAATCAAACACTATTATGGACTGACATTCTTTGTCCCATATCGGTGAGAGCTTGCTTACTCTCAAAGAAGCGAAAGCTTTTGGAACTGCTGCTCTATGCTTGTACTATCACCAGGTTCCTCGGTAGAAAAATATCACATGCATGCTGCCTTTATCACTCCAGAAGCCTTATTTATATCTGGACGCATGCCAGAAAGTTTGATTTCTGCCACATCAGTGTTCCAGCATGTTGTCCATGCTGTATTTTGAGAGGCTGCAGGTATTACATACCTCCATGACAGTATCCTAGCATATGGCAAGAATTAATCTGAAGATGGCATTATCCTGAAACATGTCCCCGAAAAAATTCAGCAATGTGGACTGCTACTCAATAAGAAATATCAATTCAAACAATTTACTGGTGCTCCTACGGTGCCCTCAGAGAGGGTTAGTAAAAATCTGTGTAGTAAAAAGGAGTCATGAAGCTCCAGAGCCAGACCATGAAGACACCTGTTGGTCTTTCCTTACAAAGTCTGTAAAGCAACATGCTGCACAAATAGCCCCCTTTGTGCTATCTCTGTGAGAAGGGTGTAAAAACTGAGTGGGAAATTCTAACACATTTCACAAAAGTTTAGCATTACACTGCTGCTCCCAAACACTGACTGAAGGCCCAACCCCACTTCTGCTCGTCCTGTGATTTCAAGTGATTTCAAGTCACAGGTCCAAGGGGGGGGGGGAGCGGTTGTCCTGCCACTTTCCCTGAGAAAACCCGCTCTTTGCCGCTGAATCAGAACAAACAGCAACCCACAGAAAACCCAATTAATGTTTGTTCCGATTCAGCAGCAAACAGCAGGTTTTCCTGGGGAAAGCAGCAGGACAAATAAAAACCCCTCTTGGGCCCATGAGTTGAAATCATGGCAGAAACAGAAGTGTGTATGGGCCCCGAATCCCATGTGACTGAGGTGGGAGACATTTCAGGACTTGGGGCTTATCCACACTAACCTTTTGCCCCACTCTTTCCAGGCTTACTACTACTACTTCTGCTACAACTACTACCACCGCCACCACCATCACCACTACTACTACCGTATTTTTTGCTCTATAAGACTCACTTTTCCCCTCCTAAAAAGTAAGGGGAAATGTGTGTGCGTCTTATGGAGCGAATTCAGGCTGCGCAGCTATCCCAGAAGCCAGAACAGTAAGAGGGATCGCTGTGCAGCGATCCCTCTTGCTGTTCTGGTTTCTGAGATTCAGATTTATTTTTTCTTGTTTTCCTGCTCCAAAAACTAGGTGCGTCTTGTGGTCTGGTGCGTCTTATGGAGCGAAAAATACGGTGATTAAATTTGTATACTGCCCTTCATATCTCCCTTCATCTGAGATCTCAGGGCAGTTCACAGCTGAAACAAATGGCAATTCGTTTTTTTGCAGACTGCCGTTAGCTCTGATTCTGCTTTAATGAGCAGTTTTTCACAGGGAAAGCTCTGGGACAAAAAAAATATAGCACTTGGAGCTTTAATGTACAGAACATACCTGGAAAGTGCAATGTAGTGGAAAGGTAAATGTAGATAAGCAATTACTTACAGGATATAAAATTTATTCTCAGATCTGACCATAAAGCTCTGTCAGTCCTCTTTACCGCAAGAGGTTCTAATAAGACCACCCCAAGAATTGCTAAATGAGCTGTGAAGCTGATGGACTTCGATTCTGAAACTGTCTGTCTTCCTGGAGCCACAAATGTGACTGCTGATTGCTTCTCTCGCTTGCCTGTGCCCCATCTAGACTAGAGGATGAAGTGAAATCTAATGATGAGGGAGAAGTTATCATTGCACAGACACGCGAGGGATGGTTTCCGTTTCAGGATGGGCAGCACCCATAAGGAAAGACCAAGTAGTGAAGGCCCATTTAGTTAAAAGAAGGCCTTCCAAGACGAAGATACTGGAACACTGACAGGTAGTCAACATGCTTTCCAGGACTTCTACGTAGTAAGTGAACAATTATAATTTTGTTGTTTTATCAAACTTACAGGGTGGTGTTGGTTCTTGTTTTCTTTATCATTATGTTATGTATTTTTTGTGTTTTTATACTGTAAACTACTTTGTGATCCACAGATGAAGGGTGGTATATATATTTAATAAATAAATAAAATATTTGATTTTTTTATTTGGGAATGATTCTAACTAAACAGCTACTTTGACAAGACTGTGGTGGCCAGATGGAGACAAGCTGAGGTAATTACAAACAGTACCTATGTCATAGACAAGTCGCAGAGGGCAAAATCATATCAACGGGTGTAATGAGACTTGCTCTTTCTCTCCTTCCCCCTTCAGATTTCTGCCACCGCCACCCCACCCCCCCGTCCCCACTCCCATGTGCCCCACAGAATCTCTCAATTTCCAGAGCAAATTTGGGGGGGTTTATGAGGGTGCTGCAGGGGGAGGAAAGGAAGAGGAGGACCCAAGCATAGTTTGGTAATTTGGGGGCTGCATACATTTTTGAAAAATCTGTGATCTTTGTTCTTTGGCTGTGAAATATGTGCCTAACCCTAACCTTTAAAATATTTTAAATAAAATTAAAACGACCTGAAGTGACATTTGTTGCAAAAATTGGAACATAGAATCAAATAATTGTAGACTTGGAAGGGACCCCAAGGGTCATCTAGTCCCACCCCCTGCCAATGCAGGAATCTCAGCTAGATCATCCATGACAGAAGGCCACCCAACCTCTGCCTAAAAACCTCCAAGGCAGGAGTGTCCACCACCTCTCGCGGGAGTCTGTTCCACTGCCAAACAGCTCTTGCCATCAGGAAGTTATTCCTGATGTTTAGTTGGAATTTCCTTTCTTGTAACTTGAATCCTTCTTAAATTGTGGTGCCCGGAATTGGACACGGGACTCCAAGAGCAGTCCTGTTACTTCTCTTGGTGTAGCCTAGAATAGCATTTGCTGTCTGTTTCAGTTAACTTACAGAAATACCTCCAGAGTAATGGCATAATGTTTATGACAATTTCCTTGTACCATCCAAGACCTAAAAGCCTGGTGAACAGAAGGACCATGTTAAAAAAAGAGAACCTATAGTTTATTAATTGACATTTGGCACCATGAATACTTTACATGAGTTGCTTTGACCTGTTAAGAGGACATAAAGCCTTTACAAGACTATACCTGTACCAAACACTCTGGAGTAAAGACCTTTTGATGCAGCAATTCATCCACAAGTTAAGGACAAACTAAATAAATGTAAACAGTATGTGTAGACTGTAAAAAAAGGAACAACAACTCACAAATTTGAAACCAGAGACTTCTTTAAAGAGAAACTACCCTATCAACGACTTGGAAGATGGACTCAAGGGCATCCTGATCAAATTTGCAGATGACACCAAACTGGGAGGGGTGGCTAACACCCCAGAGGACAGGATCACACTTCAAAACGACCTTGACAGATTAGAGAACTGGGCAAAACAAACAAGATGAACTTTAACAGGGAGAAATGTAAAGTATTGCACTTGGGCAAAAAAAATGAGAGGCACAAATACAAGATGGGGGACACCTGGCTTGAGAGCAGTACATGTGAAAAGGATCTAGGAGTCTTGGTTGACCACAAACTTGACATGAGCCAAGAGTGTGATGCGGCAGCTAAAAAAGCCAATGCAATTCTGGGCTGCATCAATAGGAGTATAGCATCTAGATCAAGGGAAGTAATAGTGCCACTGTATTCTGCTCTGGTCAGACCTCACCTGGAGTACTGTGTCCAGTTCTGGGCACCACAGTTCAAGAAGGACACTGACAAACTGGAACGTGTCCAGAGGAGGGCAACCAAAATGGTCAAAGGCCTGGAAACGATGCCTTATGAGGAACGGCTAAGGGAGCTGGGCATGTTTAGCCTGGAGAAGAGGAGGTTAAGGGGTGATATGATAGCCATGTTCAAATACCGTATTTTTCTCTCTATAACACGCTGATTTTTTCTCCTAAAAAGGAAGGGGAAATGTCTGTGCGTGTTATTGAGCGAATGTGTGGTCCCTGGAGCCGAAAAATCAGGCAAAAATCAAATCGCGCAGTCACGGAGAAGGGAAACCTGAAAAGAGGAAGTGGTTGCTTTCCTGCATTCTGCCTCAGGGTCTTACTGCCCACCCGCTCTGTTTCGTTGCTGTGTTTGCTCAAACAGAACAAAGAGCAGGGAAAGCCCCTCCCCTCCAGGCAAGCAGAGGGGAAAGCAGAGTGTCGTTCCTTCCTCTCTGTGCTCCGGTGCTGCTGAAAACATGCAGATGGGAGAGAGCGAGAGAGAGAGCGCTGGCTGGCTTGGGTGGGGGAAACTTTTGCCTTCCTTTCCTCCCTCCCATTATACCCCACTCCTGCATTCTTAGCCCTTTTGTGTTTTTCCTTCCCTCCCCACTTAAAATGTGGTTAAAAAGCATGGATCCACATGGATCCTCAGGATTTTTGCACTGGGTCACCCCAAATTCACCATCAGAGCACATAGCATGTCCATGGCTACAGTCTGCCCCCCCCCCAAAATCACGCACCCACTGTTGTCTGGAGCTGCAATGGTGCAAAAATGTGGTTTAAAAGCATGGATCCACATGGATCCTCAGGATCTTTGCATTGGGTCACCCCCAAATTCACCACCAGAGAACATAGCATGTCCATGGCTACAGCCTGCCCCCCCCAAATCACGCACCCACTGTTGTCTGGAGCTGCAATGGTGCAAAAACGTGGTTACAAAGCATGGATCCACATGGATCCTCAGGATCTTTGCATTGGGTCAGCCCAAATTCACCATCAGATCACATGTCTGTGGCCACAGCATGAAGCACAAAAATGATACATCCACTGTTTCATTCAGAATGTTTTTTCCCTTGTTTTCCTCCTCTAAAAACAATGTGCGTGTTATGGTCAGGTGCGTGTTATAGAGCGAAAAATACGGTATATAAAAGGATGTCATATAGAGGAGGGAGAAAGGTTGTTTTCTGCTGCTTCAGAGAAGCGGACACGGAGCAATGGATCCAAACTACAAGAAAGAAGATTCTACCTAAACATTAGGAAGAACTTCCTGACAGTAAGAGCTGTTCGACAGTGGAATTTGCTGCCAAGGAGTGTGGTGGAGTCTCCTTCTTTGGGGGTCTTTAAGCAGAGGCTTGACAACCATATGTCAGGAGTGCTCTGATGGTGTTTCCTGCTTGGCAGGGGGTTGGACTCGATGGCCCTGGTGGTCTCTTCCAACTCTAGGATTCTATGATTCTATGAATCAGAAAGGGACATTTCAGGTTTTTGTGGCCTTTACAGATTGGAGACTCAACTATTCTTAAAGTTGGAAAGAAAAGAGGAGAAGGAAGGACAAGTCACAGTTCCTGAAGTTATTCTGCCTTCCAGGGCCTCAGATGCCTCTCTGACCCTGAGTAACAGCTCAGGGTAAAAGAGGCAGCTGTTTTTATAACTACTATTCAGCACAATAAACAATCCATATTGCTGGAGAAGAAGTGCACTTTTATGGAAACCGCTTTGGGAGCTTCTCCAGGAACACAAAGTTCTAACCCTCAAGACCCTTCTTCCATCTTATTCATGACTGCCAACACTGACTGACAACAGCTCTCCAGAGTTTCAGACAAGGGCCATTCCCACCCCCCACCCCCACCTGGGAACTGATCCTGCAGGCAAAAGTACCACTGAGCTACAGCCTTTCAGCAGAAAAGTTGTCCACCCATCACAAATAAATAAATAAGATTATAATGCCTAAATACTGCCATGAAGGTTGGGCACCACCTTCAATCTCTGCCGAGTGGTAGCAAGATTCCAGGGGGTTCCAGGCACTCACTCAGGGGCCCAGCAGAGGCTGGTGTTGTTGAGAAACATGGTTTATTTTGCACATATTTACACCTGGAGTCTTTAATGGAGGGGGTGCAGAACATGAGTACCCCTAGTGGCCCCTCTCGTTGCCCTTCTCCTCATAGCTGCAGGACTTGAGTCCAAAGCAGCAGGGAGTCATGGCTCCCGGTCTCTCAGTGCAGCCTCCTCCATCCAGCACCCCATGGAGTTCTGCCCCCTGCCTCCTTCTTGCTCCCAGAACAACTTTAGATCTCAAAAAGGACGCATTTGGCAGCTTCCCAAATCTCCTGTCTCTGTCCACTCCTCAAAGCAGCAGGGAAGGATAAGCATTTGCATTGCCAACGACCAGTGCCGGATTTACGTATAAGATAAACAAGCTATAGCTGAGGGCCCCACTCTCTTGGGGGGCCCCAAAAAATTTGAAGGGAAAAAAAAAACTGGATGTACATTTCCAAAATATAAGATAAAAAACAAATAAAATAAAACCTACATACGGCAACAGTGGCAAATGCCTTTAGATGCCTATTAGGTCCATAAATTACCATAGCATATATTCCACACAATTTGTTGTTGACAAAGGGCAGCTGGACATATAAAGGGCCCCATTACCTCCCGCAGCTTAGGGCCTCCTCAAACCCAAATCTGGCCCTGGCAATGGCCCTCAATGGCCCAGGGCTTGGCTCTTCCTTGTTTCTCAATGGCTCTGACTTCGCTAGCCTGGCCAGGCTGGTCTGCATAAGCTAAGCCAGTAATTTCTTGTCTAGCACAGTTCTGCAGCTTGTATTTTCCCTTCATATCCCAAATATTATCTAAATTTTACCATTTATTAAGTTCTGCCATTCACTAGCATACTCTGGTACCCTAGATCTATGACAATACATACATACCTGTGATAAATAAATAACTGTGGTCCCAGTTATTTACCCTTTTGCCATTGTTCTGTGCTGTTTCTTCATACCTGCTGTCTCTGCCCAGTTTGTTTTTCAGAATTCTGTCCATGGAGGGCCCTGGCACAATGAAGGGGAAACAAGGAGGAAGAAGAATTAAAGGAGGGGAAAGATAAAGGGAGACAGAAGCTTGTAACAAAAACAGACCAAAGAAGAAAGTTGTTTTTTTTCCACATGCGACGTCCTCCTTCCCAGGATCAAGAAAGAAAACATGCCATTTGTTACACAATGCATTTTAGAAACCTCATTTACCCAAGGCCAGACAGAATACGGGTATTTGTTGGTTAGCAAAGCATTCGGGAGGGCAATTCCAAGCATGCAAAGGAAAGGCCTTTAAAACAAAAAGACACACCACCCACAGCTGCAGGCCCAATCCAGCGTCTCTGCAATGATGTTGGGGGCATAATTCTGGACATAGGAGCCAACTCCTAGGGGCCAAGGTCCCTTCAGCTCCACCAATAAAATATCTGAGTCCCCCCCCCCCCACAAGCTGATAGGCATTGCTATTCAAATGGTGTGTGCATGCCATGTCATGTGATCAGTTATGTGGGGCAGGGCTTACCTTCTCCCCACCCCCACTATTTTATGTAGGTTGGCGTCCCTGATTCTGGATTTCAGGTTCAATAGGTCTATGGAGGGTAGTGTGGGATATAAATGTTCAGAAGAAATAAATGAACACCAAATTGCTAGTTTGTTGTATTGAGTAATCACAACAGCACCAGTTGTAATGTTTTTTGGGAGATGCATGTGAACGAAAAAGAGTGTTCACCCACAGGCTCACAGTCAAGTAGGCACAGTGCAAAAAGGAAATGGATTGGGAAGGGAAGAGGAAAACAAGCAAATCGCAAATTCTTCACAAACCAGGCAGAATGGCCACCGATGGAGACAGTGAACTTGTTTTGTGAGGGGGAAGGATGCAAAATATATTGCGGTGCCTTGTCTGCCTTCAGAGGCAGCGGCCTGCTCTGGGATCCTCTCCCCTGGATTGGTGTTCACTTTCAATCAGGGAGGATCTGCCGGGCTGCTGTTAACAGAACTGGATGGAATCCGTTTCCTTTGCCCCCGTCTCTCACCCTCTCAGGTCTGGGTATTGTAACCCCTCACACGCATTAAGCTGAAAGGGTTTCATTCTGGATGTTTATATAAAAACATAAGCACTGTCTTGCTGCACCAGACCAAAGCACATCTCCCCAGCATCTTGCCTCCACAGTCACCCTGCCCTCCCACCCAGAGAGGCATGAAGGTCGTGGTCATCTCCTGCTTGGCATTTAACAGCACGCAGCCTCTCGACATGAAAGTTTAATGGCTAATCTTAACGGAGCCTAAAGCAATCAACGCCTTGCCTCCCAGGAATACTCTTACACAGCCCCCCAATCTCCACAGCAGCAAGAGCTTCCAGGGGTTCCAGGCGCTGACCCAAGATTTGTGTTTCCTTTGAAAATGAGGCACAGCAGAGATGGTGGTGTCTTTATGATATATGGTTTATTTACACCTGTAGCCCATTTGTCTGCCCTGCGGCTGCATTGCAGTGGGCCGGACTGGATGACCCTTCCAACTGTACAGTGCTATGATTCTATGACTGAGAGAAGTGAACTAAAAAGGAGAGCTTAAAAGTTAACCTGAAACACTTTATTAAGGACTGACACATTTCAAGCTATTCAAGGGGACAAATGAATCAGTTTCAACAAGGGACAACGAAGACAATCTTGCCGGCTGAAAAAGCTGCTGGGCCTGTCCGTCGGCCCGTCCCATTTTGAGACTGCCAAAAACAGCCATCAAAAGACAACCCAGAATAAAACAAGATGCATATCCTCCCGTAGACTTCTTCAGACATGCGCTGACCTTCACTGCCTGAGCCCCTTTTTGTCCCCAGTTCCACCAGCATCCTTGAAAAGTGGTGATTTCATTCTTCCGGCCAATGCAGCATAAAGACAAAAAATAAAACTCCCCCTTCCTTCATGCTTCACAGTACTAGAAACTGCGGCTGATTTATGAGGGACAAGATTCTCCCTGCGGAAAACCACAGCATAATTAGCGAACATAAAATGCTGAACTCCCCACTGAGATTCTATCCCCAAAGGGCAGATTCCCAGCCCCTCGAAGGCCTTCCTTCCTTTCAGGAGGCACTCAGCCCCCTGCAGGATTGGAGCATAGTTAATATTTTAAGAGTGCTATGGCCATGTGGGGTGTGCGGAGGGGGAGAGGAAGCCAGCAGACACAGCGGCTCCTCCTATTCCAGCAGGCCTTGCTTTGAATTTGGGGGTGCAGGCACGCTCTCAGCCCAGCCATTCTCTGACATTTTCCTCTTCACTAAACTGTGGCACAATTAGGCAGCTCTTACGGCGGGGCCTGTTCCGGGAGAGAGACAAAACTGGAGAAGCACAGATGTTGCAGCCTGAAATGTTTCAGCAGAGCTGAATGGAAGGGGGGGGAGACGTGCTGGGGATGGGGGGGAGGGAGAGAGAAGGCGCCATAGCAACTGCCCAAGACTCCCCACATGCCAAGCGCCGTGCTGTCAGGCGGTGGTGGAATCCGCCCAACAGCACAGTGATAGGTCACATCAGGGACGCCGCAATGTGCTGGGCTCCTCTCCAGATCTCTCCTCACCTCCTGGGGTGAGGGAAGCTGTTAGCCAAGCGCAATGTGTGTGTGCCACTCACCACCCACTCATTCCTCACTACTTTTGGAAAGGAGAGAGCGCTGCCGAAGGAAGAGCGGAAAGCGCGTCCCCCTTCTCCTGGGTCCCTCTAGATCACCTGTGGCATATGCTCAAAGGCTGCCTGTCACACTCACACACACACCAAGCGCACACTGTGTGGGCGTCTCAGCTGTCCTGTCCAGTCGAGCAGGAAGGCATGAATGGCATTCCACAGCCAGCCTGGCCAGCCTGGGGGTAGCAGGTGGGAGGGCAAAGCGGGAGAAAACAAGCTGACCCACATCAAGCTTCTTTTTGCATGGGTGGGGGAGGGAAGGAGGGGGAATATGTCGCAATATACATGAGTACATTTGACCCCGCAGGAAGCTGGTCACATGAATGCATGTGCACATATGGGCACACATTGTGTGTGCATGTAAAACACACACAGAAAAAGGACAAGCTTAGAGGTGGCGATCTATCTGAGCTCTGTCCACCTGCGTTTTGACACATCACTTGAGAGTTCAGATGCCCTCATCTCTGTGTGTGTGTGTGTGTGTGTGTGTGTGTGTGTGTGTGTCACTGTGGTCTATAAATATAATCCCCCTCTCCAGATTTCCTGATTGGATGAGTCCTGGGTTTAAGTATTTGTACACAGTATTGAACCCTAGGAAGAGAATGGTTATTCTCCTCATGAACCACGCACCTCCCACCACCTAAGAGACTCCCTGCCCAAGTTAACAGAGGCAGCCTTAGGCATAGAATCTTAGAATTATAGAATTGGAAGGGACCCCTGTGGTCATCTAGTCCACCCCCTGCAATGCAGCAATCTCAACTAGATGGCCACCCAACCTCTGCTTACAAACCTCCAAGGAAGGAGAGTCCACCACCTCTCGCGGGAGTCTGTTCCACCTACCATCAGAAAGTTCTTCTTGATGTTCAGTTGGAATCTCTTTTCTGGTAACTTTAATCCATTGGTTTGAGTTCTCTCCTCAGGAGCAGGAGAAAACAAGCTGCTTCTATCTTCCATGTGACAGCCTTTGAGATATGTGAAGATATCTCCTCTTAGCATCCTCTTTACCAGGCTAAATACGCCCAACTCCCTCAACCATTCCTCCTAAGGCTTGGTTTCCAGACTCTCAACCATCTTGGTCGCCCTTCTCTGCAGATGTTCCAACTTGTTAATATCCTTCTAAAATTGTGGCACCCAAAACTGGACACAGTACATGATACTGAGGATTCCCAAGCTTTTGGTTCTTGGGGGATCTCAGCATCTATGCTGAGGCTGCCTTGACAGGCCTTCCATTACCACCATGACAACCACCTCATTGGGGCAAGTCATCCACAGGACCTGATGCTCTTGGCTGGCCAGAATAATGTACTGGGAATTTTATATCTTTATCATGATCTGGTCGCCTTCTGCTGGTGTTCAGCTTTTCTGTGACAATTCCCTCTACAAGATGGTAGACCAATTAGGATGACCCACCCCAGAAAGCTGGTGGATCATTTTGGATTCCTGATAATCCCCTGAAACTTTCCAGTTGATGTGGCTGGTGCTTCTGTCAAAGCCCCTGCGACTGTGGGATATGGAGATGACTCAGGTGGTTTTCACTACTGCCCGTAGGAACCTTCATTTGCTAAACAGATCCTGTTTGCCTTCTGGTTGACCAGAGACCTGGGGGCAATGAAGCATTTAGGGAGATGACTAGAATCCAAGAGGCTAAAGATCCTCAGGGAATCCTGTGGTGGCCGTGGCATCCAAGGAAAAAAAATACTTCATCATTGCATCCTCAGAGTACTGTCCAGCAGAGCATTTCCAAATGGTTTGGAGTCTTCTCCAGCTAAGAGCTAAGACCTCAGGGAGAGTCAAAAGAGCAGTAGTGGTCCACTGTGATCGTCTGCAAAATACTTTAAGGGTAAAATCACTTGCATTTGCCTCAGCTGAGATGCTACCAGTAGGACAGTTCAGTCTATGGATGTCTGTCTCTGTTGAATTATTTTCAACTGTTGAGCATGAGAATGTGGACAAGGTGCGTGGTGGAGTGCATGTAGCTACTCGCCCTTTTGACCCTTAACCCTTTTTGGTTTTTAACACCTGGCTAAAGAGGATTGACTGGTTGGGTCCAGGAGACCATCAATGCTTATTTGTAGCAGAGAACAACTCAAGCCAACTTGGAAAGAGATGGTTGTGAGGCTGATCTTAAAGAAGCTCACTTTGGACTCCAAGGATTAAAACAAATACCGCTTTTTGGAAAGGTGCTCAGTGGTGTGGCTTCCATGCAATTTCAGTCACTTTTGATGCAACTGATTTTCAGGAACCATTTCAGTCTGGTTTGCAGGATTAGTTTTGGCGTGGAAACTGCCTTGGTTCCTCTGAGGGATAAAAACAAAAGGTTATATAACCTGGGGGGAAACTTCTATAAAGCACTGTAATGTGAACACCACCAGAGTCAATAAGTAAGGATTGTATCACATCACTTCTTTAAATAATAAAACTGAACAGGCTGACACAAACAAACAAATAATGCAAATAAAAGTGTAACTTGTGCAGAATATATAAAGTCTAGCAGAAGCAGCTGTAATACCTGCTTAATATAAGAATGATACTAAAGGGTCTAAAATACAACCACATGGTATACTATAAGCTTTCATAAAGTATATGCAACCTCTAGAATACTGGGAAGCATAATCTTCATAACCCCATAAATCTGAAGGACTTTACTTAGCCCAAGTAAGTAAACTCTTGACTTGACAAGGTTGCCAGCCTGTGCTGTGCCATCGATCATGGAGTCACACGGGCACCTTTCTAAATTCTTTGTCCATGTGCTTGGGACATTGTTAAATCACTGTATAAGCCAGAAATCCTCCACTTGATCACACACAACTATATTCTCACTGAAGAGACACCCTGCTTCCCCCCCCCCCATAGTTAGGAGACTTGACAGGGGAGGATCTTTGAGTCTCCTAGGAGGCCTTCATCTACTCTAAGCCAGACCTAGCAACAGGAGAGTCTGCACCAAGAACCTCTTCCAGATACATTTACTCCTATAAATAGCTGTCCTATAAAGGGGAACAGGGTTTCTGCCAAAGGAGAAGTAAATATATCCCTAGAAAGTGTTTCGTTACCATGTCAGTTCCACATCTAGAACAAGGAAAGAACCAGCTTCAGTGAAGATTTCCTGCTGCAGCTTGTAGATGACTAGATCTCAAAACCCATTTCAGAAGTCACTGGTGGCTCTAAAACATGGAGGCTCCATTATGGTGCATTATTTTTATATATTTTTAAATTTTCTTTCTCACCTTATTAGCATAGCTTTCTGGTCAGCTAACAACCATGAAAGAATTAATTTAATAAATTAAAATCAAAAATCTATAGAGCAGCAGAGAAAGCAAAGAACCATCAACATCACAACAAAATAAGAATGTGTTCAGCTAACTTCCAAAAGGCCCAGGAAACCAAAAAAGTATTTTGCCTGGCAGTGAAAGGACACGAGAGTGGATACCAAGACAGGCCTGCTAGGGGAAGGGATTCAAGAAGCAGGACACCCCAGCAAAGACACTTCTCCCTGTCAGAAAGTGAGGGAGTCCAGAGGAAGGCCTCCAACAATGGCCGGATGTCAGGGAACTGACATCGGAGCTAGAGGCGGAGGGAAGGCTCTCAAATGATGCTGGAGAAGGGCCCAGCAGGGAGAGAGGCAGCTCAACAGATGGGGAAGCAAATCAGCGCAACACCAGGGATATAGAGGGGCTGATGGGGGAATCGGCGAGAGGGCTCCAGGACTCTTCACCGGACACCAGCGGGGAGAGCACGGGTCCTCCGCTACCCACGCCCTCCCTGCGCGGAAGACTTCCGCGCAGGGAGAGTAGGAGGAGACTTGGCGTCAAACAACTTTTATGTTGGAAAAGGTTTAAGAAACGGCCACTGATGGATTCTGCTAGCGACTGAGGCAGCCACGAAGTGAAGGGCTGCCCAGACTGAAAGGTTTAACAAGGCAACATAGCCAGGAGAGGCGGCAACTTACGCACGAGCAACCCATACTCATTACACTTTATGGTGCATGCTGGGGTGTTGGGCTGTAGCCAATATTTCAGGTATCCAAGTCCTATATTGTATAAGGCTTTGGGGCCGGCCCACCCATGAGGCAAGGTGAGGCAACTGCCTCAAGTGGCAGGATCCGCAGGGGCAGCAGTTCTGGTCTCCAATGAATGAAGCACCCACTGCTGCTGCTACCACAGTGGCAGCAACAGCAGTGGCACGTT
Source organism: Podarcis vaucheri (assembly GCF_965113315.1). NCBI lineage: Eukaryota > Metazoa > Chordata > Lepidosauria > Squamata > Lacertidae > Podarcis > Podarcis vaucheri. The sequence continues at coordinate 5,262,035 of NC_138766.1, read as the reverse complement.
CCTTGGAGGCCGGATCCGGACACCTCCTTGACAGACCCCGGATGATGCCGCCTCTACATTCTCCCCTGTGTTTAGCTGGATTCTTCACTTGACTTCCAGCCATTTCACTCACCGCTTCATTGCTCCTAAGGGGATGAACAGTCTCTGCTCCGAGGGAGAGGACATTTAGAAGTGATTATGTCAGCTGCCTGAGTCATGCCTGCGTCCCGCAGTGTGACTGGGGCTCTGTCAGAAATGCTCACCATGCCAACAGGAAGCTGTTTGAGAGCGCAGAAATCGCTTAGATCCCACCAGTCTCTGGGGTGGACCATTCAAATACATCCCCCCACCCTGGTGGAGGGAAGGAGCCAGTGCATTAAGTGGGGTTAATGTGACCCAAAATGGCCCCCACCCCCATTTTGTACAATCAATTGGAACAAGATGGTGATCTGGGTGGTTTTTGGTGGTGGCGTGGCAATACAGTGGTGAAAAGGGGAACTTTTCAGTGGTGTTCTACCTGGGAACCAACATGAGTTCCCCTCCCCACTTCAAAAAAACAATGTTATTTTGAGGGGCATTCAAGTGGGGAGGGGTGAGATCAGCCGGCCACTGCAGTGGCAAGGGCCACTGCCACAAAACAGGGGGTGGCACTAAAAAAAAAATCAAACAGTTTTGATCCCCAAAATATTGAACCAAAGTTTTCCTTGGAAAAACTTTTGGCTCAGAACACATTATTTCCATCAGCACCTGCAGGCTGTCAGGAGAGGAGAGGACTTCTTACAAGCAGGCAGGCACAAGGAGACCCTTAAGTAAGGAGTGCCATTCCCAGTTTTGCAAATTTCGGACTCTTCAGGGCAACACCCTTGTTTGACACATTGCCCTGCTTCGCATCCAGACAGTCTCTTTTCGAAGGCATCGTGGCTGCACCAGATTGCTATCGTTGCTTTAGATTCTCTCAGTCTTAGAGAATTTAAGGTGAGAGATAAAAACCCTTCTGGGGTTTGCGCCAGACCCCACCCCCACGTGCTTGCAAAACTAACAATGCCTTGCAGAGGCGAAACCTCGTTGCTGCAGCCTGCGAAGGCCAAGGCTTGCATGCAGCAACAGCGCCACCTGGTGATTCTGTTTGGATCACAACAACACGCGGAGCGAGATGATGGTGATGATCATTACATAACACGGTGTGTATTTTTGTGTTCTTCTATTGGGAACCGCCCTGATGAAGGGCAGTGTAGAAATTTAATAAATATATACATTTTTTATTATTTATCCAAAGATTGTTCACAACATAAAAACACAAAATTAGAACACAAAATACATAATAGAACAAGGAACAAACCAATAGCCCCCCCGCCCAGAAACACATTTAAAAGGCTATGTGTTCAATCGGCCAAAGGCTTGGTTGTAGAAAAACGTTTTTACCTGGTATCTAAAGACATGGAATTAAGGCGCCAGATGAAGAATAAGAATAAGAATAAGAATATCTTTATTGTCATTGCCCCATTCGGGGACAATGAAATTACTTGACTGCTCCATAAAAACACTAATTAAACAATACAATATAATACAGCAAGGGAGATTAGATGACTTTCAAAGTCCAGGCTTCCCATTCAGGGCCGAGATCGCTCTGGAGAAGAAGCTGTTCTTAAGACGGCTCGTTCTTGTCTTCATCGACCTGTATCTCCGTCCCGACGGAGACAGTGACCAGGATGCGATGGATCTTTTACTATGTCCAGTGCCTTCCTATGGCACCTTGTGGCATAAATCTGCTCTAAGGTGGAGAGTGGGCAGCCAACAATGCTCTCTGCTGCCTTAACAACCCTGCACAACCCCATCCTGTCCTGGGCAGTACAGCTTCCGTACCACACACATAAGCCATAAGTGAGCACGCTCTCAATGGCACAGTGATAGAAGGCAAGCAGCAGTTTCTGCGGAAGATGGTTTTTCCTTAGTATTCTCAAAAAGTACAGTCTCTGCTGCGCCTTCTTCACAAGCCCCCTTGTGTTGACACTCCAGGACAGATCCTCTTGTAATTCAATGCCCAGAAATCTGAACGTTGTTACCTGAGGAGAGCCTTCCACAGATGGGGAACCACTGCATCCAAGATCCATTCTTGTGTTAACATCCTCTGGACCTCTCATGGAGGCGGCACATGAAGGCGGCTTCAGATGATGAATGCAAGGTCTGGGTCAGTTCTTATGAGGAGAGGCAGTCCTTGAGGTATTGCGGTCCTGAGCTGCTTAAGGCTTTATAGGTCAAAACCAGCACTCTGAATTGGGCCCAGAAGCTAATTGGCAGCCAGTGCAGTCCGGCCAGGATCAGTATATGCTCAAACTGTCTTGCCCCGGTGAGCAACCTGACCACTGAAATCTGCACCAGCGGAGGTTTCTGAGCCGTCTTTGAGGCAGCCCCATGTATAGCATGTTGCAGTAATCTAACCTAGGGGACAGATGACAGAAGTGAGGTTATCCCTGTCTAGGCAGGGGCACAGCAGGGCCACCATAAGACTGTCACCAGCACCATGGAACCTCTGCTTAGGGCCTTAGTCCTTCTGCCAGCCCCACACCCTAACTGCATTTCTGATATTTTTACATGGATGTCCAGTTGAGGTCTCAAATTTAGCGTGACCAAGAAAGAACAGCTCTTTTTTCTTTTCAGAGCCTTATCTCCTTGACTGTTCCCCCTGTCTATTGACTATGTCACCATCTGCTATATTGACCAGGCATCAAAACCAGCTGCTCCTTTGCTTTCCCCATTCAAACTCTGCGAAAAGAATATATGTCTATTTCTCTGCATCCACTTGGCTAAGACTCTGGCTCATGCTCTGATCACCTCTTGTCTCGGCTGCAACGCCCTTTCTCCCTTGGCCTTCCATTGTCGTTGCCTACTCTCTTCACCTTCCAGAATTATTCACCACTTCCCTTGTTTGTACCTGCCGTGAGATCCTTCTTTGGCCTGGTGGGCCAGATCTCTATCTTCCCCACCAACTGTGGGCCAACTTGGGCAGGTGGGTGGGACTGGGTGACTGACACCTGTCAAAGTTCAAAAGAGATCACTAGAGCAACTGCTTCAAAGATACACCAAAGAGGCTCCCTTTAACCAAATATCAGCTGCTGGTCAGTTAGAAAGAGCCCCTTTGAAGTCTCTGGAGAGAGTAAAATGTTTGTGAAACTAGAAGTAAAAAGTCTGCATTCAAAGCACCTCCCCCAACACTTTGAATACAAATTGCTTCTTTTAGGAAGAAAAAGAAAAGTCCTTTTAAGTTCAGAGCATTTTTCCCCCACCAAAGGAATCTGCAAATAAACCTTTGGAAGTGCCTGGTACTTGGCATTTGGGAAGCTCTGAACACAGTGCTCTCCAAATGCCCATTGATCAGCTGGTACTTAGGGGCTTGGGAAGTAGGGGCAAAGTCCCCTTCAGCCAAGCTCTGCCCTTACCTGCCCCACACCTGGATTAGAATGGCTCTTTGAGACCAGGCTGTCCTATTAATTTATTGATTTAAACAATTTGCATAACGCTTAATCACAGTCTTCTCTAAGCTGTGTTCAAGAGAGCCAGTACAAGAAGACTACAAAAATGAGTTTAAACTATAAAATCAGAATTCAGTTGAAAAGCCTCCTTCAATAAGAAAGTCTTCAGTAAGAGATGGAAGTTCAACGGGGGGGGGGGCTGTCTTGACCTCAGCTGGAAGGAGATCCTCAAAATCGGGCCCACAATAGGGAACACACAATGCTTTCTGGATACAAGCCGTGGCGCTCCCCTGAAGATCTCAGTGATTGAGCATGAATACCATCATTGGGGCAGGGCTCATGAACTGTAAAAAGTGTTTTCTTAGCCCAAAATAGGAGCATCTCTGGGCAAAGTGTATTTTGATAAATTCATTTTATAAATACACCATGTTGAGCTATAAAAAATATCATCAATGTCATTTATTACTGATACAGTTGCAACATTGCACATATAAAAGATGTATTACTACAAAATAAAAGCCTTGTGCTCGTTTTTGAAAAACCCAAAACTAAGGGATTAAAAGACTTATCTGCCAGCCAAAAAATCTAGAAAAGATCACCTTCACACCTAACCATTTATCCCCAATCAATCAATCAATCAATCAGTCAATCTGTTTCATTTATACCCCACCAGTCCTCCAAGGAGCTCCAGGCTCTCTCCCCCCCCCCCCATATTTTATCTTCACCACAACTCTGTGATGCAGGTTAATGAAGAAAGGCCATGACTGGGCCCAAGGTGAGCTCCGTGGCGGAGTGGGGATTTGAACCCTGGTCCATTGCACCACACTGGCTCTCCTACAGCACACCGGCTCCAATTTGCCAGCTTCCTTACCCCAAAGATGGGGTGTGTTTTTGCCAGCTCAGTCACCAAGCCTGCCCCGTGTCTCCCTCTCGCCGCACGCACACATGCTCCTCCTGAATGTCAGCATGAATGCTGCATAGCAGCGCTGCTTGACTGCACTCGGCTGAACTCCCCGTCCTGGAGGGCAGACTGAGCTATTATTAGCCATGGCTTACAAGACCCTGTTAATGCAACTGCAGAGGTGAGGCTTGGCAGCAGGCAGCTCCAACCGTCTAGGGTCAAATCCTGCTGTGTGCTCTTCTGCAGAGGAAGGGAGTTGTCAGTCCTGCCCACAGGGACACCGCAGCTGTCCACACCGATCAATAGTCAAGAGAAGCGAGAACATACTCAGCCAGATTTTTTACAAAAATGGGGATCCTCACAGGCGGACCAGCAACTTTTCTGAGATGTCTGTACATTGCTGTCTGCCTGGCATGAAAGACAAACATACCTGAAAGCAAAAAATGAAGACTTAACATGAAGAATCTTTTCTACACAGGCACTTTTGTGCAATGAGTGTGCACTTCTTTCACACCTGTTACCAAGGATCCAAATACATTTCCTTGTGGTTACACTTCTATTAAGGGGGTCTTGCGTTGTCTTAATACTAACAGAACAGTTCACCGGTGCTGCGATAATGAAAGTTCTCCCTCTAGATCAGTGGTTCCCAATTAGGGGTCCAGGGGACACCTGGGGTCTACAGAACACACCCAGGAGGTTCGCGGCCCCATCCCTTGCCTCCTCCCCAAATAATTTTTTGTCATTTTTGCATGGTAATAGCACAAATTTATGATCTGTTCTAGCGCTGTGTGGTTTTTCCATGTATTGGCCCAAACCGGTTTTGAAATCACACCGCAATAACAATTTTGACCTGGCGATACACAGCAATATATCGCTCCTCACGTGAGGGAGAGCAGAGCAGCCAGTTTCAAGGTGTCGTCAATATCGCATGATGATCACAGCCGATAACACTGCTGATCTGAACTGCCTTCCCTCACGCGGATGGAGAACAGGGCAGCTGATCACCCTCACTTCAAGGAACTGTGGCACTACCATCCCCTGGCACTGAGGCAGAGCGGCTTTTCTCAGTCAGCAGGGCATCTTCCCTGGCTGCCCCGCTGATCATGACTTGATGCACCCTCCATCCCTATCTTCTCCCACTCAAACCATGCAGTGGAAGTGACTCCCCTTCCTCGCCTCCAACCCCCATCTGATCTCCATGGCTGCTCCTTCCCTCATCCCCACGCTTGATCTACAATTTCAGACATTGTGATATATTGGAATATTGTAATGTTTAGCTGCTGATGTATCACAATGTTGAAAATGAAGGCTGCTAAGAGGGAGATGCTGTGGCTTGGCTTTTGAAAAATAGGGGGTCCTCAGTAATTAGCTAATTGGGAACCACTTCTCTAGATAACAAAAATCAGCCCATATACATGCGTATGTTGATGTATGGCATTTAGGTGTACGGTTTTCCTGTGTATTTCACAGGCATATTTATATGTGCAGTAACTACTGATTATTTTATTAGCATGAATATAAGTATTATATGCCCCAGTAACGCTGAGCATAGTGATTACAGTGTCAGACTAGGACCTGGGAGACCCGAGTTCGAATCCCCACTAGGCCATGAAGCTCACTGGGTAATCCTGGGCCCCTCGCTGCCTTTCAGCCTTGTTGTGGGGCATTAAATGGGGAAGGGGAGGACCATGTATGCCACTTTGAACTCATTGAAGCAAAAGGTGGGATACAAATGCAAAATAAAATAATAATAATACATTGTTCTAAAACATTGCCCTGCTTTTAGCCACTGCAGTTATCCAATATTACGGTACTTCATTGATTTTTCAATGAATATGCTGCCATGTGCCTTTAAAATATCAGTGCAAGGAACAAGAATGGAACAGTCTAAGGGCTTTTAAACTGGTGGGGGGTAACTCTTTTTGTTTGTTAGTATGGCATGTATTTTTGTGCTTCTATATTACAAACCGCCCTGTGATCCTTGCATGAAGGATATAGAAATTTTATTATTTTTAATAATAATAATAATAGTAATAATAATATCTACAAGATCCATTTTTCTTTTCTGTTGAGAATTTTAAAGGCATATGTTTTTCTGTGCCTTTCCTGTTGTGATCACTTTAGCATCGTCTTTCTACCAACTTTGAAAAATTTAGCCATGTTAATGTGTTGTAACAAAAGCAATAGTCTTGTGAAGCCTTAAGGACATTTTGCGGCATGAGCTTACATGCAGCAGCCCACATGTCCTTGGAGGAGTGACACATACCCTAAACTGGCAGATATACTGTAATACTCTCTGTGACCAAATGTAGCAGTAGCTAATGTAGGTGCCTTTCCCTCCATTGCTTGGGTAGGTGATGGGGATGGGGGACGGACGGACGGACAGACATGCCTGCAACATATTTTTACCTTGCCTCTCATTCTGCTATTTTAGATGTGGCAGCCATTTTGTGTTATGTCACACATGCTCCATGGCAGCCATTTTGTGACTGGCACTCATGGTACTTCCTCAAAATGCCAGATGTGCAACCACTGCAGCACAGCTGAGGTCAACCTTTCACTACCCCAATGACTGGGGTCCTGAGCTTCAGTGTTGCACTGAGCCACCGCATAAGAGGATTGGGGATGAAAGGCAAAGCTCATGGAAGCCAAAGGCTACAGAACTCACAAAATACCGTTTGTGGCATTTCTATGCAAGCCAAAATCTACATAAAATGAAGTATATTGATCATACACAGCAGCAGTAATCAGCAACTTTTCTGTATTTTCTGTGATGTTGAGCCCCAGCAACGGAAGATTGCTGTACTTTGTTCCTATTGCAGCCATTCTTCAGCCTGCCCAGCCTTCAAAGAGCGCTGGAAACACCCCTGCAAGGTTTATTGATTTATTTAGAAAGCCCTGAACAACCTGAGTCCAGGATACTTCAGGTCACAGGCATCGGGTTCTGCCCAACTTTAGGGGTGCACGGCACACACACGTGTGACATCATGCGGCATGTCGCGGGGGAGCAACGGACCCCATCGCAGGGAGACCTAACCTGAGCCCCAACCGAGACCTTAACCCCAACACTAAACCAAATCCTAACCTTCACCCTAACCCTGACCCTAATATTCCAACTCAACCGCTGAGATCAACTGCACGAACATTTATGGTCATTCCCCAAGTTGGTTTGACAATGACATTGTTGATATTGTTTTGACAACAATGAGAAATTGAGCTTTCAGTGTCATTGGCCCAGTCTTGTGGAACACCCTGCCAACAGTGGGCACCTTCTGTGCCAATTTTTAAATGCCTACTGAAGTTTTCTATTGAGCCAGGCCTATGTAGGCAATTAGGAGTACACCCCCCACAATGGAATACTGGTGCTTTTATCTTGTTTTTAACATTTTATGATTTTATTGCCTGGTTTTATGCGCGGGTGGCACTGTGGGTAAAACCTCAGTGCCTAGGACTTGCCGATCGTATGGTCGGCGGTTCGAATCCCCGTGGCGGGGTGAGCTCCCGTCATTCGGTCCCAGCTCCTGCCCACCTAGCAGTTCGAAAGCACTCTTAAGTGCAAGTAGATAAATAGGTACCGCTTTATAGCGGGAAGGTAAACGGCGTTTCCGTGTGCTGCGCTGGTACTGGCTCGCCAGCTGCAGCTTCGTCACGCTGGCCACGTGACCCGGAAGTGTCTTCGGACAGCGCTGGCCCCCGGCCTCTAGAACGAGATGAGCATGCAACCCTAGAGTCGGACATGACTGGCCTGTACGGGCAGGGGTACCTTTACCTTTATGTTTTTATATTGTTGTAAACCGCTGTGATGCATTTTTATGATAAAGGTAAAGGGACCCCTGACATAAGGTCGAGTCATGGACGACTCTGGGGTTGCGGCGCTCATCTCACTTTACAGGCCGAGGGAGCTGACATTTGTTCACAGACAGCTTCCAAGTCATGTGGCCAGCATGACTAAGCTGCTTCTGTTGAACCACAGCAGTGCACAGAATCACCATTTACCTTCCCACCTATTTATCTATTTGCACTTTGATGTGCTTTTGAACTGCTAGGTTGGCAGGAGCTGGGACCGAGCAACGGGAGCTCACTCCACCACGGGGATTCGAACCACCAACATTCTGATCGCCAAGCCCTAGGCTCTGTGGTTTAGACCACAGCGCCACCCATGTCCCTTCCATTTTTATGATTCAGCAGTATATATTTTCATAAATAAAATAAATACACCAGTGATGAACCTAGTAACTGGACTGCCAGGCAAAGGTAACTCAGATACTGAGGATATACACAGAGGTTGCACGGTTTGGACTTTCTGTGGCAACCAGTGAAGCAGAGAAGGGCAGGACAACTCAGGGCATGATGATGCCACATCATAGGTTTTCCTTGGCCAAGGAAAGGAACCGAGGACACAGGACTCCTGTTGAACATTCAGTTCCAGCCCTGCTTGTTTTTCAAATATACTCACCTAAAACACGAGGGGATTTAGGAAGCAGCATGTATTGCAGGGGTGGACTAGATGACCCTTGGGGTCCCTTCCAACTCTGCACTTCTATTATTCTATGCTTCTATACTGTGAATAGCACTTTGATGCCCTGGAAACATCTAAGATCCATGGAGTTGCTATAGCCCTTGCTACACATTTGCCAGGGAGCGACGGGAGAAATGGAAGCGAAATTGTCTTCTTTTGAAAAAGTGATACAATGTTCCAAATTAAAATAGATGGAGAATGTTGAGGATATTTTCCATTGATTTAATCTTTTAGAGAAGGTGGTTTAAACAAGACTTGGGGCCATTGAATAGCCCAGGAGCATCTTACACTGCCGGATTCCTCAAACTAAATGAGTGTGGACCTGAACCAGAAGATACATATTTTAAAATATGACACCTGCATTTTTTGATACTGTTAAATATGCCCAACCTAATAAGAAACAGACATTGAAAAACTGCTTAACTGGAGTTTTTCTTGGGAATTGAAATGGAAGGGAGGCAGGAGGAAGGGCTGAGACTCCTTGCCCTGGGCAGAAATGGGGTGGGGGGTGAGACTTGAAAGTAATTTTTAAAAAATCACAACCATTATAATTTTTTTAAAGATTTAACTTATATTTGAATGTAATCACACAAACAGCTGCATCTATATTGCTTCGTTTCTTGAACTTGTCCAAGACATATTCAAAACTGTTTTGATTAGACAATGGAAAGCATCAACACAGAGAGGGCCGGCAACAGTGGCGTAGCGTGGGGGTGCAGGGGGGGCCGGCCGCACCGGGCGCAACATCTGGGGGTTAGGCTTAGGGGGCGCAAATCCACTGGTTAGGGGGCGCAAATCCACGGGTTAGGGGGCACAAATTACTTGCCTTGCCCAAAGCAGGCTGAACGCTATTCCCAGACTAGCTGCTTTCTTAACAAGGAGCACCCTTTGTCTTGCCTGGATTAAGCTTCACATTTTTTAACCCTCATCTTGCCCATTGTCACCTCCAAGCCCTGATTCAGAACTCCGGCAACTTTATTAGAATCAGACAGAAAGGAGAAAGAGCAATGTGTCAGCCACATATTGATAACAATAGACTCCAAATCCCCATGACTAAAAAGCAAGGGGCACAAGATGGAACCTTAAGGGCACCATATACAGCGGTACCTCTGGTTACATACTTAATTCGTTCCAGAAATCGTGCTCCGGCAGCAGCAGGAGGCCCCATTAGCTAAAGTGGTACTTCAGGTTAAGAACAGTTTCAGGTTAAGAATGGACCCCTGGAACTAATTAAGTATGGAACCTGAGGTACCACTGTAAGTCAAAAAAAAAAAAAAGATTCTGTCACCTCCTTTGGGAAGGAACCCACCAAGAAGTACTAGAACTGTTGCAAAAGAGTGCCTCCAAAACCCACTCTGGACAGGTGATCGACAAGGGTGACAAAGTCAAGCCACAAAGAGAGCCAGAAGAGTAACAGTGACGCAGTTCTCAGTGTAGACCATCAAACAAAGTTGTCCGTCTCAAAATGAGGCCTGAAATAGGTCCAAGAAAAATTGCTTCATCTAAGAACCCCTGAAGCTGTGTCATCACCTTGGAGGAAAGGAACTAAATGGAAGCTGCTCACAGCCCAGCTGATTGGAGAGGGCCTTGCTGTCTCAACCTCTTCCTCCGATGCAGCCAGGTGAAATGTTGCAGATGGAGGCAGCTCTGGAAGCAGACAGTCCTTCAGTTGATATTAGTTCATCATGATCAGACGGAAGGCACAAAGTTCTGCTTTTTTCCATGAAAGATGCCACATTTTTGTTTGTTTGGCAATGTGCCCTTTCACTTCAAACCCCACCCCCAGCCAAAACTCATTCCATCTAGGAGGGTCCACCAACCCTCAGGAGAAGTTGGGGGGTTGCTGGGCAGGAAAGTCACTTGTGACCAACCCCCTTCTGCTAGTACTCAGGATCTAAACCATGTTCTTCTCAATTAAGGTTTCAACATGGATGTTTTCATTTGTCAATTTCTAGACTGAAGTTCCTGCTTCTTCTATTACATTTTCAATTGATATCGTTCCAATTGATCCAAGTGTAGCGTCTATGGCTAGACAAAGATTGACTATTGTAAGAGATGGCTGAATGGCATTTTATTACTCAAGTGGCTTCCATAGTAGGCTTAAAAGGTAAAGGGACCCTTGACCGTTAGGTATAGTCGCAGACGACTGTGGGGTTGCAGCACTCATCTCGCTTTATTGGCCAAGGGAGCCAGCGTACAGCTTCCGGCTCATGTGGCCAGCAGGACTAAGCCACTTCTGGCAAACCAGAGCAGTGCATGGAAACGCCGTTTACCTTCCCGCCAGAGTGGTACCTATTTATCTACTTGCACTTTGATGTGCTTTCGAACTGCTACATGGGCAGGAGCTGGGACCGAGCAATGGGAGCTCACCCCGTTGCGGGGATTTTAACCGCCGACCTTCTGATTGGCAAGCCCTAGGCTCTGTGGTTTAGACCACAGCGCCACCTGCGTCTCCATAGTAGGCTTACAAGAGAAAAAAGACAATTATTCTCTGAATATTGTAATAGAAGTAATACACCAGCCTGATCTGGGTAGCTACTTTTCCAAGCCAGTAAAAACAACTTTGCACTGCTTATGAGAAAGCTAGGTTACAGATATTTTAAACTTCAGGGCACTATGTTGTTTTAGACTCTCACTAGAAAAAATAAAGAATTAATTTTAAAATGTCTTTTGACAATGGGAGGGGGGGATCTGTTGTGAATACTTCCCTTTCAATAAGCAACCAGTTCACAAAGCTTGGTGATTTGTCTCTTGGGGAAGGCACTTCAGTAAAATTGTGGCTCTTCAAATGCTCAGGAATATAAAAGGAAATAAAGGAATTTAGCCTGGCTGCCCCAAGTGATGGGCTAGGGTTGAAAGGTATGACTCCAAGCCCCTAACAGCATGATCCAACAGACAACCACCCCTCTTCTCTTGATATGTAGAAAAGGACGGTGCAGCGTAGCAAAGACACATTGGATGGGGACTGTGTAGTTTTATGGATATCTTGAACCAAAGCCAATGCAAGTTCTTTCTTGAGGCAGTCTGAATTATGTTTCTCCTTTCTGAAAGCAGAAATGGCCGCTACGCTGGACCTATGTCCTAATGTCACAATTAAAACACATATTGCATCCTCTTAATTAAGAGTTGGGACCAGGGCCAGCCCAAGACATTTTGGCACCGGAACTGAGCCACAAAATGGTGCCCACCCTCCCTGCCAGGGAAGGCGGCCTGAGGCAGTCGCCTCACTTTGCCACATGGGTGGGCTGGCCCTGGTTGGGACCTGATTCCAAAACTAGGCTGACCTGTAGCTGCATTTCAGGACTAATAAGGGTGGACCAGAGAACAAGACCTGCCTAATCTGTCTGCATCCCTATCAGATTAGCGTTAGAGAAGGGAGAGGGGGAGATAAAAGGCGGGGAAGAGGATACACTGGCTACAGCCAGGTGGCCGAGCTCATTGCAACAGAGTCTGATGAAGGGAGCAAGGCGAGGGAAGCCCTGCCTGCAGGCACCCCATTCCCTCAAGAAGAGCAGCAAAAAAGGCTGGTGGTGGTGGCAGGGCTGCCACATCGCAACTCTGCAACGCAACAAAACACAATGCCTGCTTTGGCATGTGCACTGGATAAATTCAGGCTTCAGAACTTTTCAGAGTATTGCTTTCTTCCCAGGAGTGTTTTATAAGGTTAGCTGCTTAACTGTTCGTGAAATGGAGCAGAAAAATACATGGGAGTTCAAATAATTTATTCCTTTAAAAACATTTCGGAGTGTGAAATAGTCTAAGGCGCAACTATCAAATACTTGGTAGTATATAAACATGTTCTGTTTCCTAGAAGTGCTGAACTTTAGTTTACCTTTGTTTTTAAATACTTTACACCACAAACCTGATCAGAAGGTTGCATTTGTGTCAAATTCTGAAACACAGAAAATGTGCAGTTTGGTTTCTTTAGCATGTGGCATTTGGTTGTCTTTTGCACAACTCTAAAGCTTTTGTGACTGCAAAAACATGCTTGAAAATGTGTGTGCAGGAATCTCAGAAACCAGAGTGATCATAGGAAAAGTCAAAATAAGGTTTAGTGTATGTTTACCATCCAGGAAATAAGTAAGATGAAGAGATTCAAAAGGTTCACACATAAGGCAGTATTTCTCCCCCACTTCATATACCCATTTTTCCTCATTCCTAAATGCTAGATCTGCAAGCTGAGCCAACAGCCTAGTTCATATTTCCTCTTCCTCCACCTTTTCCATATCCAAGTTTACTTGCATAAAGTGCCATTAATAATAATGTTGCTAGTGGCACTTTATGGGCAAGAATGGCATACTGCTGCAAAAGCAAGCAGGCTCTTGCAATCCACAGGGCCACTTACCAGCGTTCTACGATTTGCAGCCCCTACTCACCACTGTTGACTGGCACAAGTCGGAAACTTGGTAACAGGAAAATATTAGCATTGCTAATTAGCACTGTCCATATACCCTATGCAACTATACCTAAGTGAGCAACTCAAATACAGTTGTACCTTGGAAGCTCCTGCAGCCAATCAGAAGCTGTGGAAGCCCCGTCGAGCGTTTGGCTTCCAAAAATAGTTTGCAAACCAGAACAGTCACTTCCGGGTTTGTGGCGTTCGGGAGCCAAAATGGACGAGTTCCAGGGCATTCGACAACCAAGGTATGCATGTAATTGTTTCCCCACTATTTCAGTCTTTCTTCTGCAGTTAGGTCCCTTTGGTCTGTTTTAGATTTTTAAGGGGCCCAGCTACTCCTTGTTTCAAAAGTGCCATGTACATAGATTGGTTGTTTCTATGTAAAATATTTAATCCTGTTTAGACCAATTCTCCTGAGTAGCCAAGCCTTCCACCACTCCTCCCTTTCTCTCCCCTTGTTCCCCTGTCACTCTGAACTGCAGTCTGAAGGGCTTTGTCCTTGCACTGTCTTTGCCTCTCAACCATAGCACTTTTTCTTTTTACCACATTCAGCCTTCCATTCATTCTACTTTTCAAGCTAAGTATTTGTAAGTTGTTTCCTGTTCTCACTGAAGCTGAAGAGCAGCTTGGATAAAAATTCAACCATAATAATGTAGGCTGAATAAACACACAACCTAATCTCCAATAGGCCAGAAAAACAAACAAATTAGTTCTGCCCATATAGCACATAAGTAGTCATGTGGAGAAATGTTTAGGCACTGTTCTGTCTTACTCATAGACGAGGTTATACTACTATCCAAATCTACAGCTACTCATTATGACCAGAAACCTGTACACAGAAGGATTCAGTAGGCCATTAGTTGTATTGTGACTGAAGAGAATTAGTTGCAAGTCCAGAGCTCTTATTTGAGTCTCAGTCCAACCATCAGCTCATTGGGTGTCCCTCATCAAGCAACCTTCTTCAACAGCAATTTGATATAATGCTGGATTCTCTAGCTGGGCTGCTGAGAGGATTGAGATAATTTTATGAAACTCCAAGCATTTTAAATGTAAACTTTAAATATTTGCTATACAAGTATAAAGAATCCCTGGTGGGTCTGAAAGGCAAGATATAAAAATTGTAATATTATCACAAAGTTGTAGACTGCCTGACTTGTTCTTGGAAATTGAAAATTTAACGACACACATTTTTTCCCAAAGAACGGGTAGGAACCTCTTAACAGAATGTCAGATCCACAAACAAGGAACATTAAGAGAGAACCCATGGAAAAAATATATAACAAGTAGTGGACATTTATTCCTTAACTGTGCAAGGGTATTTGAAAATAGACAAGGAAGAGCACTGTGGCTGAATGAGATAGAGCCCAGCACCTTTCCACTGCAGATTATACTTATTCACATTTAAGGTTGGGGTGGGGGGAGAGAGAGACACTCGTTTAACAAGTAAACTTTAAACTACATTTTTACTATTTTTCAAATGAATGCCATCCAAAGATATTTCATGTACAGTGAACATTTCCAAGTGATTTAGTGCAACAGTCTTTAAAAGCTATAGTTTGTGTTAGTCTGTGCTGATGCCTCTGTAAAAAAAATCCCACCTTGCCCTTTTACACCCATTCTTAAAAATTACACAAGGAATCCCTTCGCTACAGCACACAGGCCCAGGTTTAGTCCCATGCTAAACAGAACTTTGTGAAATGTTGTTCAATCAGCAAGTTGCTTATCTGGCTTAACAGTCAAGCTCTGACATACAGGCATTCAGGTTTCCAGATTCCAGTTTATCATGGACATTGGTGTTTTCACACCCTACTTGAAGTTTGTCTCACTGACTTGCTTAGTCTATGATGAAGCTTAAAGACTGATTATTCTCAAATGCAACTTCCTAAAAAACAAGAACTATAGACTTTAAATCTTAGCCCATAAAAAAATTAAGCCTATTCACACAGTTATATGTAATGACTGTAGTAATCAGTTTATTACACAGATTAATCATTCTTGAACGTACAAGCTCCAAAGGAGCATTTGGGTCTTTAAATATACACAAGTCTGTCAAATGAATTTTTACCCTTACATCCAGAAAGACCTAAGCAGTTAAAAACTTAAGAAAATAAGAGCTATTAGCTATGTTAACTGAGAAAACACATACAAACCAAAATTATGAAGGGAAGGGGGGAGGGGGAGAGGAGCTGAAACAAAATCAACGTCACTTGATGCACTAATAGCTCCAATGCATTTAAATGCTGACCAGTTAAACTTAGACCTTTAAACACAGGATGTGGGTACAGTTTGATCTTGTTGGTCATACATTTACCTAAGTAGGTCCTTCAGAATAAAAATACAGAAACAGCTTCAAGTTCTTCACATACGTTTTTCATAACTGTTATGAGTTTAAAAGGATTCCACTTAAACAAAATTCTCCTTTTCAATCACTGAAAGCCTTTTACTCTATGCCCCCTCCCCCTACCTTTGGTTTATGCCCAATTTAAATATTTTAGGAATGCTTTTATGCTCACAACTAGACTTTGAAGAACTGGCTTTTCACACACATTTCTTTGCTAGGAGTCAATGTTGGTATGGAATACAGTATTTCATTGTTCCAAGTATGTACAACACGCAGCACTGCTGTATCAGGTAAACATGTGCACAGGGGAAGATGAGGCGTGGGCTCATAGAAAGCAGTCAAATGGAAATCAAAAGGACTTTCTCTTTCAGAGTTCCCCTATCTTTATTTGTAGAGGTTATCCAATAATTTCTTTAATTACATCGCATACTTCTGAGTCCATTCTCGAGCTATTCTGTTGTACCTGCATGTATAAAAAGAGGATGGTTACTGAAGTGCAAACTGCACCAAGCAGAAGCCCTTTGCTAAGATCATATTAACCATAATTTATTTCTAGCACCCAATCAAGCTGAAGCACTAGGCAAAGTAACTTTAAAAGTCTCCATAACATTGCAATCAGAGTACTGTTAATAATACAGTTAGCAATAATAATAATAATAATAATAATAATAATAATAATAATAATAATTCTATACTGCCCTTTATCTGAGGATCAAAGGATAGTTTACAATGTAAAGAGACATACCATACATAGTAACAAACAAAAACAGTAGCCGCATACACATACCACACAGAGTTTAAAAGGCATTTGAAATGTTTGAGTTCTTAAGCGGTACAAAATATTCAAGAAAAACTTCAGAAAGCCTTGCAGTTCATTAATGAAAACCATTAAAACAAGAACATAGGCAACAGTCTTGCAATATCTTCTAAATTTTGAATGTTTGTTTCCACTTGCTCTTGCCATCTGAACAAATCAGTAGATTTTCAGTTTAATATCAGCAACTATAACTGGAAAAATTTAAGAAACATTTTACGCAGCAATCACCTGTTATTCAAGTTTGCACTTTTAGATGCTCAAATGTTAAGAACCAATTCCAGGTTCTTGTTTTTAGTTCTGACTTGTCACTTTTACAATTATCGTGATGTCGGGTGTTGAAAGATGCTGCATTTCAGAGTGTGCACTTTCATTGTGCTCAAGCTTCACTAAATGCTTTTTACACTGTTAAAGGAAGTTTTAGTTCAATGTTGTAATAGAATTGCCTCAAGCTGAACTATTCATAGTAGTAATTGACTGGAAAAATATAGAATGAAAACGAATCAATTGAACCTCAAGAATTTTTCACTACAATTAGCAATATCTGTCCATTATTATCCCTGCAGCTACTCATGAAGCCACTCATCTATTTCTTTTTCACCTACCACCACCAGAATCAGGTTGTCTTGTGGCAGAAGTTTAAGTTGTTTCCTCCTCTGTAGCCTAAAAGCAGAAACTGTAAGGACGAAGAGAGGCAACTGCAAAACAGTCATGTATAAAGGTTGCAGAGGACACTAACTGAAATTTTATTGGATTAAGCAGCCCAATTGAAAAAAATAACCCTAATTACTGACTGAGATCAAATACTTTAAAGCTGGAAATAAAAATACAAGGCAGCTGACAGAAGCAAATGACACCCTGTAAAAAGAAATAATAGTGCCAATGGCACAGAGTTAGTCAAAGAGTTAGTTGACAAAGTCTTCAAACTGTCCATTCTCAGGTTTTCAGCTATAAAAAAACCTTCCATACTCACTTTTCTCTATCTGTTTTGTAGATCCGTGCAATCTCAGGCACTAAGGGATCATCTGGATTGGGATCACACAACAGAGAACAGATGGACAAAAGTACTGGAGGGAAGAACACACTACATTAGAATTTTTCAGTACAGCTGAATACAGGTAAGAAGCAAGTTCATTCTATTCTTCATTTAGCCTCCATCCCTCTTTCTGTAATTTTATAATCTAGCACTGAGGTTGAAACTGCTCTCCTTCCACATGGCTTAAAAACACGGGTTCAAGCACCTTCCCATCTGACACATCTTCCCTACTCTACACATTGGGGCTGGTCGCAGAATTAGAAACTATGCCTTTCCTCACTAATGTAGGGAAACAGCAGCCACATTGCCAGAGTTTAAATACTGGAGCCTGGGAAGCATGAGAACAGAATTGGCACAAGAGTCCAATTTAAGGCACGGGGGATGTATGTTCCTTCCTACATCACCTGCAATCCTAAAGGACTTTTTTTATTTTTAAGGAAAACAAAGACTCCTTTATACTAAAAATACAAAAAGAATAACAAAAACTAGAAACATGATGGTCCCTGCTGGTTTAGATGTTCCATAGTTTGTGTATAAAGCTAAAAATCCCAGATTTCCTGGGATTTTCTTTCAAATACATTGATACTTCCTCTACGAGGTTGACATTTACTTGACACTTCTGGTACTATTTATGGCTGATAAAACAAGGTCCATCATGGAACAGCACTCACTTGTACAGAATTCATATACATTGAAAGCTACTTACTGCAATGGGAAAAACTATAGCCAAGGAATAACACTCAACATCTTATGTGGCAATGAAACCAAAAAGGCTTCAAACACAACAATTTGCTGTAATACTGGATAATTGTATTAACTGCAACAAGCCTTTCCAGCTGTTCCCATCAGCTCCAGCTATGCTGCCTGGGGCACAGTTGAAAACTACCAGGTGGAGAAGGCTGCCCTGAACTGATCATAATTTGAAGTCCCTCCCCCCCAGCAATCAGAAATATTTGATTTGAACAGAGGGTTTGTTTAAAAAAACAAGAAGGGGCAAGGGGGGGTAAAAACAGCTTTGCTCAGTTGGGTTGTGATATGATAGCCATGTTCAAATATATAAAAGGATGTCACATAGAGGAGGGAGAAAGGTTGTTTTCTGCTGCTCCAGAGAAGCGGACACGGAGCAATGGATCCAAACTACAAGAAAGAAGATTCCACCTAAACATTAGGAAGAACTTCCTGACAGTAAGGGCTGTTCGACAGTGGAATTTGCTGCCAAGGAGTGTGGTGGAGTCTACTACTTTGGAGGTCTTTAAGCAGAGGCTTGACAACCATATGTCAGGAGTGCTCTGATGGTGTTTCCTGCTTGGCAGGGGGTTGGACTCGATGGCCCTTGTGGTCTCTTCCAACTCTATGATTCTATGATTCTATGGTTGGTGTTGGTTCTTTTTTTTTTTTAATGGAACAATATTTTTGGGGAAGTGGAAAGCTTCTTCTATGGATAGTTTCCCCATCTCACATCACTAGCTTGGTAAGTTTCAGCTCAAAGATGTGGAAAAAGTGCTTGGATCAGTCAGGCTGACTGCTCACAGTTTGGACCCTTGCCCCTCTTAGCTGATAAAAACTAGAAGGGAGAGGAAGGAAGGCTGGCTGGACCAGGGGTGTGATTAATGCCTCCCTGCAAGATCAGGGTGCTCCCTGCCTGCTTGAAAGAGGCAGTGGAAAAATCACTCCTCAAGAAGTGGAATGCAGAATGAGACACTCTTAGTGGTTGGGGTTCTGTAGACCAGATGGATGGGAGGTTGCCTGCTCTTGATGGGGCTACACGCCATCTGAAGAAGCAGGTACACAGCTTGGGGGAACTTCTAGATCCTTGGCTGATGCTTCAGACTCAGGTGGCCTCGGAGGTGCTATGTGCCTTCCATCAGCTTTGGCTGGTGGCCCAGCTATCTCGACAGGGAAAGCCACACTTCTGTCACCTATGCTTCAGCAACCTCTAGGTTAGATTACTGCAATGTGGGGCTGCCTCTGAAGACAGTTTGGAAACTTCAGCTTGTGCAGGAATTCGGCAGCCAGGCTGCTCACTGGGGCAAGATGCTTTGAACATATTACACTGATCCTGGCTTGATCGCACGGGCTGACAATTAGTTTCCTGGCCCAATTCAAAGTGCTGGCTTTGACCTATAAAGCCATAAACAGCTCAGGACAGCACCTCTCCCCATACAAACTAACCCATACCCTGTGATCATCCTCTGAGGCCCTTCTTCATGTGTCTCCTCCACAGGAGGTCTAGAAGATGGCAACACAAGAACAGGCCTTTTCTGCAGAGGCTCCCCATTTGGGGAACACTCTCCCTAGACACCCACACTGCATATCTTTAGGTCCCAAGCAAAACATTCTTCTTCTTCCAAGCCTTTAGCTAATTAAACAATCTTTGACCTATTAAACTTTGTGTGTGGCCAGTGTGTGTGTGGTTTGGCAGATCCCTCTTAAAACAACACTCTGCCTGTACAGAACAGTTACTGGGGATGGAGTGACAGCACACATGTACCACTAGTTAAAATGAAATAATTATTCACAAAGGGACTTAAAATTGTGACTGACAGGGCTATCTTCCTTGCCACCACTATGCAACATACCTGCTGTTGCCTCACCCCCTTCCAAATACTTTTTAACTAGCATCTTCCAAAGATCTAGATACTTAACATCAGGTGTTAGGTGCCGAACAGAACACATCATGTGTCACCTATTCAATTAGTTTACATGTAAAATGAGACTGACAAAACAGGGTCAAAATGAGGTCAGGGGCTGCTTACATGAAGTGGAAACCAGATTCTCAAACAGAATCACAGATCAGAATCGGGAGGGACCCATAGGATCATCATCTAGGCTTCCTCAACCTCAGCCCTCCAGATGTTTTTGGCCTACAACTCCCATGATCCCTAGCTAGCAGGACCAGTGGTCAGGGATGCTGGGAATTGTAATCTCAAAACAACTGGAAGGCTGAGGTGGAGGAAGCCTGATCTAGTCCATTCTCCTGCAATGCAGGAATATGCAGCTGTCCCTTCTGGGGATCAAATGTACAACCTTGGTGTTATCAGCACCATGTTCTAAGGGGAGGCTAGCAGAGCAGATAGCCTTTGGGGAGGGGGGAAACTAGTTTGGATGAAATCTGAATAGAATGTCAAATTTAACTCCATCTAATTTAAACTGATTTCAATGGCAGATTTAAAGACATACTTGTATCTCACCACTCAGCTGAAGTGTTCCAAGCCTAGCATATGCCTACAAAGGCTGCAAACACACTCAGTGGAATATACGGTAAGACCAGGCAGCAGGAGATTGGCAGTGGTGTTTGGGTGTGTGATTGGTTGCTGCGGCAAGGCCTGCTGACGACTGGCTGCGGCAATTTGGTGGGCTATTTACAGCAGTGGTGTATCCACAAGATAATTGGGAGTTTGTGTGCACAGGCTCATCAAGCAAGAAAAACAGAAAAGGGGTGGGGGGGGGGGGCAAAGGCTCCAGGTATCAGATGCATGTAGCAGCCATGGTAAAAGGGGAAAGCTGCCTGGGCATGCTCAATGTCCCTCTCATTACTCAATGCATTACTCAATGTACCTAAAAGCATATTCTGACTATGCAGCTAGTTTCATGTTTTCAATAATAGCCCTCAAGTTGTAGAATACTCTCCCCAAGGAGGCTCACATAACAATTATCTGTTCTACCTCAGCTTATGTGAAACAGTGCTAAACCACAAAAACCGTATTGAGTTTCTGTATGCTGCTTATAGATGTTTATTTCATTTCAACAATTTATATACTACTTAATTACAAACAAACAAACAAACAAACAAACACACAAACCAAAATGGAGACAAGTTTTGGTAACTAGCTAGTAAGGAAGCTACACTATGAATTCGCATAATAACCTCTTTTAGAACCATTTAGGCTAATGACCACCACACAATACCTATTTTCACACGTGTGTGTGTGTGTGTGTGTTGTGCTTACTAAATACAAATCAAACAAGCCGAATCAGATCCCAATCTACCTGGAGCATCAGAAAATTTTCAGCTTCAAAATTTTCCAGAAACCGTCACCTCTGGTTGTCATATCTTTTGCTTGACTGCTAGTTTCCAGACGCTGTTTTGTCCCTTATTTTATATATCCCTTCAGTACTCCACACTGACCTTTGTTATGCTTAGAAAACAGCAAGTATCTCCTTCATCTGTGATACAGGCAGCTTCTGGCGAATGTTGCACACATGTCAAGATGCTACTTCGCCCTCTCAACCATAGTACATGCTTGAAACAGGTTCTTCCTAACTGTTAAGTATTGGCAGACTAGCCAGCTCAAATTCAGTAACCTAGCTGGGCAAAGGAAGCTTTTGTAAAATGCACCATGCATAGCCTTAAATACTTAATTAGGTATAATCAAGAAACTGGGCAGTAAGGGTGTGTGCCATTTAAAGAGATGCATCATAAATCACCTTGGGAAATATGCAATACATTTTACATTAACATTAGAAATCACTTACCATTCATTTAGGCTCAGAGCCACAATGCTTACCTTTTGAAATAGTTAATGCGGGAGACCACTGTGACCGTAGAATATCAAGACAAATACTGCCATTACTGTTGATATTTGGATGGTAAATTCTTGTTGTAAATGCAACCTGTAAGATAAGGACATTCTTTCATATAGCTTTTATTTGCTAAAACAGATACTACACCAGCACTGTTAGGATGTAAACAAGAAACCCACCTTAGGTGGTTTGAAGGGATAATCTGTTGGGAAGTGAATCGTCAAGAAGAACACCCCACCCTGATAAGGACTGTCATTCTGAAAAGAAAAGAAAAACTATTAGAAGAAAGTTTAAAGTTAAGTTTATAAATGCTATTTCAGGTTTGAAAGATACTTACTGGTCCCATTATTGTCGCTTGCCAATGGAACACTGGAAGAGGAAGGAAAACGAGATATGACCTTACTTGCAGCGATCAGTGCAAATAGAATGCCTTGAATATGGTGCAGCAAAAGTAGATCCCTGTCACCCATATTTCACTCTTAGCTCAGCTAGGGAGTCAGTATTTCAAGCTTACTGTCTGGCTTACACGCTCAACTTCGCCAAATGTCGTGACATAAGCAGGGTATGGGCAACATGCAGGAAACCCAACAAAACATGCCATGTACAGAATGACTCCTGCAACAACAGTCAAGGCCTCAAATGAAGTTAATTGTTCAGGGGAAGTAGATGTGTGTTCTATTCACCCCTTCATGTTTCACACCAATCTATTTGGAAGAAAGGCATTTTTCGTATTGAGTATTTTAATACAGATAACTACTTAGAAAGGTGCAAGAGTTGCCTCTTTACCACAACACACAACTTACTTCTTGTAACAGACCTATCAAAGTTTGTTCAAATTAGTCACTAAATGCTTCATTTAACACATATCTTTTTTCCATTAAGTAATTTACTGGAGAGACAGCCTTACAAGTAAATTTAAAAGCTTAGTTTATTGAATGCATAAATAATTCAACAAAAAGTTATAAAGAAATTAACAACAAAAATTTGTTCAAGAAAAACATTAAAGATTCTATCATATGGTCAAGTAAACAAAAGCTACTTTTAAAAAGAGTGAGACCATCACCAATTTATTTTAAGTTGAAATAAAGGGCATGTTGCCTTTGGAGAAGTTTGGGCAGGTAGTCTCCAGTGTGAAATTTGTTTAACCAATTTAGTCACTGTTTAATTATATACCCTAAAAGAAGATTAAGATTATGTAATTCTCATTCTAAATTGCCTATGCCTGTTTAAAGATTTTAAAAACATAACCTCAATTGTATATGTGCAGGTCAGTTTTCTTCTCTGCCTGAGGAAGTGAAGGCTTTTTCTCAATTATAGGTACTTACTATCATCTCCAACAGGCCCTGCTGAACACTGTGCCGGAGGATCACGTGCCAGATCATTCAATTCCTAAAAACAAACACACAATTGACTCAAAATACAGTAATTTTATTTCCACACAACAGTCATAGCAAACAGCACACTACTATAGCTTTTTATTATTATTAAATGCTCATTAAAAACTTACAGAAAAACTGAGAAAATATCAACATTAATACCTGTATTTAAGTTCTGTTATAAAACAAAATGCTAATATATGAAGCAACCTGATTTTGGGGAAGCACAGCAACTTTCTTTCAGTGCTTCAAATGAACGTTGTTAACATTAAGGAGGCATAGTTCTATAACTTGCTAGATCATTTGCTTCTAATTTAGTTTTATCTTGTTTCCAGCATTAGATATATGTTTCACACAATCATGTATGGCAGAGGTTTTCAACCTTTTTGGGTCCACGGCTCCCTTGACCAACTACATTCTCTCTGTGGCACCCAGTGGGGCTCAAGGCCCAGTTAGGTCAGCCCTTGCCTGCAGAGCCAGCAGAAATGCAAGAGGACATCAGAGGGAGGGAGGGAGGGAAGGAAGGAAAGAGGGACAGAGGCCAGTGCTGCTCACGGCACCCCTGGCCATCATTCAAGGCACCCCAGGGTGCCATGGCCACTGATGTATGGAATTAACACCTTATGCTGAATTCTAGCTTCAGGCAAGAAAAATAGAAGAATATTAGTTGGATTCCCTATCCCATATTTTCTCCAAGACCCATTTGCTAACTCCATCATAAATGAAGTTAAGTGTACCAATGTGCAATGTACACTTCCAACATAATGGATGGCTATTTCACTTACTTTTCTTTAGATTATTAAGAGTCACACACACAATTCATGTGATTTTCCTTTCAAATATATTTCCAATGATCTTTTACATTTGTGATAATGAAAAA
The DNA here is from genome assembly GCF_965113315.1 of Podarcis vaucheri. NCBI lineage: Eukaryota > Metazoa > Chordata > Lepidosauria > Squamata > Lacertidae > Podarcis > Podarcis vaucheri. The sequence goes on along the minus strand of NC_138766.1, from coordinate 5,237,796 downwards.
GATATTTAATTTAATCTGATATTATCAATACTCATAACATACATTGTGGAAAACCTTTGGGTCATTCCATATAAATTGGTCCAATTTTTAATGAATCTTTTACCTCATGTCGTCCAATTTTCTTAAAATTTTGTACACTTGTTGAATGATCAGAACTAAGCTTAAATCTAAAAAAAATATTCTTATCTCATCCTGTTTCTGAGTTATGAGGGTTTGAAATTTCAAAAAATTGACAACCTTAAAACCTCAGCCCAGAATCGAGATATTTCAAAACTAAAAAAAAAAACCAATCCCTTCAGAACTTCATGGGCTTTAATATGATATGGTACATGATGTACTTATTTTAAATTTTAAAGTTAAGTTACATAATTTATTTTTTTAAGCAATTAAACAATGATTTAAAAATTCACCCCAAATTGTATTAATTATTTCATATTTCTAAGAGCTTCCAGCAAAATTTCATCCTAGTACCTCAATGGGATCACATTAAAAAACATATTTTGTGCATACATGTTGGGCTTATTGGGTTCTATTTAGGATAAATGAGACTTATTGGAGTAAAGTATAACAGAATAAACAAGACTTCAAAGAATAATATCAGTTACTTCAGGCATTTCTTCAAAAAGTTATTCAATTAAACAGTATCTGAAAAGCTAGTCAGGCTTTCCTTTTAATAAGTGTTCCAAAGCAGAGTGGTAACTTGCTGTTGCAAGACAGAATTAATGCTTTGAAAGAATTCTTGTTAGCGGTGGATGAAGAATGGAAAAAAATTAAAGAGTATCTACAGAAATACTGTAAAATTAATGAATGTTAAAGGGATGTTGGATTGAAAACAAGCAGTGTTGGTTAAAAGATTAACAAGAATATGTAAATATGGATTGACAATGGTGGAAAATATATATTTATTATAGGTTAAGATGTTGAGTAAGGATAAATGATAGAGGGTAAGGATTTGCTGAACTAAATATCTGAACTGGAATACAAAAAGGGAGGTGTGAGGAGGTCAAGAAACTAGTGAATGAAGTATAAGATATGAAAATACTAATCTTTTTTCTGTTTTGTTTTTTGGTGTTTTTCCTTTTTTTCTCTATTCTGTTAACTGTTCTCTATTGTGTACCTCTATGTGTTTTGTTTTGTATTTTCTCATTTTTGTAGTTTTTTTGGTTTTTGTATTCTATGTTTAAACTTTGAAGTTTTTGATTGTTTATGAAATGTTAATAAATATTAATTTTAAAAAAAGAAAGAATTCTTGTTAGTACTTCATTTCATGATTATTACAACAAAATCTGTATCAAACAAAATTCTGAAAAAAATAAACTTACACATTAAACAAGCCTGAAAACACTGTTGCACATGACGTTTCATTTTTGTGAACCGCCCTAAAAATATAATATTTGCCGATATGCAAGTTTGGCCAGTTGCAGGCCTTGGTTCAGTCCTTGTTAGAACTAGTGCTCACCCTACCTTACGTATATCCCAACTAGATGGGTCAAGAAATGATGATGCTAGTGACCAATTTTACTAAAAAGATTACAGCAATATAGCACATTTTACATGCCCTTTTTTTCCTTTTCAGTCGTAAGTGGAAATATATTTGTACATGTCAGATTCACCAAAAAATTAGTAAAATAGTTAACTTGTGTATTCTCATCAATATGACAATAAAATAACTGGAGAAGCGTTCGAAACTCCCATTGTTCTAGGCTCATTTTGCAACAGGGAATTTCATTAGCACAAGCAGTTTCTGAGCACCTAAGATTTCAGATTAAAATTGCAGAGTGGAAGGAAAGAAGGACCTTTTTCTGCCTCCCTACTTCCAGCTACTTTCTGAAGACTGGAGAAGAGACCCTTTTAAGAACATTAGGGGGGCAGGGGAAGGACTAGACCATGTGAAAATTGAACGTAATATTTTAGCTGCGGTTCATTCATTTTCAGCTTTGTATTCTTGTTATTAAAAAAGCATGCCTAGACATTCCGTTGTTGCACCCATAACCTAGGTTTAAGGTGCCATCTAGCTCCCAACCTTCATATCTCAGTTTCTAACACTAAACTGGAGCACAACAATACAAACTGATCAACACAAGAGCGTAGGTAAGGCTGAGTCTCAACTCACCACTGAACCCTGTACAACAAGCCACAGCTTGTCCATACAAAGCAAAGCCAGTCAATGCTGGTTCAGACAAGCTGAAACCACTTGGTTTGAAGTCTTGTTTATTCTGTTATATTTTACTCCAGGAAGATGCATTTATACATGTACGTAGGGCTGGGTGATATCTGGTTTTCAATATCGCAATATATCACCAGCTAAACATAATGATATTTCAATATGTCATAATGTCTGAGAGCATCCTTCCCTGTGGCTGCAGAAGGCCCCCTTTCGTCTCCCCAGGGCAGTGGAGGGCCACATTGGGTTTACCCATGGTGGCAGAAGCCCTCCCTGGGCCCCGCAACCTCCTCCCAACAAGCGTGTTGCGTGTGTGATGTCATGCACATGCGATGAGCCACCCCAATGCTGTGCGGAACTCAGCGCCTCTGCTTCAACTAAACCATTAAAGATTTCTGGGGAATATATTACTCTTCTATGGAGTTTTGTGGGCATATTTAAAATTTAAGGAAGTAGTAGATTTGCAGTCTGATTATAAAAGCTACATTGAACAGAAACCTAGATCTACACCCTATATGTCAAGGGTCTACAAATTATGGCTGGGCCTGGTAACTAAGCAGAAGCTTTTAGTAAGCAGCTATGAAGTCCAGTTCCACAACAATACCATACGAATTCATCAACACTGATGCTGAATTTGGGTTTTATGTACGTTTGTTTAATTCTTCCATTTTATTCTTCCAATAAATTTTATTACGAGAACACAGAAGAGATAATGAAAACCAGATTTTAGGCATTAAGCTCCTTCATTTAAGACCCTCACAATTATGGATTGCTTAACCATTTCCATAACAAATGATCTGAGCCAATCACAATCATATGCCACTAAGGAAATGTCACCTAGAGAGAAAATCCAAAACCTGAGAAGATTTAGCACTTAACAAACGAACAATGCATGTAAATTCAACCTAATAATACTATAACAAGTTATTTCAACAATACGTTAGAGGGTAAAAGGCAGATGGATAGAAGAGTTCTTTTGTATTCTAATTATGAAACACGCCATATCAACTGCCCCATCACATACCGATTCCTAAGCACACTTAACTGGAAGCACGCAGCCAAGCATTCACTGGTACTTTCGAGTAAACCTGTAAAGATTCAACTTGTAAAGCACACTGAGCATTTGTTTAACGGTTCTTTCTCTGCCAGTTTAAATGCGACCTTTAGCTTTTAATTAGAAAGGCAAACAATCTCACAAAGAAGTGTTCCTACATCAAGCGTCTAAATAGGAAGGCCAAAGAAAACAACAGAAGTATCCACCTGGATTCTTCTCTCAAAGATTTTACTTTTATTTTTTGAGATTTAAAAAGATTCAGGTTCTGAAGAGTCCAGTGGTGTCAGAGAACGCTCTCTAGGAGCTCCCAACCTTCTTTCCTTCCTGTAGTCTCCCATGGGTGTAGCCAAGGGGGGCGGGGGACAGATGCCAACAATAAGTGCCGTATTTTCCCATAAGATCTCAAAATTTAGAAAATAGGGGGATTAAACTTTTGGGGAGGATTATTGGGGGAGGGGAATGCCGAAAATCACTCACCCACCAGAACGCAGCACACAACCGCTCCCGCCCCTGACAATCTTGGGCTCAAGTGAGCAATTTTCGGCATTCCTCCCCCCATCAAGCGGCCATTTGCCACTTAAAAACTCAGGCCCGCGCTTCATTCTGGTGGATAAGCGATTTTTGGCATTGGCAGATCAATTTTTTGGGGCGGTGGGGGGCAATCCTGAAAATCACTCACCCAACAGAACATATCACACATCCGCTCGCGCTGCAGCTGCCTGATCGCCGCCATGAATCACGCTGGCGGAGATCAGGCGGGGATATGATAGGTGGTTTCTACGACATGGGGAAACAAAAGGTTGTGTTGGGGAGAGATTCATTGACTGGTTCTCTGCGTCCACCGACAGAGACCCTCGGCGATTTGCAAGTGCTCCCTGCAGAGGCAGAAGTTTGGAAGGAAGGCACAAGCCTGAACGGTACAGCGGCTGTAAGCAGGCTCCTTTGCCCTGCCCAGGACAGGCGGGGCACTGTCCCTTTAAGGAGGAATCATAGAATTGGAAGAGACCACAAGGGCCATCGAGTCCAACCCCCTGCCAAGCAGGAAACACCATCAGAGCACTCCTGACATATGGTTGTCAAGCCTCTGCTTAAAGACCTCCAAAGTAGGAGACTCTACCACACTCCTTGGCAGCAAATTCCACTGTCGAACAGCTCTTACTGTCAGGAAGTTCTTCCTAATGTTTAGGTGGAATCTTCTTTCTTGTAGTTTGGATCCATTGCTCCGTGTCCGCTTCTCTGGAGCAGCAGAAAACAACCTTTCTCCCTCCTCTATGTGACATCCTTTTATATATTTGAACATGGCTGTCATATCACCCCTTAACCTCCTCTTCTCCAGGCTAAACATGCCCAGCTCCCTTAGCCGTTCCTCATAAGGCATCGTTTCCAGGCCTTTGACCATTTTGGTTGCCCTCCTCTGGACACGTTCCAGTTTGTCAGTGTCCTTCTTGAATTGTGGTGCCCAGAACTGGACACAGTACTCCAGGTGAGGTCTGACCAGAGCAGAATACAGTGGCACTATTACTATTCCCAGGCACTATTCCCAGAGTGCCTGGGAAGGTGGTGTCTGGCTGCTTTGCGCTCTCTCTCCGGGCCTGACTCCCTTCGCTTGGATCCGTCGGCCGGCTGTGGGAAGCCGGTGCAGCCCCTCTGTGGCTATGCTCCAGCTAGAGTGGTCACGCGCTCTGCCCCGACGGTCTGCTGCAGGTCTCCAGCAGTTGTGCCATCTCCAGGGAAGCGGCTACCTGCAGCAGCCCGTTGGGGCAGAGCGCGTGGCCACTCTAGCCGGAGCACAGCCCCCAATAGCACTACCTGTGTATAAGACGAGCCTCAATTTTGAACCTCATTTTGGGGTCAATAAAGCTTGTTTTATACACAGAAAAATACGGTAATAATCAATACAAACCTGAGGTTCTGCCCCCCTCCTAACAAAAGCCTGCCCCCCCTAACAAAAGTCCTGGCTACACCCATCCCCCCATCCTACTGGTAGAACGGTAGCTATTTAAATGTTTTATTTGTATATAGAACATGCTTCTTTATAATTTTTATAATTTATACAATATATAATTACATAAAATGATAGGAACATGATGAAATATTGTTGAAGCAGAAAAAACATGAAATCATGGAGCTGGAAGAGACCCCAAGGGTTCTTTCTAGTGCACCCCCCTGCAATGAAACTCAGCTAAAGCAGCCATGCCAGGTGGCCATCCCACCTTTGCTTAGAAACCTCAAAGGAAGGAGAGTCCAGAACCTCCCGAGGGAGATCCACCTCCCATGTGTTACAAAAAGTAAGCAACACTTATTTGACCCAAGTTAATTGACACAGAGAGGGAAACCTACAGATACAGTCCAAAAGGCGCACAGAGGGTTCTGGTATATATGGGAGAATTTTAAAAAGCAAGTGGTCCTCACTGACCTGGTACAAAAAGATTTTGTTATCTGGAGGAGCCCTGTCTACAAAGCACTATAGCCATGCATACCTGGGAGTAAGGCCCACTGAAGCTAGTGCAGCTTTCTTCTGAGTAGACACTCAGTTATTTACTAGATGCAAGTCAGCAACACCAGACGACCCCTCAGCAACATCCAAAGGGCCTGATCTGCTAGGTGCTGGGGTGGATTGCATCCTGTGCCTTGCCCAGCAGCCCTACCCACTGCTACCCCACCACCGCACTTACCTGACCTGGGGGTCTGGATCGCAGGCTCTACTGGTCAAAATCGGAGCCTCAACAATCACCCTCTCCTGCCAGAAACAAGGAAACACTCCAAGGAAACACACATGGGAAAAAGGAGCACCCCCTTACCCACTTGTGATTGGCCAAGCAGTTAGCCAGCCAATCAGGATTTTTTAAATTTTTAAAAATTATCTCTTCTCTTCACCTCTTACTTCCTCTGTGGCCCCCTAGCCTTGTGCTATGGCCCATTTACACATTTTTCACCTGTGGTCCTCTTGGAATATCTGAGGGGGGGGATATGACCCCCGGTTGGGAAATACTGATCCAGGGAGCTACTCACTATCATTGTCTCTGTCTTATACTGACTGAGCTTCAGTTTATTGGCTCTCATCCAGCTCATTACCAAGCCAAGACACTGGTCCAGCACATCCACTGCCACACCTGCAGAGTTTAGTAAAGGCGAAAACAGAGCTTTGTGTCTTCAGCATACAGTGGTACCTCGGGTTAAAAACGCTTCAGGTTACAAACGCTTCAAGTTACAGATTCCGCTAACCCGGAAGTAGTACCTCAGGTTAAGAACTTTGCTTCAGGATGAGAACATAAATTGTGCGACGGTGGTGTGGCGGCAGCAGGAGACCCCATTAGCTAAAGTGGTACCTCAGGTTAAGAACAGTTTCAGGTTAAGAACAGACCTCCGGAACGAATTAAGTTCTTAACCAGAGGTACCACTGTACCGCTGCCAATGCATGCCAAAATTCTGGATGGGTCCACTCAGAGGCTTCATATAGATATTAAACAACATGGGGTATATAATTGAGCCCTGAGGGACACCATATTGAAGGCTTCATGATGCTGAAAAACAGTCCCCAAGCATCAACAACGGAAAAGGACCATCCAAGCAGGACAGGAACCACTGCAGAGCAGTGCCACCCACCCTCAACTTAGATAGCTTCCAGGAGGATACAGTGGTCAGTGATATCAAAACACAGATTATCATATAAGGCAACCAAGGTAGTTTCTGTGCCAAGGCCAGGCTGAAACCACAATTGAAATGGATCTAGAAAACCAGACTCCTCCAAGAGCATCTGGATCTGGTCAGTGACCACCTGCTCAAGAACCTAGCTCAAGAAAGGAAAGGTTGGCAAATGGCTGGTAAATACTGAGGTTCTCAGGATCTAGGAATGGCTTCTTATGAAGCAGTCTTATCTCTGCCTCCTTCAAACAAGCAGGAACCACCCCCTTTCGTAAAGAGGCACTGGCCACCTCTCTAGCCCATGCAGCTAGTCGCATCCCTGCTGGATTTTATCAGCCAAGAGGGGCAAGGGTCCAGAGTGCAGGTAGTCACTCACACCGATCCATGCACCTTGTCAAAATCCTCAAGCCGAAACATCTGAAATTCATTTAACAAAACAGGATTAGACAGTGCTCTGGACATCTCTCAATGTTTAACCGCTATAACACTAGAGTCAAGGTCCCGATGGATACAAGTGATTTTATCCTCAAAATGCTTAGCAAAAAAGTCACAGCGAGCTACCATTGGTTCTGCAAGGCTCCACACTACCCGGAAAAGCTCTGCCGGACGGCACAGTAAGGATGCAATGGAGGCTGCAAAGTACAGGAGTTTAATTTTACACCAATCACAATGAACAATAAATAAATTATCAATAAACAAACCAGTAAAATAATAAACCCATGTAAACTAACCAATAAAACAACAATGGAGTTGTAATGGAGGATCAGGGGGCATCCTCTAAACTCATTTGTATAGCCCAAATTATGGATTAGCACAATATCTGATCAGTCTTTATCGACCCACAGAGCTGTACAAGTACTCGCACTAGGACTCTGAATGGACAAGCCTCAAGACAGAAGCCCATTAAATACACAATTGCACTGAATGAGCAAACCTTTTGTATTACTCTCACAGGGAGCAAAAAACCTGTTAACTAATACGATTGTATTTGTGTCTAACAGTTTTAGCCAACTGTGCATGCAGAACAACTTCCTCAAGAGCAACATAATATTCTCTCTCTCCTCCTACTCCCAAACCTGATAGGGGAACAAAGGAGGAGGAAGACAAGTTAAGTTGCTTTCATCAGCACTGCAATGCATTTTTCCAATATTATTTTATAGGGGAAGTATTTTTCTTTAAATGCAATTTTGACTAATAATAAACCAATTGATTAATTTCAGTTAAGGCTTGAGTCTGTGGTCTTTGCCACTGGTTATTTTACCAGCTGATCCACTGGGTTCTAATGAGAAAATCTGAATACAGAGCATGCTGCTGGGTGTCCTTTTCAGCAGTGGGAAGACACAGGCACTGCCTTAGGCAATGGATTTCTGACACCTACACTTATGCAAACAGGCAGGACATCTTATGAGAAGCATTCCTTGTTATTTAAATTTTTCTCTCTTACAGTTTGAGACAACTTTTTCCAAGGCTTGTTTTGTCAATTAGCAGTAATGACAAGGAAACAATTCAGATGGACAGCTAGCTTACAAACTATCTTCTGTACTGCTCATTCCTGAGAAGAAGAGGAGTCTGGATTTGATATCCCGCTTTATCACTACCTGAAGGAGTCTCAAAGCGGCTAACATTCTCCTTTCCCTTCCTCCCCCACAACAAACACTCTGTGAGGTGAGTGGGGCTGAGAGACTTCAAAGAAGTGTGACTGGCCCAAAGTCACCCAGCAGCTGCAGGTGGAGGAGCGGAGACCACACTGGCTCTCAGAGAAGCATTTATTGCAAATTAATGCCAAAACTAGTATCATTTAAAGCACAAACAGAGGTATCACCATATACTCCAGGTAAGAGTTTACATAAAAATTAGAGCAGCATTAATTGTTAAAGCTAAGGTTAGTACATGACTACTCTAGATCAGGCTTCCTAACCTCAGCCCTCCAGATGTTTTTGGCCTACAACTCCCATGACCCCTAGCTAGCAGTACCAGTGGTCAGGGATGATGGGAATTGTAGTCTCAAAACATCTGGAGGGCCAAGTTTGAGGAAGCCTGCTTTAGATGAACTTTGTCAACCAACAGGAATTCATAGCAACGTCCTCTTGAATTGCCAAGAAAAATTATTACATTTTGGTAATATGGTCTTCCCACTCCAGAAAGGATGCCAAAAGCAAATTCCTTGTCAGATTTGTCCCATAGTATCCTGTCTGAATTTGGTATCACTTGCAAATCGCAGTAGGAAAAAGAGACTTTTTCCTGCAGCAATGGAATTTGACAACATGCCATTTTGAAATTAAATAAACTAGGCTTTGGCCCTCACCTCCCATCTATCTAACCTAAGAATTGTTGCTAAGAATATGCGATTTACTTGGTAACTCAACCAGAAAGCTATCTTGCACGGTTGTTTACCATTTGTTAGCAAGGCAAGGCATAAACACACAGAGGGAACTTCAACATTCAGAAACTATGTTGAAGCTTCTTTTTAAACTATCTCCTGGGCAGGCAAGTTGGTTGGCAACTCCAGCAACTGAACCTCACACTCCACTAGTCTAATACAGTGGTACCTCGGGTTACAGACGCTTCAAGTTACATACGCTTCAGAATGAGAATAGAAATCGTGTGTCGGCAGCTGGAGGCCCCATTAGCACTAAAGTGGTGCTTCAGGTTAAGAACAGTTGCAGGTTAAGAACAGACCTCCGGAATGAATTAAGTACTTAACCCGAGGTACCACTGTTGTGGGATTCTGTCCTGATCCTGTTGTCATTCAATGTCTTCATAAACGTCTTGGATGAAGCAATTGTGAGGACGCGCATCAAATTTGCAGGTGACACCAAACTGGTAGGGATAGCTAATGCTGCAGAAGACAGAATCAGAATTCAAAATTATCTTAACAGATTGGAGAACTGGGCCCAAGCTCACAAAATGAATGTCAACAGGGATAAATGTAAGGTTCTGCTCTTAGGCAGGAATAACCAGATGCACAAATAAAAGATAGCAGAAACCTGGCTTACTAGCAGTACATGCGAAAGGGATCTAGGGGTAGACCACAAGCTTAACATGAGTCAACAGTGTGATGCAGCAGCAAAAAAGCTAATGTTATTCTAGGCTGCATCAACAGAAGTATCGTGTCCAGAACCCCTCTATTCTGCCTGTGTCCAATTCTGGGCACCACAATTTAAGATGTATGTTGTCAGGCTGGAACGTGTGCAGAGGAGGGCAATCAAGATGATAAAGGGTCTGGAGGAGCACTTGAAGGAGCTGGGTATGTTAGCCTGGAAAAGACGAGATTGAAAGGAGATACGATAGCCATATTGAAATATCTTAAGGGCTGTCACATGGCAAAGGGAACAAGCTTGTTGTCTCCTGCTTTGGAGGGTAAGGACTCAAATCAATGGCTTCTAGATACAAGAAACAAGATTCCGACTAAACATCAGGAAAAACTTTCTGACAGTAAGAGCAGTAAGAACTTTCTGACAGTAAGACCCTCGGGAGGTTGTGGACTCTACTTCCTGGGAGGTTTATAAGCAGAGGTTGAATGGCCATCAGTCATGGATGGTTTAGTTGAGATTCCTGCATTGCAGGGGGTTGAACTAGATGACCCTCAGGGTCCCTTTCAACTCTACAATTCTATGAATATACTACAGGCAACAACCATTTTACGCTAGTTCAATGCACGTGCGATCATGGCACACATGCATTGCTGCAACCCAGAAGTGGCCAGAAAAGGGGGCTTAGCAGGGCATAAACATCAGACTTACATGTAAATCGGGGTTGCCTGTACATGATATTTTCGTATTCAGTATGGGAAAAGATGGGCAGGAGTAATTTGGCCCAGTTCATGGAGGCTTTGAAAGTTCATATGGAAGGTGATGTCTGAAAACTGCTTCTTAGGCCATGCTTTGAATCTGACTGGCCCGAGGTACAATACAGATATAAAATATTTATGAATCTGACAAGTGGCAGATACAGGCGGCAAACATTTGGTTCTGTTCCTGACCCCCCTGTGCATCAGTGGAACATGCATAAGCCCATCCCATTTCCGGACCACTTCCAGGTCAGCAGTAACAAGCATGTGTGTGATCAACGTGTCAACTGGACGCATGTAAAGTGGTTGCTGCCTGTAAACTGTTATGTTTTTAGTGGTCCCTGATTTTATCTATAAGCTGCCTTGAGTCTGGACCGAGGAAAAGGTACAGTATAAATAAATATAATGATGATGATAGGGCATCTGCATGTATAATCACCTATTTAACCTTTTAAATGTATGTAAACAGTGAGTGAGAAAGGGTGGAGCAGCCCTGCTTGGGTGTATTTTAAGGGGACAGTGACTTTCAGACTTGTTTTCTACATCTCTAAGAGCCAAAGTTTTCGAAGTTCTTGCTAGCAAAGCCAAACAATAGTGCTGTGACCACCATCCCTTTTCTTGCTGGGAAGATTGTACTGCTGGGTGTCAGAGTCTAAAGGCACTCCATGTTGCAGGCAATGGTGACAACACTTGCCAGTTCCACCATCCAAAAGAGAAAGGAAGTCGTTTCCAGTAGCCTCATGTGGTCAAAGCTCTGCAGAAGTTTTGTCAACACAGCTGCCAAACAATCTCAGCAACAGCCTACACCCACTTCAAAGTTCTTCAAACCTGGGAGGAAAGCTGCTCCACCAGTCTTCAGAGGCTTTGGCAACTGAATTTGCTGGAACCTGTATATATCTGATGGAATGCACATGCATTTTTGCACCATCATGATATTTGAAGGGAGCTTGAAAGCAAACATATGAGAGATTTGCAAAATGAGTGAAGAGAAAGACTAGAATAACTCAGGATTTCATGTATGGCTTTTACTTTATTACATGTATATGTAATAGATGCATTACATACTCATGGTTCATTCTGTCCAGCCATTTTACTTTCAAAACAGCCCTGCAACATAGATTAGGCTGAGCACACACAACTGGCCCAAAAACATCCAATTGGGGCTGACCCAGCCCGCTTTGCCATCTGAGGCAAAACAGAAAGGTGCTACCCTGCGCATGTGCCCTTCCCCTTGCTGCCCCCATCAAAGCTTCACCTTCCAGGGTTGCACAGCTGCAGTTTCCTGAAAGATCTTGTGATGTTCCTATGATATAGCACAGTGGCCTTGCATGACCATACCAAGATCCTGGCAAGCAAAGCAGGGAAGCAAAGTCTCGGGAAGGTCATGTTAAGAGCTTTGGAGGCCTGCATGCCATCTTGCAGGGTTCTGGTGAGATTTTGCTGGAATCCAGAAGCCGCGGCAGCTACTTCTCTTTGCTTCTCTGCTGGTGGTGACAGAGGGGGGGGGAGTGCCTGCAGAGGCACCCCCCCTGGATTCTGCTGTGTAAAGCAACCGCTTCAGTCTGCCTCATAAACAGGCCAGCTCTGCAGCCAGTTAACTTCATGGGTATCTAGGCTTTTCTTAGCCTTAGTAACAGGTTTTTAAAAACAACGCACATCAAAACACACACACACATTGAAAGTCAGCAGTTAAGCTTGTGTACTTTCTTATGCTGAAAATGTATCTGCCAGTTTTGAGCTTTATCTAGTGGGTTTTTTGCAGTCACAATTTGAATGTGTGACTAAAACTGAATAATAATAGGTTGTGAGCCTGCTCCACCCTACCCCCTTTTCTAGCCACTTCTGGAGTGGGTGCAATGCACACATGCATGATTGCATGTCACTTGGACATGCCTAAAACGGTTGTTGTCCATATTCAGAAATGTATGTATCAACAGACACTCTGTCATTATTGGCTGCTGCTTCATGTCAAACACAATGGCAAATCTTAGTTGGCTGCCAAATACTAAGTGGCATGGCCCTACAGTGACTACTTATGTGCATAATTCATGTCTCCTCCTGACCTCTCTCCCAGTTCAGAGATGACTGCAGTTAGAAGCACATGGCCAACAGGAGAAACCAAACCATGTGGGCTTAACTGGGATGGGAGATGGCAAAAGAGAGTTGCAAAACAGAGGTGCAGATTCCTAAATGAGTGTGCATGTCCACAGTTACTGTAAAGGTGGTGAGCAAGGTGCCTTTGGTGCATGAGGATATTAATTTTCATTAATTTTAATTATTAAATTTAGATCCCACCCTTGCAATTTTCACAATACAGTTAATATACATCCTTACAGTCTCATTTTTAATTTCTCATTCAAGAATCAGTCAGCAGCCAATGTCAGACTGATTCACCAGATGATGACCCAACCCCAAGTACTATACAAAACCTAAATGCACATTAAAAATGATGTCCTGCATCCCCAGCTGAATTCAGCAAACTTCCAAAGGACCGATATTGCAGCTCGTCTACTGTAATCTATTTATATGCAAGAGATTCTTCACCTCTACCAATACAGTGAATTAGTAAAGTTCATAAAAGAGAAAAAAGAAGCATAGGCACCTGCAGGAATTTTTCAGGGAGGCAATGGCAAAGACAGACACTGAAAGCAGAATCTGCAAGCTAGTTTCTCACAAGAAAATGAGAAGAATAATGCCTGAACATTTTGTCTCATATCTTAGGTGCTACAAATACTAGAAGCTTTTAAAAAAATGAAAGCTGGGGATCTGGACATCATGAATGATTGGGGAGAGGGGTAACCACACACACATCTCCCATGGTACAATGTTCAAAATTAGCCAGGCGCATTTTGGACCTGGCATTTGATCACTTGTGACCAAGATGCCTGGGAGCCAGGATGGCACCTGACATCTCCACCATCTGGGGATCATTGGAGCTGGACTGTTTTCACACACTAATACCCCATCCTGTCAAATTCTATCAGTTATATTTTATCTGTACAATTGAAATGAATTTCTGGAACCCAAATGCTTTTTCTGTTGCAGCCTGAGCAGGTGCACTCTCCATTAAGAAAAAGAAGTTGGAACAGGAGAATATATATGTGGTCTGTCCCTGGATCAAGTGACTTTTCTTCTTTTAAGTTCTCAAACCTCAAGGTTGTCATCTGAACTAGCCAGATCTTTAACTGAGAATCAATCAGTCAGTGCATCATTTAAAGCAGTCTTGCCCCAAAATGGCAACTAGAAATTCCATTTTGGCGACTGTAACCTTGATTTAAGGATCCATTTGGCGCCTGGCTTATAGATCTTGTGTTTCTAACACTGCATACGGCACCTTACCAAGAAGCTGAATACTCATATATACTGCTAACATTTTTGAATTCTGTAACTGAACAACTCAAAACATTTAGAGTATATACTGTATATACTGTACTGTATATAAAACATGACAACACACAACAGACAAATTCCATTTTCATAAATCTTAAAGTTACTGTTTGATGCAAAAGGCATACTGTTACAAAGTCTATACCATAGTCACGTATGTTACTATAAAAGACAGCATAATTTATGCTACTGCTAAATCACCTGGGACTATTACCTGTCAACCATAGCAACCAAAAAGCCCCAGGAATCTCCTATGGGAGGATTTTAAGTGGAGGCAAATGAAGCCACCACCTATACTCTTGCTGCAGGCATTAGCTGGAAGCTAACCCTTCCCTTATATGTGCATGTGCATACACACGTGATATTAGGTACCACCAGCCAGCAATGTTTGACCTCATGATCAATATTGTCAGGCAAGACCAGCAAGTTTCCCGTATTATTCACATCTCCTGATACCAAACAAATAATATGAAATGTCAGAACTATGCCTTAGCCCTAATAACAACTGAAACACAAGAGCCCTTACATAATGTCCATGTTTTTAGGACTAATGACTTCAGTAGGCCTGGAGAAAAGGAATTTATCCACAAAGGTTTCCGGTCTTTTTAAAAGCTATGTGCACAAGAGGGAGATTTTCATATTGACTTCCTCACCTTTGTCTTTGACTGGTTTTACTCCCAAATAGAATGCTGGCTAATGTTAACCAGTTGAAAAATAAGGGTCCAAAAAGTAACATAAGTCCTACTCATGTTTACTTGGCAGTAAATCCAACCCAGTTCAATGCAGCCTGAACTGCAGCTTGAATGTTCCTTCCAGAAACAAGATGAACCTTTAAGCCACGTTTCTGAAGGTGAAGCAAAGAATTCTGTAGCCCCTGAGACATAGGCACTAGGAGTTGTTACTGAGGATATAGGTGTAGCTGTAGCAGCAGGAGTGAGCAGCATGGCCCTGGGAATGAAGACGGCCAAAGCCAGGGTGCGACGCCGCCACCGGCTCAGCTCACTGCAGGCAGACGTTTCCTCGCCGTCCACATAGGAGCAACTCACTCCACGGATTTTGAAAGGAAAGAAATTAGGCTTTGGCCCCCACCTCCATTACCTACTTTGGTACAGGATTTCTACGGAGCACCTGCAGCCCAGGGAGCTACTTGGGAGGAGGGGGCGCACACACCTGTAGCCACATGCTAGTCTAAGCGGGGTTCGCACGCTTGTTCCCCTCAAGGGCCAGGATCCTGCTTCGAGGCGCCTCTCCCAGGGATGGCCACCAGACTGGTGTTTGTTTTGCCAGAGTAGCATCAAAGCTGCATCGCAGGAGGAAGGCAGGGAAAGCTATGGATGGCGCTGCGTCGCCTCCGGGGAGGCCGCAAGGACGGCAGAGGCTCGGGGAAAGGCAGGAGGGGAGGATCGGGGCGCCTCCGAACAAAGAAAGGCTCGCTCGAGAGGCGAGCGAAGGCACCGATCCCGGCCGGCGCTGGGAACGGAGCGCCCCCTCCCCGGAGGCCGGCCTGGATGCCGCGGCCCGAAGGCGGCGGGAAGCTGCCCCGAGAGCGCGGGAGGCCGGCCGGCCCCGAGGAGCGGAGAGAGCGGAGCCCCTCACAGCCGCCCAGGCCTCCCGGCCCAGCCTCGCGCGGCCCTGCCGAGGGCGGGAGGGAAGCCGGGCCCGGGGAGGAGCGGAGTCTTCCGGGCCGCCTCCCGGCCGCGCTGGCGCCTTACCTTGTGGATTCTCTTCAGCGCCATCGCGGCGGCGGAGCCTGTGGAGGGCGGCGCGCGAGGAGGGAGGAGGGAGGGAGGGAGGAAGGAGGGGGACTACTTTCCGGCCGCGGAGGGAGCGCGGAGGGCGGTTCGGCGGAAGCGGGCCAGGCGGGGGCGCGCGAGGGGGCCGCGTCCAAGGCCGGCCGCTCTGTCCTCCTTCCTGGCAGCCCTGCCGGCCTCGTCGCTCCTCTGGCGGCGCTGTTCGCCCGCTCCCCTGCGAAGGCGGCGGCGGCGGCGGCCTCGGCCTTCCCCCGCCCCCCGCGCGCGTGCGCGCCCCGACTCCCGCCCCTTCAGGCAAGCGGCTGCCCCGGCCGCATCACCCGCACGGAGCTCTTTTATGACGCCGGCAGCGTCGGAGGTCAACGGGATTCCTCCGCTGTGCGGAGCCCAGCGGCGCATGCGCCCTTTGACTCGGGTGGGCTAGGAGTAACGCGGGCGGGAAACGGCCTGACAGGCTGGCCGGGAGGAGGCGGTGGATCGGGCAGCTGGGCGGCGCGGGGAGGAGAGACAGGGAGCAGGTCGGCAGGCGGGGATTCCTCCCTTGGGAGGCGCTCAGCGGGCGAAGGTTCACGCTGTTATCGCGAGAAGAGGTTCCCGGAAGTGGGCTGCCGGAAGGACGTGGAGGAGGAGGCGGGGGAAGAGCATCCGGTGTCGCCGCCTGGAACGGCCTTCCTCTCTGTTTTGGCTGGCGCCTGTGGGACGCCCCCGCCCCCCTGAAATCCCTGAGGGCGCGGGTGTCCAAGCTTTTTCCAAAGAGGGCCAGATTTGATGAAGTGGCGGGCCAACCAAAGTTGTTGAGGTTTTTTAGGATTTTGCCTCAGGAAATAAACTGCCACAGGGGCCGGATTAGGCCCCCGAAACAGACTCTGGACACGCCTGACTTAGGGGAAACCTCTTTGTTTAAAAATAAAAGGAGTGGAGCGGACGGTGAACCGGATTAACTACACACAATTGTATTATTAGGAGGAAAGCGCTATTGCAAGGGTATTTCAGCCTCTCCACCTGCTCACGTATCATTGGCACTTGGAAAGCTGCGCTTTCTTTTGCTTCATTGAAAACGGATATGATGATGATAAGTAGTGGTTTTTGAACTTTAAGTTATTGTCTTGTGTAATCTGAGCTGTCTTCAAGAGTTTTCCAAGAAAGAAGATGCCAGACACCATTTTTAAGCATCGCTTTGTTCAGCCAGTTCAGCACAGCCAATGTACACACTGGGCTTATATTTAGTGATTTGTTGACATTCAAGGCAGTTAATGCATTGCAATATGCTTCACAGCTTTTTTGATCCCCTTATGAATAGATATGAGTGTCAAGTTCTCCTCAGACTTGAAATCTCTGTGCACATGCCAGCTCTTCTTAAGGTATCTCAGTGCAGAAGATGAGCTGGTATTTAAAGTTGAAACAAACATTCAAAATTAGAATTCTAACCATTTCATTATATCTGATTCTTTAATGGTGATATTGTGCACTAACAGGACATATGTCAGGGTTGGACTATCAGCCTTTCTCAGCCTTGGGTCCCCAGATGTTTTTGGCCTACAACTCCCATGATCCCTAGCTCACAGGACCAGTGGTCAGGGATGATGGGAGTTGTAGGCCAAAAACATCTGGGGACCCAAGGTTGAGAAAGGCTGGTCCCTTCCAGCTCTACAGTTCTGTGATACAGCACTGCAATCCATAGAACCTTTTCTTTAGAGTGAGAGCAGTTCCTGAAGAAAAAAAAAAGTACCTGGAAGTAAAGGACTCTTGAGAGCGAGACAGTTTTTAAAAAGCTAAATAAAAAATCCTCATGAATGTGTTTCATAGGTTGCTGAATCCTAGGATCTAGTTAAGGTAGTTGCCATTGCACTGGCACAAGCAGCATTACTGGTACTTTCATTATCAGAGCTGATATGCCTCTGAAGTTGAACACCACTTATGTTGTATGAACACAACAGCCCCACTGTTGGCCACTATAGAAGATAGGACGCTAAGCTAGATAAGCATTTGGTCTAATCCTGCGTGGCTCATTTTATGTTTTCATTGTATGTTCAGTTAGAAGCAACACAGGTAGACCTGGTAGATAATTCTCTCAAGCTCTGAGAGATAGATGCTCAATCTTGGAATGTCAGAATCAGAGGAGCTCTAAGAGTACTTTATTAGTATGGTATAACATAGATTATCCTTGATGCAAAGATGGCATCTAAAGCAGATACATATTGGCTGTCAACCAGGCTTAGTAATCATTGACCTATACACAAAGGACTCGAGACTGGTGAGCATTTTGGGCTAATGGTAGGGGGACTGTTGTTATTATTTTTTATTATTTGGTTGTCTATTACTTTGCTTTGTTTTATGTTTTTATTATTATGCTCCATAAAATGTTTTTAATCTTGTATACCTCCCTAAGATCTTTTGATAAAGGGTTGTACAGTGGTACCTCAGTTTAAGAACAGTCCGGTTTAAGAACAATTCAGTTTACAAACTCCGCAAAACCGGAAATAGTGTCCCAGTTTGAGAACTTTACCTCGGTCTAAGAATGGAATCTGAATGGTGGAAGGGCACCAGCAGCGGGAGGCCTCATTAGGGAAAGCATGCCTCGGTTTAAGAATGCTTTTGGTTTAAGAACAGACTTCCGGAACGGATTAAGTTCATAAACCAAAGTTGTTGTTGTTGTTGTTTAGTCGTTTAGTCGTGTCCGACTCTTCGTGACCCCATGGACCAGAGCACGCCAGGCACTTCTGTCCTCCACTGCCTCCCGCAGTTTGATCAAACTCATGCTAGTAGCTTCAAGAACACCATCCAACCATCTCATTCTCTGTCGTCCCCTTCTCCTTGTGCCCTCCATCTTTCCCAACATCAGGGTCTTTTCCAGGGAGTCCTCTCTTCTCATGAGGTGGCCAAAGTATTGGAGCCTCAGCTTCACGATCTGTCCTTCCAGTGAGCACTCAGGGCTGATTTCCTTCAGAATGGAGAGGTTTGATCTTCTTGCAGTCCATGGGACTCTCAAGAGTCTCCTCCAGCACCATAATTCAAAAGCATCAATTCTTCGGCGATCAGCCTTCTTTATGGTCCAGCTCTCACTTCCATACATCACTACTGGGAAAACCATGGCTTTTACTATACGGACCTTTGTTGGCAAGGTGATGTCTCTGCTTTTTAAGATGTTGTCTAGGTTTGCCATCGCCTTTCTCCCAAGGAGCAGGCGTCTTTTAATTTCGTGACTGCTGTCACCATCTGCAGTGATCATGGAGCCCAAGAAAGTAAAATCTCTCACTGCCTCCATTTCTTCCCCATCTATTTGCCAGGAGGTGATGGGCCCAGTGGCCATGATCTTCGTTTTTTTGATGTTGAGCTTCAGACCATATTTTGCGCTCTCCTCTTTCACCCTCATTAAAAGGTTCTTTAATTCCTCTTCACTTTCTGCCATCAAGGTTGTGTCATCTGCATATCTGAGGTTGTTGATATTTCTTCCGGCAATCTTAATTCCGGCTTGGGATTCATCCAGCCCAGCCTTTCGCATGATGAATTCTGCATATAAGTTAAATAAGCAGGGAGACAATATACAGCCTTGCCGTACTCCTTTCCCAATTTGGAACCAATCAGTTGTTCCATATCCAGTTCTAACTGTAGCTTCTTGTCCCACATAGAGATTTCGCAGGAGACAGATGAGGTGATCAGGCATTCCCATTTCTTTAAGAACTTGCCATAGTTTGCTGTGGTCAACACAGTCAAAGGCTTTTGCATAGTCAATGAAGCAGAAGTAGATGTCTTTCTGGAACTCTCTGGCTTTCTCCATAATCCAGCGCATGTTTGCAATTTGGTCTCTGGTTCCTCTGCCTCTTCTAAATCCAGCTTGCACTTCTCGGTCCACATACTGCTTGAGCCTTCCTTGTAGAATTTTAAGCATAACCTTGCTAGCATGTGAAATGAGTGAAATTGTGCGGTAGTTGGAGCATTCTTTGGCACTGCCTTTCTTTGGGATTGGAATGTAGACTGATCTTCTCCAATCCTCTGGCCACTGCTGAGTTTTCCAAACTTGCTGGCATATTGAGTGTAGCACCTTAACAGCATCATCTTTTAAAATTTTAAACAGTTCAGCTGGAATACCATCACTTCCACTGGCCTTGTTATTTAATGAGGAAAGAATATAGAGGTGCTTTCAGCACTGTATGAAGCCAACCAGTGGTATGGCAGCATAAAATGTCAGAGACATTCATATCCAAGAATACATCATCATGACATCCTCCTTTAGTGACTGGCTGCAAGGCTGAGTATTCCTAGAATCCCTAATACAGGTTTCCAGTCATTCCCTCCTTTGCAAGTTTGTGAAGGTAATGTTCTTCTGGTTCTAGCCTGAATGGGTAAGTTGGGCACCTGCTCCAAACAGTCTGGGCTGAACCCAACTGTCCTAGCCTCCACTGTGCAGCACTGAATGCCTGGCAGTGATAGTGTTAGAAGGAGTGGGTGTCTCTCTGTAAGCCATCAGGGATCTAATTCCATGGTAAAAATTAATAATAAATAATACTCTCCTGAAACAGGTTCTAAGGTGGACATTTGTGGAGGGAAGGCAAAATGTCCCTGTGGTCAACAGGTACTGCATAGTTTGGCAGGTCAGAGCTTCAGGTGTCACAGGTTGTGTTGATGGGCTACACATATCTTTACTAAATGTGTCCTGTTGCTTCTAAAGCAAAGGCTACAGAAGCCAGTGTTAATCCTCTAGGAATCCTGAATTCTGGCCACTGCAGACTACTTCTGCTAAATGAGAAAGGGCATGTAATACCTGCAAATTGGCTCTTGGTAGTACTGGGGAATTGAGAACAGATACAGTTACAAAGATCTTCAAGCACCTTAGACAGCTGCAGTCTAGACAAGGCCAGCTATAGATTAGATTGTTCCAGGGGCACCTGAATCGACCAACTGAGGATGAGTTATTCCATGGTGACCAGAGCTATATGATCCACATGAAGGAGAAACGTGCCTTTCTGCAATGGTCAACATGAGTGATATAAGCTCTGAAACCCAGCTGTAATTGCCTTACACAAAGACTGCCGTTCCTCCTTGCAAGCCACCTACTTGCTATACTTCTGACATCCTACCTTTGCTCCTGCACAGTTGTTCATCTTGTTCTTCACCTCTTTCAAGTTCATTACCTTCAGAGGCACTGCTACATTAAGGAGGGGCAGGCAAGGTACTTTCTGAAGGGCCCATGCCAGTTCACCCCACTGCTCTGCAGCAGTACTGCTGGCCCAAGGGTTTGGGGTTTTGCTTTGTTTTTAACTTTGCTGGGTGGTTGTACTGTTTTTCTCTCATCTGCCCATCATGGCCTTTCAGGGTCAAGGCACCTGAATGCCTATCTGGAAGGAGGAGTGGACATTGGGGCGCTGATATCTGCCCTATGAAGCAAAGCGTTGTGCCCACAGTGGCAGCTGCAGCCAGCTGCTGCCATTTTAATTTAATTTATGTACTTTGGAATTATATACACATTTTCTCAAAATCCATGAGATGGCAGTATAAACTAAGAAAAGGTTGTTCTGCTCAGACGCTGCTTTTTCATTTTCAGCTATATATCACCATAGAGAAAGACAGCAATAGTTGAAAGGGGGCTAAGTATTCTCCTTCAGTATCTTTAAAATTTTAACAGTTGGATAGATCTGCCTCAGCTGTTGAAAGAAAGCACACACCAAAGGAGTAGGCAATGAAAGTGTAGGAGGATGTGATAGTCAAACAGGCCAAAGAGCCATAAGGAAAAAGAACACATTGGAGACCTTTGGAGAGACATAAGCTATTCTATTTTATAGGTTTTTATATGTTAATCCTAGAAGTCTGTGCCAAGCTGGATGAGCTGGTGTTCTTGTTTTTTTAATAAAAAGAGAGCACTGTAATATTGTAGAAATAACCAAAACCTGGTGGGGAGCACCATTTTTTGATATAAGCTCTATATAAACCTGGTGCTCCACTGATTCCAATTCCCCTCTTCCCTGATCATTGGCTATTCTTCCTGAAGCTGAAGGAAGTTACAGTCAAACAATTGGAGGACCACAGGTTCTCATCCCTGCTCTATAGGAAGGGCATTGTCAGGGACTGGCCAGATGAGGTGGAGTGGTGGAGACCTCTACCCCAGGAGGCTTCTAGGCAGGAGGCAAATGGAGATAGCATGGACCCAGGATCATGGTGGTTTGAGACAGAACACACCCTTGAAGATGAAGAAAAGATCTGGGAAATAATGGAGGGTGAGGAACAGGAGCAAGATGAAAGATGAACACCCACAGGGAGAATGCATAGTTCTGATTGACTTGGTGTGGGCTGATTGATTTACATTAGGTGGCTGGGATCCCACCCCTCCCCCACCTTATAGAATCATAGAACTGTGGAGTTGGGACCATGAGTGTCATCCAGTCCAAACCCCCTGCAATGCGGGAATCTCAACTAAAGCATCCATGAGAGATGGCCATCCAACGTCTGTTAAAAAACTTCCAAGGAAGAAGAGTCCACCATCTGCTGAGGGAGTCCATTCCACAGTTGAACAGCTCTTACTGTCAGAAAGTTCTAAACTTTATCTTGGCTTGGAGGAAAGCCAGACTTTAAATTCAAGGTGTTGCATAAATACGGTATATAGAATATCCTTACAGGAAAGAGAACATTTAGAAATGCCTTATGCAGATAGAAACTCGTTTTGTTTTTCAATTTAAAACTTTAGAACCTACAGGTCTCAACACTGAATTTGATCTATCACCGTTTCTGTAAAGAATCAATGTTTAGAATGTGAGGGGTTAATTGCCCTGAGCTTGTAAAGTATTTAAATGTAAGAGACCACCCATGGTTGTTTTCCTCTAGAAGCTTGCCTGATTGCAGGAAACTCCCCACGAAGAGCATAGTTCACTGTCAATTTGGAAAGATTTATATGTGCAATTATTCAATGGAAATATATGATTATACTTTTGGAAAGCTTCATGGTAGTTTAAACAGTATGCGATTTCATTTGTAGAATTACAAAAGCCATTATTGAAGCTGTGAGCCGGAAAGGGACAGGATAAAGAGATAGAACAAATGAACACTTTAAAGTATTTTGAACTTTATTTAAAGCATTTAAATACATGCAACTCATAACAAGACAAGATAGAAATGTGTGTGTGTGTGTAATTGTTAGAGACAACTGCTTGTGAAGAAGTATTGAAACAAGTTATAGGTCTGGGGAACTTGTGACAGAGCAAGGGGAAGTCGTAACACACTGCACACCTGCAAATAAACAAGCCAAGACTTTACCATGTTTTTTGAATGCAGTTTTGGATTATGTTCTATAGTGAATACTGCATTTAACCCCTTTTTGTATACAGTGGTACCTCTGATTACAAAAGCTTCTGGTTCCGAACACTTCAGGTTACGAGCTCTGCTAACCCAGAAGTAGATGCTCCTGCTTGCGAATTTTGCCCCAGGATGAGAATGGAAATTGCGCGCCAAGTTTCAGGATAAGAACGGTTTCAGGTTAAGTACGAACCTCTGGAACGAATCAAGTTCATAAACAGAGGCACCACTGTAATTGCTTTCTTACAGAGAGAAAACATGAGGGGAATGAGCAAAATAATCCACTGCCCCAACAAGGCCATTTCTATGGAAGAGAGATGCTGGAGGCAGAAGTGGGGCCTACTGGTAATGATTATTTTGATTGGCTAATCAGATGAGATGGGCAGAAGCATCTAGGAGCCACTCAGAAGAAAGGTAGTGTTAGTTTTTGGGTAATGTGGTTAGTCTGAATGCCTGTGCCCCCTTCTAATTCTTGGAATCGCCAAACTAGCTCCTAGGTGAGATGATGGGCTATTAAGGGGAACAAAGGAAGTGTATTTGTGTGGGATGGCAAAGGGGTGGGACGCCTTCCTCAACCCACTGGTAGTTAGAAAGACAAAAGGCCAGAGTTGAGGGTGGGTGGGTGTGTAAGTTAGAAACTGGAGAAGAAGCAAAAGCCGGGGGGGGGGGGCTTGATTTTTGTTTGAATCCAAGGCTGTGACCATGGGCCTAGCCAGGGGACAGCGGGACAGCTGCCCTCTCTAAATCAAGTAAATAAATAAAAATACTTAACTAACTGACCAATTGCATCACAGATAACTCAGTTATGCCCTCCCAAAAATAATGCCCCCCAATAAATCCTGGCTACACCCATGACTGTGGCTATGGGAGGAGCAGACCCTCTTGGGGTCTTAATGTCGTGGATGCCTCCATCATAGTGTCAGGATGTATATATTGTAAGTAAACCATATATCATAAAGACCCCACAGTCTCCATTGTGCCTCATTCCAAAAGGAAACACGAACCGTGGGTAAGTGCCGGGAACCTTTGACTTTTCACACTGCTCAGAGATTGGGATGGCATGCAACAATATTGATAATGACTGTTGGTGACAGGAGAAAGACTTTGGAGGTTTGTGGGGGCTCAGAATCTTGGGAGTGCTACCCTTGACATTGCCCAGGAATGGAACCTGCACTAACGCAACTTGACATGAATGAACAGATTAGGTTTGATCTAAACCGGTTTAAGGAACTGAATCTTTCCTCGTCAGCATGTGGTCAGCATGTTGCTTCCATGCAAAAAGTGAGATTCTGTTCTAAAGCCCTATTTTGGTTTTCTACTTTTTGTTAGTTGCTCAATCCATACAGCATCTACAGAAATTAGTCATGGGTTTTATCGTAGGAAGAGGAAAAGGAAGGGTAAACTTGCAAAACTATGCCAATGACAGAAACAACACATTTCTATAACACTTCAAGTTCTCTTCTTGTAAGCTTTGAAAAAACACTGTAAGGTGAGACTTATTACTGCAGAAGAATGAGACTGAGCACTACCAAATATTTTATTCAATTATATTGTCACACCAGTCAAGAATTCCACACACACACAGCAATCCTATGTCCAAGAGGTTGGTATAAAGTAAGCCCAAGCCCATGTAAATTAAGCTGGTGTAAAGTTACACCAGATCCAAACCCTGATCAGCAGTGGGGCAGAGGGAAAACAACCCTTTAAAATAGTGTTCTATGCCAGGCTGCCTGGCTACATGCCTGAGCTGAACAAGCTTACGATCCAGCCAAAGTCCCTCTCTGGTCCTCCCCCCAGAACACCACTTTTGGGAGCCTTATACAGTGGTGCCCCGCAAGACGAATGCCTCGCAAGACAAAAAACTCTCTAGACGAAAGGGTTTTCCGTTTTTGCGTTGATTCGCTAGACGAATTTCCCTATGGGTTTGCTTCGCAAGACGAAAACGTCTTGCGCTTTTTTTAAAAAAAGCGTATCTGAAGAAGTGTGCATGCACACGAAAGCTCATACCAAGAACTAACTTAGTTGGTCTTTAAGGTGCTACTGGAAGGAATTTTTAAAAAAAATTTTTAAAGCCGCTTGAAGAGGCGCAGTTGCGACGGACCGTGCTTCGCAAGACGAAAAACATCGCAAGACGAAAAGACTCGCGGAACGAATTCTTTTCGTCTTGCGAGGCACCACTGTAGTGGTCTCAACTCAGCAGGCTGGCTCATGAAAGAATATATTTTGCAGTAAATATATTTATTGAATAGTAAACAAACAATAAACAGGAAACTAAGCGTATGTAAGAAAATAAGATTAGGATGAGAGTATCATGTCAAAATATTGCAATTAATGATGACTTAAACAATAATCAAATAACAATATTAATGTTGCATACAGAAAATCTGTTAATGGACCAAGTACTAAATACACCCCTATTTGAACACACTGGGTCTTGCTTCTGAGTAACCATTAATTGGATTGCAATTCTATACCCACTTTTCTGGGAGTAACTCCCAATCAACTCAGTTACACTTACTGCTGAGTAGACATATATAGGACTGCACTGCACACCTCATGCTGGTAATTTTCCATTTTTATTTATTTTGTTCCTTCTGTTTTATTGCAGCACATCCACTACAGTACTTAGCGATAATCATGGTGAGAACAGTAAGCTTTGAAACAGAGTCATATGATACTGCGCCTCCTCCAGCGACAATATAAATCTACAAAATGCTAGATTGTGTAGTTGTCTTATATGGATTTGAGACTGAAGGTTTCTGTACTAGTGCAACAGAAACCAGGCGGCATAACAGAGGTTTATACATTTCTGAATGATGTGGGCAGAGATATCTTTTTCTCTCTCACTCTTTCCATAAACTAGATTTGACATTCACTCAATTAAATTGATTGGCAGGGGATCAAAGACCAGCAAATGAAAATCCTTGTTTTCGTGACACAATGGCCTCTGGTGCCTTCTCTCACACAATACCTTCCTTCTGAGGTACAGGTGACACTTTCTCTCTACATTCCAGCACCAAGCAAAACCTGTATATTTGCTCAGGCATTTGTATGAGGCTGGCTGTTGATTCTAAGATGTGGGATATAATGGTTTTAGTAGTTTTAAAAGGTAGTCTCATTGTGCCTTTATAGGTTCTTATAATACTGTGCTGACAGATGTTATTTTTAAATTATTGCACCGATGGACATTATTTTCAAACTGAGTTATTGTTACCCACCCTGGGATCCCTTGCCATGAAGGGCGGGTTAACTTCCCCAGAAGCTGAGAAGGAGAGAGGACTAGACGTGAGTCCACACTGTACATTGAAAGCACTCAAAGAATCCTAGAACTATAGTTTACCCCTCACTGAGCTACAATTTTCAGCACCTTTAACAAACCACTTCCCAGGATTCTTTGGGGAAATACTCCGCTTTCAATGTGCTTTACATGCATCGTGTACATGTAACCTAGGCAACATATACCTGCCTCAGAATTTCTTTTTTACTACTTTAAAGTTGGCCTATCAATGGAATAAACATTTTAAAAATAGCTATGAACTAGTCAATAGCAGTTGGTTTCTTTTTTCTTTTTTTAAAAAAGATATTTATTAAAATTTTCAAGATATTACAAAATGAAAAAATAAAAAATAAAAAACAATTAAAAACAACTCAATCTTTCCATTACTTATTTTTCATTAGCTTGTTTCCCAGACCTCCTCGCGCCTCCCTTTTTTGTATTCCAGTTCAGTTTGTTAGTTCAGCAAATCCTTCCCCTCTTTATTTATCCTAATCTTTAATCTTAAAATATTGTATCATTAAATTTTTACCTATTAGTAATCCATTTTTCATATTCCCTTATAGTATTACAGCTAAAAACCACTTAACTTCTATCCAACATCATTCTAACATTCATTAATTTTACAATATTTCTGTAGATAGTCTTTAAACTTTTTCCAATCTTCTTCCACCGACTCTTCTCCCTGGTCTCGGATTCTGCTAGTCATTTCCGCCAATTCCATATAGTCCATCACCTTCATCTGCCATTCTTCCAGAGTGGGTAGATCTTGTGTCTTCCAATACTTTGCAATAAGTATTCTTGCTGCTGTTGTGGCGTACATAAAAAAAGTTCTATCCTTCTTTAACACCAATTGGCCGACTATGCCCAGGAGAAAGGCCTCTGGTTTCTTCAGGAAGGTATATTTAAATACCTTTTTCATTTCATTATAAATCATCTCCCAGAAAGCCTTAATCCTTGGGCACGTCCACCAAAGGTGAAAGAATGTACCTTCAGTTTCTTTACATTTCCAACATTTCTTGTCGGGCAAGTGATAAATTTTTGCAAGCTTGACTGGGGTTGGTTTCTGCACTAAGTATACTGGAGAACTCATGGTGAGGTAGAATGTAACTTATGACTCTATTGACAAAGTATTTTCCCAAGGGAACCCTGCTGTACAGTTCTAGGCACTCCAAGATGGCGGACTGGCCTTCCAGGTGGTGGGACTGCAGCTGTGCTTCCCCACTCTATCCTGCAGGTCTAAAAGAGCACAGGGTGTTGGGACCTCGCTCCGTTTCCATTTTGGGGCTAACAAAACACAGGCTGCAGTTGTTGCATGCATAAATATGCAATCCTCCCAACAAAAGAGGATTGACAGCTTAAGTTGACAATATGCAGAACTTGCGGATTTAACACATAGAATAAGAGAGCAAGAAGAACCAATATTTAAAGAAGAGTAGAAAACATTTATTGAATATATGGGAAACAGCTGTACTGTATACAGCTGAAAACACTACCAGCACTAAGATAAATTCAACAGAGTAAATAATTTTTGATTAATGTAAAAGTGGAAAACTGATTTGAATGGTTATATTGAAAACTTGTAGGGACGCAGGTAGCACTGTGGTCTAAACAACTGAGCCTTGGGTTGCGTGATCAAAAGGTCGGTGGTTCGAATCCCTGTGACAGGGTGAGCTCCCGGTGCTCGGTTCCTACTCCTGCCAACCTAGCAGTTTGAAAGCACGCCCAAAAATTGCAAGTAGATAAATAGGTACTGCTCCAGTGGGAAGGTAAACGGCGTTTCCATGCACTGCTCTGGTTGCATCAGAAGCAGCTTAGTCATGCTGGCCACATGACCCAGAAAAACTGTCTGCGGACAAACATCGGCTCCCTCAGTCAGTAAAGCAAGATGAGTGCTGTAACCCCACAGTCGTCTGTGACTAGACTTAACAGTCAGGGGTCCTTTACCTTTTTATTGAAAACTTAATAAAAATTATTTAAATAAATAAATGAGCACAGTGTAGGGTGTACTGAACAGGCCTTGCTGTGTTGTACAGCTCCCTATGGGGAAATCTTTGTTCCCTAGCTAGTACATCTAGTCTTTTTAAGGAGTGATGAGGGAGCACAATGCAGTTAGCTAGACCTCTCATTTCTGGAGTTCTTATGATGAGGCACTGGGATTGGACAGGTTCCATTTGCTAGTTTTACTTTCATTATCATCGAAACCATTTCCTTCAAATAAAATTATTCATTACAACAAACCCCACCCTTCCTCATTTTTGTGTCTTACTGATTCGTACATTTCTCAGCTGATGAATCAGAGCTCTTTTTCTACCTCAAATTGCCTAAGCTGCAATTTTGTAAAAAAACAAAGCCCAGTGACCACCCACAGCCGCAGAACAGAAGCAGACTGAAACATCAGGAAGTGAGACCCTCTTCACAACGCTGCTTCAACAGACTGGTGAGTGTGGCTGAATGGAGTTCCCACCTCTTCTGGGCAGGGGAGAATGGCTACTGATTATTTGCTAGTGTTGGTTCTGGGCTGCAAAATGAGCTGAACATTTCTCCTGAGTGAAACTAATGAAACCAAAAGCTGCTTTCAGGTTCCAGCCTAGAAGCATGGGCTGATGGAGCCCAGCCTTTCAAGCAGATCTGTTTACAGGGAGGCTGCCAGTTAACTTGCTGCTGAAATGGCAACCTGGACGAGTTATTTGTGAGGGGCTCTATTTAGGAGTAGCTGGGTTTGGAGAAAGGCCAATGCCACCAATATTATTCGGCTGTATCAGATGCTGCAGGGATGGATTTCTGCTTGTGCAGCAAGACTTCTGCCTCTTTTCCTCATCATCTATGTTCCCAAAATCTGCTCTGGAGGATCCCCCAAACCCCTAGAGCAGATTTTGAGGTGGGGGGGGGCTGCAGGGAGAGGAAAGGTCCAGTGTGAATGAAATAGCAGTGCAGGAGGCAAGTCATTACTGTATTATTGTTATTATTATGGATTATTATTATTATGCTAAAAACATTCCTGTTTAGACCAACCTATCCAGATGCTTAGAAAGTTGAGGTGATTTTAATCTATTTTAGTATTTTAACTTTTGTATGTTTTAAAGTAGGGCTGTGAATATTTCTGGTTTTAATGTTTTATCTTTTGTAAACTGCTTTGACTTTTTTACAATCAAGCAGTGTATACTTTTAAACAAACAAACAAACAAACTTATTATCACATTTATTTATCTATCTATCATCTATCTATTTGCTTTTCTGGTGGCACTTTGTTGTATTTTATTTTTAATAATGCTTTTATTAACAATTCCTTGGGTAACAATAGAACATACAGGACCTCTGCTTTCAAGTCAATGAATCATTCAAACAAAACAGTCCTATTTGGGGCGAGACTTTACTGTTAGAGGCAATCACACTTGTTTATGAATGTCATCATAATATTTATTGCACTTATATTGCATCCTTAAATTACATGATCCCAGGGCAGGCTACAGAAACAGTAAAAAAAACCAAAAAACAACAACAGTAAAATATAATCAGAACAATTAAAATGTAGCAAAATGCACATTTACAGCAAGCCGTCTCCAACCATACGTTCATTAATCCACAGCAGGCAATCTACCAACTCAGCATCAGAGCAAGGCCCTACATAAGGGGAAAGCCTTATCAAGGAAAACAGATACCAAATTCTATGCCAAATGAGCTCAGGTGGGCCAGGGAGGAAACATCAGATACACCCGAAACATCAGTGGAAACAAGCCACAACCAGTGCTTCTTTGTGGGGGTACTGAAGGGTACTTCCCCCGCAAAATATTAAAAGTGTGGCATTGAAAATACTCAATTAACAGGTTCTGCCACCACCACCACCCAGCAGAAGCCGGTCCCCCAAACAAAAGCTGGCCTCCCATAATGTCTTCGGGGGGGGGGGTTACCTATGATCTCCCAAATCTTGCCTATACTGTACACTTATAAGTAAATTCTATTGGACCTTCAAATTCAACATTAGATTCACACCTGAAGTCCACTTTATGCAGTACTTCTGGTGGCGGTTTCAGCTGTCCCTAATAAGCAGGAGCAGGAGGGTTTCCAAAGGATAAGGAACTAAGAAGCAGAGCTGGGGAAAAGACAGCAGGATGAAGAGAACCAACCCCAAGAGCAGATGGGCCCTGGCTAGCCCATTATTGCCCTCCTAGCCCTTCTGCATTGTTAAGAAAGGGAAGGGGAACGACTTGTGATTCTTCCACTGAGTGTTACTCCAGCGTTTGAGGAACATATTTCTGGCTCAGAATCTCTTGGCCAGAGGTTTTCAACCTTTTTGGGTCCACGGCTCCCTTGACAAACTGCATTCTGTCTGTGGCACCCCTGCGGGGCTCAGGGCCCCAGTTACGTCATCCCTTACTTGCAGAGCTGGCAGCCTCTCACCTTTTTTCAAAGACCCTCCCTTGTGAAGTGTTCCCTCAGCCTCCTCTCCCCTCTCCGTGGGAGTCCTCTGGGCAGCCGCAGCTGCTGCTCCTGGTCTCTGAGCTGCTCCCCCTGCCCCAAAGAAAGGTGCCTCCTCACACTGCCCCACAGGGGCCTGGGAAGCACCCCCTGGCCAGCCCCAGAGGCACCATTCAGCTGCCAGGGCAGCTGCTGCAACAAACAGTCGTGCAAGCCTTTGGGAGGAAGAGAAGTGAGAGGGCACCAGAGAAGGGAGGGAAGGAAAGAGGGACAGAGGCCAGTGTTGCCCACAGCACCCCTGACCATCATTCAAGGCACCCCAGGGTGCCACAACACACTGGTTGAGAACCACAGCTCTAGGCTATTTACTTGGTTATCTCACTTTGAGGAGCTAGAGATGGGAGCTGTCCGCTGAGCATCCACTTGATAAGAAGGCCAATTTGTGCTTTTGTATGTGTTGCAGGTGTGATGCCTTATAAGGAGGAACAACCTAGCGACATATCTGCCTCTCTTATCCCCAGACCTCGGGGAAATCGAGCTCGCCATGTGAGCTACCTCTTCCTTGCCCTGTGTGTCTGTTTCCTGTGCCTCACTGAGCAGAGCCTAGACCTTGTCTTCCATTGCATTGTCATCCATTTCACAGCCCTGCAGGTTGGAGCACTGTGTCAGGGGGCCTGCAACTTTGCAGAAGAGCTGCGTCATGTGACATCCAGGTGATAAAGCTGCGGAAATAATGGGACATACTGATGGTTGTTTGCATGATGGTGTGGGGATGACAGTTGTTGTTCAAGCACACCAAAAGCCAGCTGATTGGCAGTAGCAGGACAGACAAAAGAGAAATGGAGGCATGATAAGCCTTGAGGTGAAGACTCACCCAATGAGGCTTGGTCCTTGCCCCCAAGCGTTGCAGCTTACCAGATTCCTCCTCTCCTCCCCTTGTGGGCTTGTTTGGGGGGGGGTCCTCCTGATTTTAGACGCACCAGGCGGCCCAGGGAAGGAGGGAGAGCCCAGTTGTGCAAGTGGAAGTACTCATTGCACTGAGGGTACTCCGAAGGTGAATCCTGCCTTCTCACGCTAAAGTATTTTCTCTCTGGTAGTTTGAACCACATCAGACCCATGAGAACTTGGATACCTAGTAGACTATGGTGTGGGATTACCAGCCTCATATAACCAACATGCTTAATGAAGGGGTTAAAGCCATAGAGTAAGCTGTCTTGCCAGGCTTAGCTATGTCCACTTCCCATACCTTGGGAGGATATAGGTAGCCAAGCCTGTTGTTCACCTCCCAGTCTACATGAGACGCTCAGCCCCAAATCAGCATGGCCCAGGGCTCAGCTCCCAGCGCGCTGGGCGGCTGCATTCCCCAGCCTCCGGCTGCCTGAGGGCGGCTGGAAGGGGTGCAACTACCCTGCCTGCAGCACACCCAAGCCTCGGGTCTCTCCTGGGAGTGATGTGGTGGATGGGGCACCTGCAGGTGAAGGCAGCATGGGGCTGACGTCTGACCGCCGCCTTCTCAGCCACCAGCTGCAAGCTGCCCTGCAGGAACCTGGCGGTTCAGGCCCTGGCCCTGTGCTGCTTTTGTGGACAACGCTGGGCCAGCCAAGCACACTGCGCTCTGCTCTGTGGCCCTCCAACTGGAGGGCGCTGGGAGGGATAGTTCCAGCAGTGCGCCCTGCCCTGGCTCACCCCGCCCCATGCCTGCCCCAGGTGCCTGAGCTGCTTGCTACGGCTGCTCCATCCCTCCCTTGCTCTTTCCAACTGCAGCAGACGCAGGAGAGGAGGAAGCAGCACAGGACAGAGAAGGAGTGTTGGAAGGCAGCAGCTGTACTCCAGATTGTGCAAGGAGGCATTTCTCTTCCTGCACCCACCGTGCCAGGCAGCTGACCCGTGCAAGCTGCAGCAGTGCGCTTGTTAGAGACTTCAGAATACAGACCAGAATGGAAAAAAATCCAGGCAGCAATATTTTAATTACAAAAGTTTTATTGACTTTGGTTTATTTGTCAGACAAGCAAAGCAAAGGGGTGCATTCAGCTGCCAAAATGAGAGAAAATGCCCCCGAACACCAGGGGCAAACAGTTTTTATCCCCTTAGGCAAAACAATGGTTCAACCCTTGACCCAGCCCTCAAACATTCCCCTTTATGCATATTCATTGAAGCTCAACCAATTAAATAATTGATGTTGGTCTTTCGGTTCCAGACTGCATTATACACTAGGTGGCGCTGCGAGTTTAAAATCTTTCTGACCCCTTTTACTGGTTCCAGTAAATGCTCCTTGACCCCCTCCTCTTTTGTGGTTTTAACAGGTTGCTCGGCTTAGAACCTTGTGGTGGGCTAGATATCCTGGGCAAACGAACAGTTTCTCAGAACAGCTCCAAAATCCCCTGACCGCATCCTCTTGCAAACTCGCTGTGTTGCAAAAATATTGTTTATGCAAGCAGGGGCAAGCAGGGGAGAGAGAAATGTCTTTTTTAGATTTTGGCTCCAGCCTGGCTCTCCAAAGTGGACCCAGGTGGACCCCTGGTCCTCACTCCTTCATTTTCCCCCCTTTCCATCATGAAAATGCCGACCGATTATGGTTCTGCATTTTCATTTTGATGGACCTATAGGTACCACATCATAGAGAGCCAGGACATGCGTACATGTAGCTGCATTGACCAATGGCGGAACGGTTAAGTGGCAGTGGGAGGAGTGGTAGTCCACTCGTGGCATCTGTTGGGGTGACTTATTGGCAGAATGGGTTACCACTTCAGCCACTTGTAAACACCTCGTGTAGGGGTTATGGATGCCCCACTCAGTCATTAGACGGGAAAAGTTGGCAGGGGAGACCAGGGAACTCTTTCCTGCTTTGGCCAATGCCAGCAAAAATACAGGAGTATCCAGAGAAGTAGGGCAGTACATACCACGCCTACCCACCAACCCCAATATTTCCATAGTTCCTCCCACCAATACTCGGGGGCCATTCCTAATGTTCTTTTGCTGCTGAAGGGCCCACTGATATTCGTATTCAATTATTCGCTGGGCCTCAGGGGTGACTCTCCACCTTTTTGCTGAGGCACCCACTATATGGAGCAATTTCCCTAGAATCCCTTGTGGGTGGACTGGGCCCTCGTGTTGTCTCCTCAAGAGATTATACCCAAAAGGGGCTTCCCCCTCTTCATATATCACCATGCACCCACAAGAATACCCTGCCACATTCAAGGGTATTAGGTGTGGAGTTACCAGGCCCAGTAGTTCAGGTAGTATTCTGGGATTTTGGGAGGCTTGAGCCACCACGACAACCACAGGTGGGGCTGCAGAACTTACAGGCACCTGTTCAGTAATTTTAATGTGCACCTGATTATCAAATGGGGTTGGTACAGTGCTCTACCCTGCAACCAGCAGGCTATTCTCCCACAACTACAAGAGCGGTCTAGAACTCGATAGATTTCGACCAATCCTGCAGCTCCCCGGAGGAGCCACATCCAAGTGCGCTGGGCAATGCAGTGAATAAAGAGCCACAGTGGGAGAGTGGGATGCTGTACTGCGGCCTCCCTATTGAACCCTCGTTCCCAAGAGCCTACGAGTATGCCGTCTCCTACCACCGGCAAGACAAACCAGTCATAGCAGAGGTCAGCAGGCCAATAGGGTTGGTATGGTTCGGTAGGGTCAGGGCAATAAGACATTAGCAAGTCAATAAAGAAAATAAGAGAGAAAAGAGAAAGTCTTTGTAACTGTCCTTGTGATGATTAGTCGCAGGATCTCGTTGCCCGTGGCCTAACGCTTTTTCCCTGGTAGCGTCAGACACAAGGTGATGATCAACTTCAGAGGGTCAGCAGGATTTCTCTTGCAAGTCCAGACACCCTTCTTCAGATGCGTGTGATGTACCCAGGGGATCACCTCGACTACTTTCACTGCAGTTGGGGATGAGGGGGTCGCCAGACGCTGTCACCCAGAGGAACTGGTGAACCGGCTCAGCGAGACTGCCGCGGGACTGCAGGTGTACGCTCGAGGGAATACCTGGAAAGGAAGCAAACACACACACACAACAAACACAGGGATTGCACTTGTTCTTGGGTGATGTGATCTCCCATCTGCCCCAAACTGGCGGGGATGTCTCGGACGAAAGGGGTTGGCCTGCCATATAGAAGTTCAAAGGGTGATAGTCTCAGTCTCTTGGTTGGCGCACAGGGCACAGTTTTGGGATATAGCAGCAGTTAGTTATAGCAGCAGTTAGTTGAGATAGAATATTCTCCCAAGGTGTGCTTTAGCAGCTGGGCCTCCCAAATGGGTGGACTCGTGGTAATTCTTTATAATTGTGCTGGCCAGATGTTGGGGCACAAAAACACGGCTGTCTGGTCCTTCCTGGAGCGTTGCTCCTTCTTGGCTGGTCCACTGCTGTTCATCAAGGGTGTAACGTGGTTCCACATCGTCTGGAGTGAGTTCTGGGATTATTCTTTTGGCATAGCAGGCATTTCCTGGAAATCTGGGCCGCCAGTTGATAAAGGTTGGCTATATAGACATACTTCTCCAGCTGCTTGGTTGTGGCATCTGGCCTCATGTGGGTGGATACATAGTATCTGGTTTGTCAGCAGTGCTCAAGATCCCTTCTGGGACCACTGTTCCAATAACTGAGGCGGGGCCGGTTCCCGGGCTGCTTCCTTGGCCACTCTGTCTGCCAATCGATTTCCTCTGGCCACTTCTCCTGGTCCAGTCTTGTGTCCATAACCTCAATGCAATCGTGCGTCTGCTCCTCACCTTCTCCTACCAGCAACAGGGTAGCTGGGTTGAGGGCGGTGGTGACCACTGGTGGAGGTTTCAGGGCTGCCTCACAAGCTGCATTATCTGCTTTCCGGTTGCCTCTGGTGACCATGTCCCAACCTCTATCATGGCCTTTGCAGTGCATTACAGCAATCTCTTTGGGGGCCCATACAGTTTCTAGTAACGTCTCAACTTCTGGAACGTATTTCAGAGCTTTCCCGTGGGCTCCACTCAAGCCCCGCTCTTTCCATAGGGCGCCATGCGCATGCAGGGTTAAGAAGGCATATTTAGAATCAATATAGATGTTAGCCTTGCATCCAGCTGCCAATTGCATGGCAATGCCTTTCGCTGTTGGACTTCACCTCAGAGGACAAATAACTCTTGGAGACTTTGGCCTCCTCAGAACTCTTGGAATGGCTTGCCTGGCCTGCACCCCCACTTTTGGGTGCTCCATTGCCTGAGGAACAGCTTGCAACTGCCTTTTCAGCCTTTCTCCAACACACAGTGCATCACACAGATGCGTTGAACCGTAGAAACAACTTCCCAAAGCAGCCTCAGCCCCCTCTGGGCTTGGTACTCAGCCCCCTCTGGGCTTGGTACTCTTTCTGCAGCCTGACATGCCGTCTTCAATCCCTGCCACGCAACCCAGGGCTTCTCTAGAGCATCAGCCACGTCTCCTTCACAAGCCTCCACTGCTCCTGTAAACTTCTTAATGGGCTGGGCAAAGCCTGTTTCAGCCTGTGTACTTTCCCATAGTTGCTTTTCTGCCAGCCAGTAATACATGCGTTTTGACCAGGCTTCCCAATTGGCTCCATGCAGCCTTTCACAGGGGTAATTCTTATGGCCTTACTGTTGCTGAACAGGCATCTTCCTCCCCCTTGGCCGCGGGTCTCTGAATGGCTACGGCGGACCCCTCGGGTCTCTGGCCTGTGAGCCATTACTGTGCCTAACACTGCTGCCTTTTCTTTCCTCCACTGCTTTTTCTCCCTCTTCTCAGCCTCTCCTCTTTGTTCAAACACCTTCTGGGCGATGGCCATGATCTGAAATCTGGACATGCCCTGGAACCCAGGCTGTTTTTGGATTTTGGTTCTAATGTCCTTTGCACATTGTCCTATGAGGGAGGCATTTACCATTAACTCATGTGCAGGGAGTTCAAAGTCAAAGGGGGTCCAAATTCTGTATGCCTCCATCAGGCGTTCCAACAAATTCTAAAGCCTGTGTATTAATTCTCCTCCTTTCCTCTGAGGTAAAGAGAGTGCTCAGCAATTGCTGACAATCTGCCCAGGTAGCCTCATGCGCTGCAAATATAGAGGACCGCAAGTCCACAACTGCCTGGGATGGTGGTGAAGGGGACATATTGAAGGGTGAACGGAGGCGCAGGGAGTGGCTTGTCCCAAACTACACGAAGGGGGGGTCAGGACTTCTGCTTCTCCTGCCTCTGCGGTGGACCTGGACCGCTTTATGTGCTCCCCCAATGCTTTGCCTCAAATATTGCAATAAGCTTCTGCACCTTCTCGATACATAGTGGTCAAACTTCTGTATTTGTTCATCCTTTCCCTCAATTCTTTAAGGTTGGGGTATATTTTGTTCAGGATCTGGTCACTAGGCTCTGCCTCGTCTACTTCTGGGGTGTCTGGCAGCCCCCCTTTCCTGCTTCGGCTCCTGGGGGCCACATATCGGGGCGGCGGTGGAGCTTTGGGGATATGGGGCTGTCCCTGTCCTCCCAAGGGGGCCACCACGGCACTTGGATCATATGGGGGTGGGGCCAGGACTTTTGCCTCGGATCCCTGGTAAATGGGCTTCTTGAGGCGTTTTCCTGCCTGTGCTCCTTAATTTTGAATTGATCAGTCTTATATTTCTTCAGCCAGGGGGGTGGGGGGTTTCTCTATTATCACGTGAACCTCTAGAACTTCATCCATGTTCACAAACTCATGCAAGTTAAATGGAGAAAGTTCTTCTTCCTCTTTTAGTTTTATGCAGTTTTTTGTGTTTTTTTTTTTTTTTTTTTTTCATCTGTTCCCTCATCCTTTTTCTGTGGCAACTAACTTGTCAACTGTGGTGGCCACAAAGATGCAGGTCTTCTCTTGAGGTTTCTCTGCCTGAGTCTCAAACCAGGGGTCTGCTGCAGTGTTCTCTGAGACACACCTGAGCACTGAGCCATCCAGCTGGTGCCTGGTTAAGGACAGCAATTAAATTGACCTCCCTGTCTCAGCTATAACTGCTATAGGTCTAAAACCATTTCTTATTCCCTAACCATAGACCACCTCTCACTGGTCATCAGAGAAACTAGGGCACTACTGGTGGTTTCCCTGATGTGTTCCAAACTGCCGCTGGTCACATAGATACCCAGCTCTTCCCTAGCTAAGTTCTGGGATTTAGCTTGCCCTCCCTGGTCAAGCTGTACTTACTATAGGGATCAAAACTGTTGGAGGTCTGCAAGGCTCATGTGCTTCCCAGTTCAGTGATGGGCTTTGGAGAAACTAGGAGGCTTGCCTTACTATCAAACTTACAGCTCAGCAGAGAACCCTCCAGCTCTGCCTGGCTGAACTCTTGCCTTCATTGAGGTCCAGAGATCTGAAAGCTTTGTATGCACTCTGGTTCTGTATACTAACTTGGATAACCTAAGGGATCTCTGGAGCGATCCCCTCCATCGCTCCCAAATCTGAATCTGAGTCTGAAACTCTTCTCTAAGTAACTACTCAGCCTCAAAAGATACTCCTTGTTGCCCTGTCCCAGCTAGGGCCTCTATGTTTTTTCCCAGTTCAATGCTGTGTCCAGTCCAGTTCACACATAGTGTGTAAGCGTTCTGGCGTCATCACAACGCCATAGTTTCCGCTGAATCCTTTTTTGAAATTGTTCAGCATGTACTTTAGGGGAGTTATTAGACCTTTTGAGCCACTCCCTCCCATATTTAATATGGCCCTTGTGCAGCGTCCCCAAACACCAAACAAACACACATAAACTTCCCAATTTTCCTCGCCCAGTCAAACTCGCGCTGCTGGGAAGCGCAATACTTATTGGTTCTACCCCAGGGGAATACCCTGGGGTTACACATACACACGCACCAAGTGCCTCTTTCACTGGACGCTGCACCACACAAACTAGCCTCCCGGTTCCCCCTCTTTTTTTCCTTTTTGCCTTCCTTTAAATCCTTAAGCGTGGGTGGGTATCAGGGGCCAATCCTTCCCTTACTGCCACCAAACACGCTTGGGCATGTGATCAGGATGCCCCTT
This sequence comes from Podarcis vaucheri, assembly GCF_965113315.1. NCBI lineage: Eukaryota > Metazoa > Chordata > Lepidosauria > Squamata > Lacertidae > Podarcis > Podarcis vaucheri. The sequence goes on along the minus strand of NC_138766.1, from coordinate 5,199,058 downwards.
CCCCTTTTTAATTACAAGGGGGTCTCTGTCTTCCTCTGTCCCCAGGGCCCTTTGTCATGTACTCACCAGCCGGCTGGACTCTGCCCTGTCCTGTCAAGCTCGGTCCTTCAATCCATTGCCTTCTCTTCCAGGATCCAGCAGAAGGGTCAAATTGGCTTCGCCCTCCTCCGAAGAAAAGCCTCGGTGGCGCCAGGATAAGCGGCCTATTGGCCCTTCCCCTGTGTCCTGCCTAGAAAAGGACAAGGGAGCTGCCTTCTGGTCTTTTTGAGGACTTAAGGTCCCCATCCGAGTCACGCAAGCACCAGAAATGTTAGAGACTTCAGAATACAGACCAGAATGGAAAAAAATCCAGGCAGCAATATTTTAATTACAAAAGTTTTATTGACTTTGGTTTATTTGTCAGACAAGCAAAGCAAAGGGGTGCATTCAGCTGCCAAAATGAGAGAAAATGCCCCCGAACACCAGGGGCAAACAGTTTTTATCCCCTTAGGCAAAACAATGGTTCAACCCTTGACCCAGCCCTCAAACATTCCCCTTTATGCATATTCATTGAAGCTCAACCAATTAAATAATTGATGTTGGTCTTTCGGTTCCAGACTGCATTATACACTAGGTGGCGCTGCGAGTTTAAAATCTTTCTGACCCCTTTTACTGGTTCCAGTAAATGCTCCTTGACCCCCTCCTCTTTTGTGG